>NC_090926.1:400128663-400431693 GCF_040938575.1 Ambystoma mexicanum | reverse complement strand
GTGATCATGACAGTGCCGACTCGATCGATGACCAAGAAGAAGGATGATAAAACAGCAAGTAATTAGCACATATTTATTTTGGAGTGGAATTGGACACTCCTTATAGCAGGAAGTTCACAGACTTGCAGAGAATTCCAGAGGTTGAAAATGTACTTTTTAGAAATTCTTTGAAGAAGTAAAAATTGCATTGATACTATGCCTAAACCTCAGTTCCTGATTAGAAACTGGAAGAGAGATCAATAGCCAGATACATTTTTAGGAGAATATCTGTTTCAAAGATAACTATATGATATATAGGAGAGAAACCACCCTACTGGGCCTTAAACACCAAATGGACGAAGCCAGAGACTTGGGTAAACCAGCCCTGCTCCTACTCCTCGACCTCTCCACAGCATTTGACCTCGTAGACCATAGCGTCCTATGCCATCACCTCACTACCACAGACAAATTCTCACGCCACGCTACTGACTGGATCACATCCTTTTTACAAGGAAGGACCATGCAAGTATCCTCTGACACAGCATCCACCTCACCTACCATCGTGCTATGTGGAGTGCCCCAAGGCTCCTGCCGCTCGCCCACTCTATACAACATATTCACACGTCCCCTCTTCCTCATCCTCATCGCCCTGGGTATCTCCTACACCAACTACGCGACGATACCCAGGTCCTACTCACACTCTCAGGCGAGTACGACACCGACTCAAGAACCCTCACCTACATATACAACACCATCCAGACATGGATGGCAGCCAATGGACTGTGCTTAAATTCAGACAAGACCAAACTTCTCTTGGTAGGATATCCCGACACACAAGAATCCTGACCCTCTAATTCAGCCACTTCACCATTGACTCCATCAGAATACCAGTATCAGAGTCAGTGAAAACACTGGGAGTATACTTGGACTCCACTTGTCTATGACGAGGCAAGTTAACGCGATAGCCTCCTCAGCAGCTTATCATGCCAAGCTCCTGAATGCAGCCAGGCCATTCCTCTTGATAGAGAACTGCAGTAACATAACAAGAGCCATTAACGGCTCAAGGCTAGACTACTGCAATGCTCTCTTCTTAGGCACTTTCGCTAAAAACGTAGACAAGTTACAAGTCATCCAGAATAATGCACTATGCGCAGCCATGGGCATCCCCAAAAGGGAACACATCACTGTTGCCAGTCAACAAGCCCACTGGCTTCCTATAAAAGAATGCGTAATATTCAAAGCACTGGCACTGACCCACAAGTGCAATCACCTCACAGCAGCTGCTTAACTGTCACAAAGGATCCACCCATCCACTTCCGTAAGACCCACCAGAACGCCCTACTCTAACTTGCTCGCCGTGCCCCTGGTGAAAAAAAGAGTTCGAGCAGGTGGCGCAAGCTTCCCCTACCTAGCTTCCTTACAATGGAATGCCCTCCCTCATACACTACGTGCTAAGGGATCACATATGCCATTGTTGCTCTTCACCTAAACCACCGCTACACTCCTCATTGCCTGGCGACTGACCTAAATGTAAACAGCTATGTGTACTGAATATTTGTATAACTGTATAAATGCTAATCCTTGAAATGTATTATACTCATGTATCCTCCTGTAACTAAGCTCCCCTCAAGTAACAGCGCCACGATGCCCAAGGGTGATTTGTGCGCTTTACAAATGTAAAAATAAATAAATACCCGTCGACAATGACTTGTAGTTGCTATTTTTGTGTTTATACTCCAGAGCTACCCTGCCCTTGTTGGGAGAGATGTCAATATTCATACCTTTCGGGGTGTGGCCAGCGAGCGTGCGATAAGGACGTGACTCCTCAAGGCTCCTGGAGCCGCCAGCTGAATCCTGCTCCTATCCTGCATTAAAAGATTAGATATGATACCAAAATACATCTACGTGCAGAGGAACTCTGCCGCAATGTTCAGTTAAATTGTGGTGAAGAATCGGCGGCTGTACAAGAAGATATGCGTCGTGGAAGACACTGCAACTGGCGGCGAAGGCTCATCTAAGATGGCCGACGCACCCCGAACGCTGTGGACAAGAAACCGACAGTGAACCACAGCGTCCATCAGCCGTCCCTGCCCCAGCACAGATACAATGCAGTGAGGGGAGCCAGTGACCAAACTGCCGCTGAGTACCCTTGAAGGCTCCGAACCGGAATATCCTGTAATCCGACAGACAGCCTGAGGCGACGCGCCTGTGCGACTCGGTGTGCCTGCACCTCCCCTGCCGCTACTGTGACCGAGGCGCCAGTGCTTCCACAGCCCCGTCTGAGTGGTGGTGGCATGCAGGGTTCAACGCCTGTGACCCGCCTGCCCCCATGGGACGGTGTCAGAGGAGTCAGCGTTGCGCAGACATTGGAACGGGTGTGGTCGCGTGAGCGCCCCTGCAGCCTGCGCCATGCAGCCGTAATTGCGGGACACAACTACGCTGCCCCGTCCCAGGAGCAGTAAATAACACCAGCCCCTCAATACACTGCAGAGCAATAAACTATGTCTGAAGGTAGGTGCTATTAAGAAAGGGACAACTGCTATATTGTGTGCAGCATAATACGCTCCAGCGCAGACCTGCGCCACAGATCCTCTGCAATCCCGCGTCTGTCGGTAAGCAGAGTTGCGGCCCCAGTACGCCACCATAAGGGCCGCTGTGTCCACAGGACACCAGATGCGCCTCTGCTGCCATCCCGCATACTGTCCCCAATGTGTTGCGGCTGTGGGTCATTTGGATCACCTCGCGGTTGTATTTCAATGTGAGCGAAACAAATACATTGTGCAACAGAAGGAAACCATGGTTTTGTAACACACTGCTCCTCAATCCTGGTGTCCTGACCCAACAGCCGCCAGAAATTGGCAGTTAAAGACGCGGCCGCCCCTGCAACAAAATGGCTGGCCGACTAACTCAGTATAGCCAATCTTGATACTTCAGTGCACAGAGCCTCTGTGGTGCGGCGAGCCAGGCAGCGGCCTGGGGGGGGCCATGGTGGCAATCGCCGGACCGTCACACCATTGGCTTGACGCACGTTGTCTCTCTCGAGGAGTTTAACTGGAGTACCCAATAACAACTGAAACTGCATCCACCGACTCGTACGCAAGCCTGTTACCACTGATGCGGCGAAAGACAAGCTGACCCACCCACAGCGACACACAATACCTTCGCTCGGGCTGCGGAGGTGAGGTCGAGGGCATTTCCATATTTGCGGCTGCGCATTGACGCAGTAGGCACACCTCCCCCAGCAACTCTGCCCTGTCCACAGACTCTTACAGGACAACATGAAATGAATATACTCCCCGGATAAGTAGTGAACGATATCACCATCCTGCCTGTTTCTGGCGCAAGGTAGCATCACGGCCCCTGGCCCTGTGCTGCATGACGCGCTACCAATCCTCCCACAGCTGAGATCAGCACTGTGGACTGCACAAAAACCCGAAATATATGCCAACCCTCTTAGGGTGCGTGAGGGCTACACCCTAGAGCAATGGAACCAGAGACCCACTCCTGCAGCACGCCTGAGTGCCACCGTCAAGGTGAAATAACTGTCAGCTAGTGCCGCCGGAGGCACACCCTGTGTTGGTCACCTAGGAAATCACTAATACAAGTCATAAAGAAAGTTGTGAAAGCTGCCTACCCTCAGGTGCTCCCTGTAGTCCCAGAGAAACAATAAAAGGTGATTACCTGAACCGTTATGGATCGCACCAACATGGGGAAGGATAGGTTAAAAAGCGCATCCACACAGAGCGAGATGGAGCAATATACAACCCCTGCCCAAACCTCCATACGGGAGCACACCAACCCTGGTGAAACAATGGAAACTGAAGCTGAACAGCTGTCTTTAAAAGATGTAATGAACGCCATTGCAAATTCAAGAACTTCTATGGAAAAGAAGATGGATGGAATATCCACAGAGGTGTCACTCCTGCGACACGACCTACAAAAGCTCACGGCCCGCACGGTGGAGGCAGAGGGTCGCATATCCGAAACGGAGGATGGCCTGAGAACTGTAAATCAACCACTATCTGGGGTGCTAGCATGCCTCAAAACACTGGAGGAACGAGTTGAAGAGGGAGAAGGCAGAGCGAGACAAAACAATATCTGGATCCTCGGACTGCCAGAAAAAACAGAAGGCCCGAGCATGGAGCTGTTCCTTGAACAACGGCTAGTGGATTTATTCGCCCCCAAAACCCTATTGAAATTCTTTTCAATATAAAGAGCTCACCGCATTCCAACAAGCAGGCACACTCCCGGTGCCCCACCACGCACAATAATAGCAAAACTCCTAAATTATAAGGACCGAGATGCCGTACTACAGATGGCCAGAACCAAGGGCTCCATTACATATAATGGTTCCAAAATCGCCTTTTTTCACCAGAGAGGTGCAAAAAGCGAAACAATTCTTCGACCCACTTAAGAAGCGCCTACACTCCCTCAATGTAAAATATGGAATTTTATTCCCGGCACAACTGAAAATCTACCATAATGGAACAACTGTGCACTTTACAGATCTCAGAGAGGCATGGAGCTGGGCAGAAAGTCATCAAGAGGGCGACTGGAGACCACATTGGAGACAAAACAGCGGAAGAAATCACTCACGACCAGAGAGAGCACCACTGGACTATCCGCAACATGAGCCTGAAGCACTACCTGAGGGAAATAATGACTGATAGGTACAGGCGAAATAATACAATACCAGATGTAACACAATGAGACGATAAGCCAAACGTACATCAAAACACTGCTAACGCTATGGAAGAATCTGCTGTCACGTAAGATGGCGGCTCAGGCCGCACAAACCCCTTCCTGATTGTTTTTACCTAACACGCAGAGAGGTAACGCTGTTGAGAGTTAATGTAGGAGTGTTGAGTTTTAATTGGTCTTAAGTTTGTAATGGGGCAACAGATGTTTCAGTTGGGGATGGAGTATAGGGAGGAGGGAGTTGGGTAGGAGTTGTTTTTTCATTGGTTTCCATACAAAGGTACTGTAATTACACCACGTATAGGCAAGGCAGAGACAGCATACATCCTGGCACCCGCAATACAGATATCTCCCGCAGGACACATGCATAAACTACAAACTCTAAACACCCAATGGCGCCGCCACCCGTAGTAGCTAATAAACGCCATGGAATGTCAACGGACTGGGGTCCAGCATCAAAAGACGTCTGGTGACGCAATTCATAAATAGGCATGCACCCGATATAGTACTCTTAACCGAAACATCTGGCTGGGACAGTGTGCAATCTCTTTAAAGGCATGATCCGGTAAAAAATGTTATTGTCCCTACGGGTTGGACATGTTTTTTTAAGCCTAAGTGGCTCGATTTTAGAAAAATTTCCTATGGACCTTACCCGAGTTTTCGTTCATTAAACGCACGCGAAAACAGGCACCTGGGCGCTGCCATTTTGTGATAATCCTATCATTTCCCCCATCGCCCTGGCTTGCCTGCTTTTGCGGCACCAAATCAAATCCCCCGCCCCTGAGCCTGTCATCAGCAGACGCGTACCGCCCATTTCCCAATGCCAAAGCACGTCTCGTGTCAACAATCGCTGCGCCTCAGCTAATGACGTGTCACCATGGAAATGGCAGGACGCCTCTTTCCTCAATAAGTATAAACAAACCGTTTCACAACATACAGCAGCAGATTTTCGATTCCATTACTCTCTCTGTGTTACTTTGAGTATTCTGTGACCCGTTTCTGTGCTCTGGTCAGCTACCTTCCCCGCTTGTAGCCCGTGTGAACACCTGTACCATCTCTATAAATGATTGTACTTTGTTTACCACACAATGGCTACAATAATGCCCTACATGTACGAGCCCGAGTATACCGAGCAGGAACTACTGGAAAGGGAAGCACACGAAAACGATGGGGATTCGGACAACAGTTGGGAGGACGATTCAACAGATGAAGCGCCTGGGCCTAGTCGCATGGACGGCGTCTCCACCTGGTGCACATGCAATCGGTGCGAGCTAATGCCAACCGAGGACGAGAACTGCTGCTGCCGAGAAAACTCGGGATGCCTGGCCTACATTTCGGAAGGCGAGCCACGACCGCAATGAATCACCGAGCTGCCAGACTTCAGGGCAGCCTGCCTCACACGGGCCGTTTTGAGAATAATGATGGTGCTTATGCGCAACTGTTCGTCCTCGTAATCCGAGTAACGAGTAAGAATACTCTGCTTGTCATGCCACTCCTATTTCATGGTCTTCTACTATATCCAAAATTATATATTCATCTCATAGTAACGCATGAAAGTCGTTCAATAGTGTGCATTGTCTAGATAGCATTTGTCTGTGCTGAATGTCATTAGTTACAAGAATTGTCATTGACAACAAACGCTTATTAACCTTTTAAGTGCCAAGGACAAGATATCTCGTCCTTGGGATTACCTCCACAGTGCCAAGGACGAGATAGGTTGTCCTTGGCACTGAAGGGGTCAATTAAGGAGAAAATGTTAGAAAGTATTTAGTGTTGCAATACTGAAATCACCAAAAAGGGCTTGGCACGGGGGGGGTAGGGGGGAAACTTATCTTGGTCATTTAAAAACAGTTCGTTTCATTCCTTTTCACAGGTGGTACAGGCTGGTGGCCTATCGTTCCTTTACATGGTGGCCCCACGGGAGGCTTGGACACCGCGTTCGAAGAGTGATACCCGCCTGTGCCGTTCGTGCCATAAGAGAAACGTTCCCGAGTGACAGCGGTCAGTACAGGGGATTTTCTCTCGCTGTGCTGCAACCTGACCTGTATAATCTTTAAAGTCTTGTATTTTTGTGTCATGAAAATAAGTTACAAAATAAAACACCACATATATTTTAACAACGGTTGTTTCGATTTTTTAAATGAATCAAGTGTGTCTCCATTCAAGGATGGACATCAGACATCTGTGCGCCGAATTGGTGAAGGTTATGGTCGCTGTGAAGCATGGTGGTCACTATCTATCTAAGCTAATATAAAATATTCTCGATAATGCATGCACTAACACTTGTTCAAAGTCTTTCAGTAGGTTATGTCTCTATAAAAGCCACACATATATCTATAATATCAATTAACATTGGATTATACAGGCCTTAGGTCAAGGGTCTTGACCACTATAATACACTGGTTGAAGTGTGGGGCTGTGCTCACAAGAATCTCCGGTATGTGGCATTTGTTATTGATAGGCAACGATATACTGCAGTAGAGGGCAAGGGGTCTCCATTCAGCAGTCTTCCTGTGCCTTATCTGCACGCCCCAGGCCCCTCCATCCCACCCACCCTCTATCAAAGGAGGTGCGCGCCAGTGGATGCACGCTGTCAGGGGCGCGAAAGGCAAAGGTGCTAAACTACATGTACACTTGAAAAGGTATCCCACGCCAAGGGGCCATCGGTCACATGGCCTCCTCAGACACCGTGTCCCAATGCAGGCCTCCCCTTCAAGCAGGCCGCCCCCCTAATACCACGACATACATACATCATTCATTCACAAACACACCCCAGTTTCTAATACTTTAAAAACCACTCGATATGTCTCATGAGAAGATCTTTGTGCTTTGCAAGTCAACTCCTGAACGTGCTACCTGGGAACCACTGAGATCTATGCTAATCTGCTCGTCGTCATGCTATCCGTGAACTTCTGTGACCGTTTCGAGCATACCCATCAGTGCGCTACCTGTGGCCATCCACCTATTCTCCCGCGACATACTGCTCTGCTTGCTGAATCCAACTGTTTGTTGGTCAAGGTAAGGCCATGTATCCTGGTCATATTTCGCAGATTTTTAAATTTCTATCTATTTGCGAGTATAGTACCCAATAGTGCTATGTTCATTGGTCTTGTTGCTATTGACTTGAATTTCCATTGCTATGCTATCAATAGATCTATTTATTTTCATCTGTGTCAATTGTCATCGAATTGCATCCTTCGGGGGTCCAGTCTATAATGTAAGCATGTTTCCTTCTCGTGCAAGACAGAACATCCAAGGGACGAGTCACATGTTCAGAGTTTAGTATAGAGTTTTGCATCAAATCTTTATTCATGAATATTGTATTATAATGTCGATATTTACTTTTCAGATTTGTCAACAATGCCTGCCTGTTCGATTAGCGGTTGCCCTTCGAAGACCCATGCGAAATCTGAAGGCACTACAATGCATGTGTTCCCGAAAACTGTTGATCGAATCAGAGAATGGGTCAGACATTGCGGATATCCACTGGATGAGCTTGAAAGTAGAGTGCAACAAGTCTTACAGGACAAGAGGGGTGATCGATACCGCATCTGCAGCCTGCACTTTTCCTCAGACATATACGCCACATCTTGGGTAACAAAGAAGAATAAACAGCGAACGACACAGAAATTGCTCGCAAACGCTATTCCCACTCTATTCGTCCACATTCTGCCTCTGGTGAGTCAAGTGTCCGGATTTAGCTTTAGGCCTTGCGGCAGTGTGTAGGTAGCCTAATGGATTAATTGATATTTTAGGTGTTGTATCCCTTGTAATACTTTCAATATTGATATGAGTGTATAGCTTTTTGAATAATGACATTTTTCAATAAATTCTTTTTCGATTTCATAACCCACAAACGAAATGTATATATATGGGAACAAGGAACTGCGCTATATTGCGCATTTTTCAAGTATTCTGTCGCCTTACATGGCTATTTTTAATATTGGCATTTCATTATCAATCAATAATTTACCTTTACAACTTCTTGACTCTCCCTTCAATCTGAAGCAAGAACATTCTACATCCTTGACGTGCTCGCAGTTATCAACCACTTCTAGCGCGTAACAGGTAATCTTGCTACGCTACAGACTTGTTTTATGCGTGTCAAGTAATAGTTTTATTCTATCGTGTAACTATTTTTTCGAATGCTTGGTTAGTGCTTTCCAATTGATATACACGTTAGTTACTGTCCACTGGTGTTTGTTTTCAGTTATAATTAGTGTTATCCATGCTAATGCAAGTACTGTCTTTCAGGGAGATGCTGAAGCGTCCGCCACATCTACAACATTTCTAGATGTTCCTCACCAGCAGGAGCTATGGATACTGACAGCTCCATCGAGCATCATCATCAGAGCTGTAATACTTGTCGTTTGATTGTTCTACGCAATGTTTAATTCGTGGTTAGCCATTGATATGTACCAGTGCTGTCGACCCCAAGTGTGTGTTATGTTTTGAATATTGTAATCCTTACTAATGCGAGTACTATGTTTCAGGCAGTTGATGGAGCGTCAACCCCTGCACTTGATGCAGAGCCTGACATTCAAGTAATTCCAGGGGAAGTGGAAGCGGGACCTTGCGTATATAAATTGGCGCAACAGTTTTCGGAAGTGCGCACTACATTTGCAACATCCATAGATATTCTTCAGCAGCACGAGGTATGGATACTGACAGCTCCATCATGCGTGATCATATAACGTGAATACATTTGCTAGAGTTTGTTCCCTATTAACGCAAGTGCTGTGTTTCAGGGAGACGACAGAGCTTCCACTACAATCACAACATCCCATTTAGATGCAGATGTAAAGGAATCGGTGAAATCAGTCGTTGAAATCTGCATATTTTGAGTTTCCTTTATTGTTTTAGACAATGCATCATTTGTGGTTATCTCTTTATATGTACCTGTGCCGTCGACGCCAAGTGTGTGTTATGTTGCAAATATTGAAAACCCTACTAATGCAAGTACTGTGTTTCAGGGAGATGCTGATGCCTCCGCTCCAATACAACCATTCATGGCAGTCCATGCGGAGCCAGAGGTATGGATACTGACAGTTCCATTGAACTACATCATCACTGGTCGAATACTTGTCGTGTGATTGTTCCAAACAATGTTTAAATCGTGTTTGGCTATTGAGATGTACCTGTGTGCTCGTCCTCACGTGTGTTTTATGCTAAAAATATTTTGATACATAGTAATGAAAGTACTATGTTTCAGGGAGTCGATGTAGCCTCATTCCGTGCGGTCTATGCGGATACAGAAAATATAGTCGTTGCAACGCAAGAGGAAAGGAGGACATGCGGAAACGAATCAGAGCTACAGCGTGCAGATGTTGAAGGTCGAGTCAAAAAAGTTGCAAAGAAAAGAAACCAAAAAAAGGTTAGTCACAAACAGTTCATAACTTTTCAAAAATGTTTGTGCTGGGGACTATTATATGTTTTTTTTCCAGTCAATTGGACTACACTTTATCTTGTGTTTAACGTGAACATCCCTTTTCCAATCTCTCCTCTAGTTACCCGTGGGTGTCAGAACTATACATACACAGACAGTGAAGCGAATGAGAGATGTTGCTTGCCAGACCATGTACACTATGGAAGAACTATTCATTGAGGCGCAGCGTGTTCAGGCTCGAGATGCCCCTGTCCAATGGCCAGAAACTGAATTTGCTGAGTTTGGAGAATACAGCAAAGTTGCATTGGACCATTGCTACAGTGAGACCGCACCACCGCATATTGAAGATCAATTCACACAATCTACACCCGCCAAAAAATTGCCACCCAAAAACCTGTCGACATTGTTGTGTTCTCCCATTAATGCTGGAGTAACAGATGTTGAATGACTGAGAATGAACCAGCAGCATCCATCGACTCATCAGAACTTGATATCAGCGATATTACTTTCCAATGTGTTGAAATCTCCACAACGTCACAGGCCGAAACAACGTTGACGCCGGATGACTATCTAATGAAAGAGAGCAAATATATTGTATTTGACAGTTGTTTGATGGATATTCTAAGTATGCTGAAATGTGGGCATTCCGTTAGAGGGAAAGTATGTGGGAAGCCATTGAATAATGTGACTCGTCAAATAAAAGGCAGTAACGTCAAAATAAAGGCCGCCTGTAGATTAAATCATATGTTCTCATGGTCTGCACAACCGATGCTGGGGAAAATGCCAGCAGGCAATCTACTGTGTGCAGCTGCATCACTTTTTAGTGGCTCCAGTTTTAGAAAGTTAGAGGCTTTCTTTCAGTTTGTGGGACTCCATTTCATTTCTAAAACGCACTACTACAAATACCAACATGATTATCTGTTTCCGGCCATTAGTGATGCTTGGAAAATTGAACAATTGTCTCTAGCAAGTACATTCGAAGGGAAACGATTCAGGCTAGCCGGCGATGGGACAGTGCGACAGCCCTGGATTTTCTGCCAAGTACTGCACCTACCACTTTCAGGACATGGATAGTAAGAAAATTGTGAGTTTGTTGGTCGTGCAGGTGTCACAATGTACATCCTCAGTGGCCATGGAGAAACTAGGATTTATAAAATCAGTGCAAGATCTACAATCAAGGGGAATGGACATCGAACTCATAGCCACGGACAGACACGTTTCAATTGCCAAGACAATGAGAGAGCAGTTCCCAAATATTAATCATCAATTTGACGTATGGCATCTTGCTAAATCAATCAGTAAGAAAATCTCGGCTGCAGGAAAAAAGAAAGGTTTTGAAAGTATTTTGCAGTGGTCCCAGTCTATCACAAACCATCTTTGGTGGAGCTCAAAAACTTGTGAAGGGTCAGTGGAAATACTACTTGAAAAATGGCGGTCACTGATGCACCACTGTACCAAAGTTCACCGCTGGTCAGAAAACCAACATTTCAACCAATGTGAACATGGGCCATTGTCCCCAGAGGAGGCAAGGAAGAAGAAGTGGTTGATTCCATCTTCACCGACACACAAAGCCATTGAGAAGCTTGCTTTCGACAAAACTATCAAAAGATTTGAGAGGACTGACAGAATTCTGTCACACAGGAGGTTTGGAGGTGTTCCACAATATGTGCCTCATGTACAGACCAAAGCGCTTGCATTTTAGCTATTGGGGCATGAAACATCGCACTCTACTAGGGGTCTTGCGGCCAGAAGAGGCCCACAAGTCGCACTGGAAGTATAAGGTTGTATTGTTTTTTGACCTTGAGAGGGTGTGCAATAACGTAAGAGACGATAAGGCAGAAAATTCTGAAACTAGACCGAGTTTCATGTTAGTTCAGTATACGAAAAATCGTTGTCAAGAGCACAGTCAAATTTACAGACTGCATTACGCAGAGACACAATGGACATTTCAAATATAATGTGAGTAAATCTTTAGACGCTTTTATATCGGAATGAAGAATTAATGAATGGATGCATGAATAAATGAATGAATGAAGAGCTAGGAAAAGAAAGGGAAACGTGTTCGTAGTGGACACATGGACATGCAGGTCCACAGGTCTCAACTATCTCGTTCCTTGGCCCAGCCACTCTTCCCTGCACTGCCTACTTGCACTACGGGACTGTCTGTATCCTTCAGCCCCTTCTCCCGGCACTTACCTTGCACTTGCCACCAGCTGGCCCTATTATTTATCTTGTATTCTACTAACCATGTACAGCACATTTGCCCACCTCTTCCCTTCCCCTTAAGCGATCTGAATGACACCTGGCCTAGTAGTATCGTTGTCTGTCTCCCCTTTTCCCCCCCTGCCTCGTCGCGCCTTGAAACACTTTTGTATAGGCGCGTTCCACATACCATATCATATATCATATCATTACACAGGCATGTAGACAAACAGTCGTTTCTCATTGTGTGTTGGCCTCGATTTATCTCGTTACTTTTCGCATTGATTTTAGAGACGAACATACTCTATTGAACTATCCTTGCAAGCAAACAGTTTCTGATCGGCCGTAATAAATACAATGAGTAATATTAATGAAGTTCGACTAGCGAGACTAATTATAATTTTTTTGTTTTCATAACAGGCATTTGATCCCATTCTGCCACTGCCATCTGTTTGAGACACTGGCGGATGGATTCTTCAGCAGACACCTGCAGCTTCGTGTAAACAACTGGAGCACGATCACCATATTATGGGACGATCGCCAAGGGCCCACATGCCCTTACGCTGTACTAGTGGCTAGAAGCAACATAACCTTTACGCTGGACTAGTGCCTAGTTGATGGAACAGCCTTGCGGTTCACCGTGCTTCCAAAGTGATTCTTTTTACGAAAATGAACACCCTGTGTACCATAAAGGAACAGCGCGCGACTCAAGATGAAACGGAACAGTTATTGCGGATACAGATAAAAGAAAATAAATGGCTTTCGGAGTTCATATGACAATTGCTGAATATTCTCTAAACATTTAATGTCAAATAAATGAACTTTAAAATGAAACAGCAACACAGTACATTTGGTAAAGTACAGTTTCACAGTTTCATATTCCGAATTGTGGCGCGCTGTGTTGTGAGTTGATCTGTGTTGGTTTCCGGGTTCTGTGTGGAGTCGCGCAGAAGACGACTGGGCGTGTTTGCCTACGCAGCACAGTAACGTCACGGAGAGAGGCGGGGAATATGAATGTTTTGATAATGTCAGGCTCAGGGGCGGGGGATTTGATTTAGTGCGGCAAAAGCAGGTCAGCCAGGGCGATGGGGGAAATGATAGGATTGTCACAAAATGGCAGCGCCCAGGTGCCTGTTTTCGCGTGCGTTTAATGGACGAAAACTCGGGTAAGGTCCATAGGAAATTTTTCTAAAATCGAGCCACTTACGCTTAAAAAAACATGGCCAACCCGTAGGGACAATAACATTTTTTACCGGATCATGCCTTTAAGAGATCCAACTACCACAGAGCGGTACATGCAGGCTTCTCTGTGGGAGTTAGAGGGATGCTGATCTTAGTCCACAAGAGACTGCCGCAGATATTGCAGGTGACTCATGACACTGAGGGAAGATACGTACACATAAACGCTACACTATGGAACCAATCTCTTGCGATAATGGCACTATACTCTCCACCAGCACTGCTAACCACACTACTGGCAGATGTTGCACCCATCCTCACCGCAAACACAGCGGATATCTCGATATTAGGTGGGGACTTTAATGAGGTCATGTACAACACACTAGACCGCACACATAAGGGGGAGGAACACCACAACTAACACCAAAACTGGCGACCTTTGCCTCTGCATTAGGCTTGAGAGATGTATGGCGCGACCTGCACAAAGACACACGTGAATACTCCTTCCACTCAGGCGCGATGCATCACTATCTAGGATAGACTACTACTTCCTACCAGTCCAGAATATCCACAAGGCACATAGCGTGACCGTACTTCCACGTGGCATATCCGATCACTCTCCACTAATGATAGAACTCGAAACAGAAAACCACGTCCTCTGCCCACCTGGCGGTTAAACAACTATTATCTGGGGTTCACGGACCAACAGGAAAGAATAAGCAATACTACCTAATACTTATTAGGAGTTGAATATGGGTTCTGTAGACAACCCCGGAACATTGTGGGAAGCTTATAAGCCAGTACTACGAGGAGAAATCCTCTCATGGACGGCAGCACTGAAAAAGGCGCATCGGAAGGAGGTCTTAGAAGCTGAAGAGGAGGTGATACACAGAGAAACACAACACATAGAAAATAACACACCCGAGACAAATAGAGCCTTGACACTAGCGCAGAAGAAACTGCACAATCTATCACTTGACTGTGCCAAGAAAGCGCATAGAGCCATGCGTGCATGACTCTATGAAACGGGGAAGAAAGCAGGCAAAATGTTAGCCTGGTTAGAGAAACGTGATGAGGAATATAGACAAATCGGGAATGTCAAAGATAGAAATGCAGAACTACTCTCGACTGATAGGGAGATAGCAGAATGTTCTGCGGCATACTATGTAAAGCTCTATAGCCCCCCGAATACCCCAACAGTAAATACTGCACTAGATGAGATCGCCCTTCCCTCACTCAACACAGAACAAGTAGACATGCTAGACAGTAAAATAACAGGAAGAGATATCAGCGGCCATTGCCCAACTTCAAACAGGCAAAACCCCAGGTCCGAATGGCTTCCCAGTTGACATCTGGAAGAAGCTAAACCAGGCAGACATTGTACCACACTTGCTCAACATGTTTGAATATTCGAGAAAAGAAGGGATACTCCCGATGGACCTACGCAAGGCCATCATAATAGTCCTACCAAAAGAGGGAAAGCCCCCCGACGAATGGAGTTCTTATAGGCCTATCTCCCTAATAAATAGTGAAGCCAAGATACTGGCGAAGGTACTAGCCAACAGACTACAAAAAGTAATATTGTTCCTGATCCACCCAGATCAATGTGGATTTATGCCGCAGAGGTCTACGAGAATGAATATCCGCAGACTACATTTAGCGCTGGAAAGAGCCCCAACCCTACAACAATCATTAGCATTATTGGCCATTGATTTTGAGAAAGCCTTTGACTCTGTCCACTGGGAAGCACTATAGATAATCATGAGGAAAATGGGCTTTGGGGAACAGTTCACACAATGGGTTCAATTACTGAACAATGCCCCCATAGCAGAAGTGAGGGTGAACGGCTGGCCCTCCTGCAACATCCAACTGTGGAAAGGTACCTGACAGGGTTGCCCACTATCGGCTATGCTATTCGCACTGATTGTTGAACCCCTGGCAGGTTTCTGAGAAACACACTCACGTGGTCTGGTTTCCTATGGAATCCAACATGGGAAGACAGGGTCTCTTTCTATGCGGATGACCTGCTGATTTATCGGGGGAACCCAGCCGTCTCTTGTCCAATAGTTACACAAATACTGATACAATACGGTGCTTTCCGTGGCCTGAGAGTGAACTGGAGTAAGTCAATACTCTTCTAGGTCAAAGGAATAGACTGCATACCCCCCTGAGGGCTCCCCAAATAAAATCAAACTGGAACAATTCCGATACTTGGGAATCCTGATTTCGAGCAGACTGGAAGACTGTGTGACCCAGAACTTATACCCAATTATGAAGCGCTTTGCACAAGATGTAGGCCATTGGGTGACACTACCACTGACCCTACTAGGAAGAGCGGCACTATTCAAAATGCTGGCTCTGCCCTGCTTTTTATATGTACTACAAAATGCCCCTCTACACATCCCCACGGCAGAATTTCACAGGATAGACAAAACTCTGCAGAAACTATTATGGGGAGGGAAGCACCCAAGGATAGCTTTGAATACCCTCCAACGCTCTGTGTGGTAGGGATCGGGCTTCCACACGTCCAAACATTACTGGGCGAGTCAGATGGCAGCTGTAAATGATATACTACACGGTAGCCCAGAATTACCAATATACGAGCAGAAAAGGCGGCTAGACACGGCATACCCCCAATTGAGAGTCTATACAACCTGGTGGGCCGCCCCCCTGCCAGTACGATGGTAATGCACACAACTCAAATATGGTGGGAAATACACAGACATATAGGGTGGGGAAATAAAATCACACCCGTACAACCCCCCTGGAACAGCGCCCACCTGCCAGAACTTAAACTACCTAAATGGCCAAACTTGGAAAAAGCCGGAATATCAATAATTCAGCAAGTGTTTCAAGATGGCAAAATCATACCCTTTGTTGAACTGTCAGCCACTCATGATCTCCCACCCACTGAAAACTACCCTCCCACACAACTGTCCCACGCACTTACCAAACAAATGACAAACCACACTGACCTGCCAGAATGCATGCCGATAGAGAGAAACATTGTCTTCTATAGCGTGAAAGCTAAGATCACGTCTGTGATGTATAATGCAATCTCTTCATTTGCCACAGAGAACTATGCAGTTTGAAAGCAAAATGGGAGAGCGATGTGGGCCCGCTGCTACCTGAGGAATGGATGCCAACCTTAATGTACCCCAGAGAGTCAGCAATATCCACCAGAATCCGACTTATACAATTAAAAATCCTGTACAGAATATACTACCCCCGGGTTGCATTATACCGCTGGGGCAAGATCACGGACGCCAACTGCCTACGCTGCAAACAGGAAGAGGGTACCTTTTACCACATCCTATGGCAATGTGCACGTATACAGCGCTTTTGGCAAAAATGCTGTGACAGACTGTCAAAGGTCATTGGCCGACCAATCCCAAACAAACCAAAACTCCTACTAGGGATTGAAGAAGAGGGAGAAATGTCCTGCTTTGAAAGATTATTGCTTTCAACGACAACAGGGCTAGCCAAGAGGAATATTGCACAACTATGGGGATCAGAGACCACCCCTCAATATGGCCAATGGGTAACTGACGTGGGCGCCTGCATAATAATGGAGCGCCGAGTCTATCAATCCAGAGGCTGCCATAAGAAAGCCGAGAAGATATGCCAGAAATGGGAGCAGACTATGTAGTATACAAGCAAAACGATGTGACTTTGTTATGCAACAATCACACAGTAAGGAAATGATCCAATCGGGATACTGTTATGCTATATGCTACTGTAGCCAAATCAAGAAGGGTCTCTAACCGCAATGTCTTACCGAATGTATTTATGTTATGTTTGTACATTGTATGATGTTGTTTTTGGAGTAACAAAATACAATAAAATGTGTTATTAAAAAATATTCATACCTTTCTACGAACCTAAAAAATGGTCCAGTGATAGAGGCTCTTAACAGCGATTATCGAGCAAATTGTGCAACTACAAATGCAAAATTGAACTCATGTATTAAAAATGATTTGTGAAGAGGATAATGCGATTAGAGAGTGAGCACGAGTTCAACAAGTATTGGCATGGCACACCAAATGTTTCTCCAGACTTCCATGTGTGATATACATATGCATGTTTATTCTTTTTATCTTTCTGTATCTTTTCGAAGTCTCTATTATCTTAACAGTCTCATTGAAGTAGGAGTACAAATGATGAAAATTTGACCTGGTGGACCATAATACCCTTGGTCACCACTTCTCTGCTTCTGACAACTTCTCTCCTAAAGCCATTGCCTGGATCACCTCGTTTCTTCAAGAAAGGGTTATGAAAGTATTTTCTGACTCTGCATGTGCCCATCCAAGTAACAAATTGTGGTGGCCCTCAGGGATCCTGCATCTCACCCACCCTGTACAACCCGTTTACAAGGCCATTGTTCCACATTCTGGACGCCTTGGGCATCACATATATGAATTATGCTGATGACACACAGGTCCTCATTCCCCAGACTGGTGACTTTGAGGCTGACATGGCTACCCTCAAGTTCATATACTCCACCATCCAAACCTGGTTGGCAGAAAACGGGTTGTGCCTTAACGGTAAAAAAAAAAAAAACTTCCTCCGGTCACCCTCAGAAAGTGGACAAACAATACAGTTCAGTCATAAGTGACAACATTCCCATCCAAGTATCAGAAGTTGTCAAGGCCTTAGGGGTCTACCTGGATTCTGACCTATCCATGAACAGGCAGTTCAATGCCATTGCATCTACCTCAGCTTACCATTCCAAATTGATAAACGCAGCCAGACCTTTCCGATCCAAATAGAATTGTCTCACTATCGCTAGAGCAATTATTGGGTCTAGGTTAGACTACTGCAATGCCCTTTTTGCAGGAACGTCCCTACAAAAACAAATCCAAATGCCATATTGTCCACAAGAACAAGTTACTTACCAACTGGTAACGTTCTTTCGACTGGATGTTCCTCCAATGTATTCCACATCTTTGACATGTAATGTCCACAGCTGTGCACTTCAGAAACCTTTTCGGCAGAGGGCGTCCTGCGTCGATGACGTCGGGTCGATGTACCTCGAAGGCCTCCGTCGAGGGCGAAGTCACCGGATGTTATAAATAGGACACATGGCGCCCATAGCCTCAGTTTAAGTTTTTTCCCACAGAACGTGTGGCACCAATCCAGTGCCTGCTTGACTGCACATAGCCTTGCGGAAACGTAAGCTGCAATCGCATAGGAAATTCTCCAGGGGGGCAGGCTGGGAGGGCGATGTGGAATACGTTGGAGGAACATCCAGTCGAATGAACGTTACCAGTTGGTAAGTAACCCGTTCTTGGAATGGATTGTGTACTTCAATGTATTCCACATCTTTGACAGACTCCCAAACAGTATCAGAAAATGGAGGAGGGAAAAGAATTTGGATTACACTATCAGAATGTGGAATAAAGAACCGCCTTACCAAAGGCCACATCCTGACCATGGATCATATCCAGGGAGTAATGTTTAACAAAGGTATGGATCGAAGCACCTGTGGATGCATCACAAATAGTCCTAACAGGAATTCCCCGCTGGAGGGCGGTGTAAGTAGCCACGTCCCTAGTGGAATGAGCTCGCAACCCTTCCGGAGGGTCCTTACCTGCCAATCAGTGACACTCTGTAATGGCGAGGATAATCCACCTGGACAAGTTCTGTTTGGCAACAGCCTGGCCCAATCGGTGTCCAGCATATCCCACAAAGAGTTGATCGTCAACTCTGACCCTGGACATCCTAGAAATATAAAAGCTCAGAGCTCAACTAGGATCCAACCTAGGAGTCGCTCCTCTTCCTTACCAGGATGAGGAGGAGGAGGATAGAAAGAAGGGAGAACCACCTTCTGACTCAAATGAAATTCAGATACTACCTTATGTAGAAAGGAAGGATGTACCCAAAGTACTACCCTGTCCTTGTGGAACACAGTAAAAGGCAGCTTATAGGAAAGTGGCTGCAATTCACTCACTCTGCGAGCAGAAGTAACCGCAACCAAGAACACTGTCTTGAAGGACAGTAATCTCAAAGGACAAGAGTGCAAAGGTTCAAATGGAGCATCCATGAGAAATTTCAAAACCAAATTAAAATCCGAAACTGGCACCTGGAAAGGGGACGGCGGTAACACATTAGTCAGTGCTTTAAGAAACTGAGAAATCAAAGGAATCTTAAAGTAAGAACATTCTTCAGACGATCGCTTAAATGTAGACAGCAACGTTGGGTAACCCTTAATGGTACCTATTTGAAGGCCCCTGTGGGCCAAAGAAAGTAAGAAAGACAAAACCATAGGAATGGAGCACTGAAAAGGATCAACATTTTGTCTTCTGCACCAGTCGCAGAACTTAGGGCAACGGTACAGGGATTTTGTTGCTGGCTGCCTGGCCGAAAGCAACAGCTCTATCACGTCACCCAGGAGGTTCCAGTCCTTATACCTCAACCTTTCAGATACCAAGGGTGAAGGTTGAGAGTCTTGACCTCTGGATGGAGAACCTGACCCCCCCCGCCAGCCCCTTCCCGACCGAGAGGACCTGCTCCTGTGTGAAGTCGGCATGGAGGGCAGATGGACATTTCTAGAAGGTCCGGGCACCATGCTCTCCTGGCCCAATCCGGAGCAATGAGGATCATGTGAGACCCAAACCTCCACAACACTTGAGGAATGACGGGGACTGGAGGAAACGCGTACAGCAGCGGGAATGACCAATCCACTACGAACGCATCTCCCAAGGCTCCTCTCGGAGGAAATTCCCTTGAGCAGAATCTCTCACACTTCCAGTTGGCACTGGTGGCGAAGAGATCCACTTGTGGGGTTCCCCAAAGGGCGAAGATCTCCAGAAGGACTCCCTGAGCCAACTCCCACTCGTGAGAGACCGTGCTCTGCCTGCTCAGAGCGTCCGCTGCTGCATTTTCGTCTCCGGCCAGATGAACTGCCGAGATCGGAATTACCTGCTGGATGGCCCAGAACCAGCGCTGCATTGGCTCTCTGCACAACGGGAGTGACCCTAACCCCCCCCCCCCTTTTTTGTTGAGGTAATGCATGGCCACTGTGTTGTCTCATGATCAGTACACTCTTCCCCTGCACAGACGGCAGAAAAGCGTTCGGGGCCAGCCTGATGGCCCGTAGCTCTAACAGATTGATGTGGAGTTTGGACTCTGACGGAGACCAACGACTGCTGGTGGTGGTCAAGTCGCTGGTATGAGCGCCCCATCCTGTGAGGGAAGCATCCGTCACTACAGTTACCTCTGGCCACGGTTGCCAAAACGGCTCCCCCCTCATCAGGTTCCTTTCGTTAGCCCACCACAGAAGATACTGGGAGACCGAGAGTGGAATCTGAACAGGATCAGACATCTTGCCTGAGAACTGCGACCACTGCATCTTGAGGACCCATTGCAAGGATCTCATCCTCAGTCTGGCCTCTGGCACCAGAAAAATGCAGGATGCCATGAGGCCGAGTAACCTTAAGAATTCGATAGCCGGGAGACTCTGGGCACGTTGAAACTTGTCCACCATCTGCACAACGTGATGAGCCCTCACCTTGGGAGGCGAGCACTTCCCCAAGGACGTGTCCAACACAGCCCTGATGTACTGGAGCTGTTGGGAAGGTGTCAGATGTGACTTCTTGAAATTGAGGGAGAAGCCCAGCCTTTGGAGGGAGCGGCAGGTGAGACCAAGGTGAGCAAATGCTTGCGCGGGAGAGCACGCACAGATCAGCCAGTCGTCCAGGTAGGGGTAGACGTGATCCCCCCCCCCTCGCCCGAGATACGCTGCCACCACCACCATGAGCTTGTTGAAGATCCTCGGGGCAGACGTCAATCTGAAAGGCAGCACCCAAAACTGAAAGTACGAGTCACCAAACCTCAGGTACATCCTGTGCTTTGGATGAATTGGCACATGAAAGTAAGCATCTAGTAGGTCCAGAGACACCAACCAATCCTGAAGTAGTTGAAGGGCCTGGAGGACTTGAGAAAGAGTGACCATCTTGAACTTGTCCTTCCTGAGAAGTTTCTTCAACCAACGCAAGTCTAGGATGGGTCTCAATCCTCTGTCTTTCTTTGGGATCAGAAAATAAGGCGAATACCAACCCTTGTTCCTCTGCTACAGGCACCAGTTCTATAGTGCCTTTCTCTAGCAGGGTCAAGATTTCCTGCACAAGGAGCGGATCCGGAAGCTTCAAAGAGATTCCCCGGTGGATTGCCATGAGGCTGCTTTAGGAAGGGAAGGCAGTAGCCGTGGGCTATTGTATCCAGAACACACGCATCCGAAGTAACGGCTCGCCACTCTTCGAGATGCTGAAACAGCCTGCCTCCAACCGGCGAACCATGGGACATGGCCTCATGACGGTTTTGGAGCAGCTGCGGCAGCGGCTGAAGGCAAAGAGGCAGCTGCCTGAGCGGCTTTGGCACCTCTATTTCCCCGACCACCACGGGTACTTTTACAGTGACCACTTGACTGGTGGTTCCTCTCGTTCTACCAAAGGAGGAGTAGTAACGAAAAGAACATCCCCTCCACTGCTGTCCCCTAGGTCGAGAAGGCGGAGGTTGGTGCACGGCTGTGCTTAAAGATTTCACAGCAGCTTTTGAGGTCTGCAACCTCTCAAGGCTCTCGTCAGCCTTGCTGCCAAACAAATGCGCGCCATCAAAGGGCATGTTCTCGAAGAAAACACATTTGCAGAAAAAACGGAACTGAGGCAATGGGCGCCGTGCATCCTAGTTATAACATCCGGTGACGTCGCCCTCGACGAAGGACTTCAAGGGACATCGATCCGACGTCATCGACGCAGGACGCCCTCTGCCGAACAAAAAAGTTTCCAAGTGCACAGCTGTGGACATTACATGTCAAAGATGTGGAATACGTTGGAGGACACAATCCATTTGAATAATGCCCTTAGGGCGGCCACAGGCATCTCCAAAAGGGAGCACTTGTCGGAAACCAGGAAGCAGGTTCATTGGGTCCCCATTAAAGAGAGGATAGCCTTCAAAACCCTTGCCCCGACGCATAAATAATTCCATAACCGGGCCCCGCTTTACCTTGCACAAAGAATAGTTACGCCGTCCTCCTCAAGACCCATAAGATCTGTGTATACCGACATGATCTCCACTCCCAAGAACCAGAGAGTCCGGGCAGGCGGATCTAGCTTCCTGGTCTTAGCAGCAAATCAATGGAACTCCTTACCATCCTACATTAGGAATATTGAGTCACATTTTGCTTTCAGGAAAGCAATAAATATGTTGTTGTTTGTGTAGATAGCTTTGGGTGCTACCCCCCCATGCTCACTGCACTATTGCCGTAACTGTGACAAACCTCAATGTAACCCCATCTGTTTGCATTCATTTTTTTGTGACTTTGCTCATACATTGCATCCCAAGCTCACTGTAACCATGAGCTAAGCAACCTATTGTAACAAAGACAAGTAACCCTGCTGTAACATATTCATGCAACAGCACCCCAATGCCCTAGGGCTGCTGGTGCGCTATACAAATATAAATAAATAAATAAAATAATTTCTTTAACCTCTATGGGCATGTCAGGCGACATAAAAGGCATGCAGAAAAAGATAACCAGGGAATAAATAACTATCTTGATAATGCAGTTCACCTGTGGAATAAGATGTATCAGCACATGAAAAAGGTGAGGGAGAGAGTCTTATGAGAATTGCCATGTCTTCTCTATCATCCCCTATGCCATGAACACAGTGAAGACCTTCATTTCTAAAGGGATGTCAGCGCATGATGCAAAATGCCTCAGTCATCTAGCAGCATGCACCACTAGAGGACAGTTTCAAGGGAGCTGGGCAACCTTGCGATGGAGATCAAGACAGTCATTTACATATCAGAATGATTACACCAAGACAACACAAATGAAGAAAGAGCCTGGATGGACAGACAGGATTCTTGTGTAACCTGCTGCAGGACAAGACTAGGCGATTGTTGAAGAAATTAAAAGAATAAACTGTTCTGACATGTCGGAGAAGACTGGAATGCCTGGATGCTGGGAACATTCACAACTGCTGATCTATGGACGAGTGAGTACAAACAGGATGGTAAGATGAAATGATGTCCTGTGCAATTCATCAGCTGAGGGAGGAAGCAGTGCAACGAGTGCACAAGGTGAATGAGTGCCAAGGACTCCAAACTGCTGACATGGGTGGAAGATGAAGCAGGCCCAATTTCTGAAGTCCCATTGGTTAATGCGACAATGTGCTTCCAAAGCAAAGGAAAGAATTACATTGGACATAAAAAAGGGTGAAAAAAACACCACTAATGTTCCAGGAATGAGGAGAGGGACGGCTGTCCTAATGGATCGATATTGGGCCTCCGGATCCAGAGCATAATAATAATAATAATTTAGCATTTATATAGTGATACAAACCCTCAGGTATCTTGAGCGCTGCTTATTATTACCCACGGTGTGTGGTGCTCATTTATTGACCTCGGAAGGATGAAAGGCTGAGTTTGGCCGTGTCAGCAGACTCTGTACAGATTTCAAAGCGAGCGCTCTACTCGCTGTGCTATCAGACCGGCATATATGAAGATACCCAGGAATTGGGGAGGAGTTTGTTCCTTTATATATATCCATGTTCCAGGTGATTCCACGGAGTGACTGAAGATTGAAGAATTTCCAAAAGTGGACGATCGCCTTAGAAGGAAAAGGTCAACAGAACTTCGGCGGATGAAGAGATCACATTATTTCTCACAAAAATCACTAATGGCTTATGAAGATATTCCTGACTAGAACAAATTGCTCAGCAGAACTGCAGCGATGTTAACATCCATGTTCAAGCCTGGAATCTAAACAGCAGTGAAGGCCAAATGGCTACAAATCACCAAATGGGAGCTGCTACAAACAATGGATGCCACTATAAAAGGATTTAACGTCATAAAGGAATTATTGATGGACATAAGGTCAATGACCCTCCAGAATAGATATGTCCTCGATATGATTACAGCAATGGAAGGGGGTGTTTGCGCCAAGATCGGGCAATCATGTTGCACATTCATACCATCTCATCACGGTGAGAACAGGACCTTGACGGAGGCCATATCAATGTTAATAGATCTACACATAAGAAAATGGTGGATGAGACAGAGGCCATTGGCGACGACAGCTGGTTTGCACTCCTGTTCTCATGGATTCCTTATTGGATGGCCAACCTATTCAAGTTCCTTGGAGCAATATTGGTGATAATCCTATTTGGATTCTGTATGATCAGAATAATATATGGACAGTGTAAGAAAACAGCCAAGAAAGCAGTAGGAATAAAGATTATGATTGACACAAAGGATGAACCAGAAGACAAGGTGCTGACCGATGATGCCATCAGAGATTACATCAAAGCAAGCATTGTGGCACCTGAAAGAACGAAATTCTGGTATCCAAAGGATCATGAATTACATGGGACGCTGGATCTATTGTATCCCGAATGGACAATGCAGCTATATTACCTGGAGTGTGGATGAACATGTTAAAACTGCAGGCACCCTGAGGGGGTGACGAAGATATGGACGCCAAAGAAGCACTTCAAGAGAAAATACAATGGAGCCGAAAAACTTGAAGAGGTGGTTGAGGACTCTACCAGAGGGGGGCATGTAGAGGAGCAGCTGTATACATCTGCAGGAGATCCCCACCCCACCTCCCTCTATTGGGGACATGAAACTGTGCCTTGCCTGATGCCAGCTAATGTACCAATACTGCAGCAAGTCTTTGGAAGAAGATATTAATTGAGACAACCGTATCAAATGTACCCTCGAAGTGACGACAACTTGCAGAAGGAACTCCCTGAAGATATATGAGAAAGAGCTAAGCAAATGACTGATGACATCATAAGAAAGCGTGTATGACGTCTTGAGTTATTGACTGAAGATAATGTATGGATCCTGAAGAAACCAGTGACGAAGTAAAGAACCGAGAGAACTCTCAAGTGTAAAAGAAGATTACACGTGCACAAAGTGCTGCAGAACATTTTTTCAATTACTGTACTGCCGCTGAAACGCAAGGTAGATCAAGTCATCATAGAAGCTAGCTATGAATAGTGAATAGAATGCAGGCGAAGCTGCCATTGTACGGAAACTGGACATTGGTATCATGAATTAAGTAAGCCAAATACCATGAAGGGTGAGTGGAAAACTGTGTCGCAGCAGAATAATAGGCTCATGGAGCTGCAGGGCGAGGCTGTCTGGCCTTAAGTCAAGATCCTAGAAATCGAGGTCAGCTATCTACGCTGAAGAATGAGTGTGCGGAGGATTAATCTTCTCACGTTAAGGTGCAAGAAGGAACACAAAGGATGCCAGGTTTTAATTCATTTAGAGCATTTAAAAGTTGCAAAATGGACCAGATCTTGGTCTCCTGTCACGTGAGCGAAGGATGGAAATAGAGCTTGAACTTGGAGTTCCAGACACGATAGCGATTGCCCTCACTCCTGTGCATTCCCAAAGACCAGAATACTCCACAAGGCCAAGTACAAAGACAATTTCATGGTAGAAGGCATGGGTGGTGAGAGATGCTGGGCTAATTGGGTATGAGGTAGCTTCATGTCCTATCTCCCTGCACCTGGATCTGGGCTTACATGCTGCTAAATGAACTGGATGTTCCAGACATGGCACAAATGTGCCAACCAATTGTATTAGTCCATATAATAAAGGACCTTATAGATTGTAAGACCAAGGAGAAACTATACCGAATGTTTCTAAAGTGACATGTTTTAAAAGGTAGGCATAAATTGTCCACGTGATAAAGGACAGCCAATAACAATCCTAGCTCTTATTCAAATGTGTATCTAGAGGTTTCCCTTAACCATTCCGACCCTTGATCGATTTTTCACTATTGCCACGTAGTAGGACGTCGCTCAGATACATATTCTAGTACAAGTACTGTATTTTTTGTGGAGATCATTGAGAGACTGAGCGTACGTCTGTTGATGTTCGCTGTAAGATCCCTGTTTTAGATCATTGTTAATAAAACAGTACTTTGACATCTTCTTGAGTTGGTTCGGTTATTTGGACTCAGAATTACTCTGGTGTAATCCCATCCATTACCATACGCATGTTCCAAAGGGCCATAAACTCAGACCTGTCAGGAACTTTTCATTACAGATAACTGTGAAGCCAGCGATACAGAGTAGCAGAGTGCTCCAGGGAAAGCAAGTAGCCCACTCGAAAGTCCCAGCGAAAGGTGAATTGTTTGATATAAAGCGACAAAGTGAATGAACTCTAAAATGCATAATGATTTTAATCCCAACAACAGGGGAAGTCACAAGGTGAATGTTGAACTTTTGTGCTTTTGATACTGAACTACCCACACCAAGAGACACTGGGGCAAATAACACATAGTTCCAATCTAAAGGGTAAGTCGAAGTGCTCCTGCAGAGGTCTATAGCAAAATCCTCCCACATTTGACAGTCTTCGACATCAAGAAAAGGTTAGAGCCTGACTGAGGGGGACCGGAAGTGTGATAAGTTAGGGCAAGGGAACCCCTAACAAACGTGCATTAAGCTTGGGAAAGAGAACCCCTACAAATGCTGTGATTGAAAGGTCTAAGCCCGATCAAGTGAGACCTACGTGAACATTTTGTTGAACTATTAACTTTTTGTTGAACTGTGAAAGAACTGGTGAAAGCTGAAATAAGTGATTTGATGTGGATGGCCAAACAGGCCTCGATCCATGTTTTTGGAACTGCCTTTGTTTTGAGAAACTGAGCCAGAGTGTGTCTTCCCGCCTTACTCCGTCCAACGTGGGAAAAAGAGCTAACTCAGCTACATTGATTCTTTATGTTACAACACCGATTTACCTTTGCATACATATTCCGTTTTACACATTTTCTGTATAAGAGATAGGGCAGACATTAGGTTTTGGTAGTATAAGCCTTGTTTGATTTGACAGACTGACTAGGACAGTGTTTCTTCATGATTTTGGTGGTAGAGACTACTCCCATCCTAGCTATAGGGTTAAAGTAGGAGTTTTTCCAAACCACGAAAATTGAATGAAGGTTTTCAAATTGAATCTATTGTGTTAGTGTCATACTTGTGATACCATGTCTCCCATACACTAAGTATTCCTTACACAGCTGTCCATTCATACACACATCATCAATGTCAAATGGTACTTCCAATCAAAAGGAGGACTGGGGACAGGAGTTCAATCTATCTGAGGCAAGGATAGTTATAGCAAGCAATAACTCATGTTAAAAAGCAAGGCTCTCTTCCTAGTCATCCCAAAAAGTGTATACATTTTTTGTCAATCACTGCAAGTAAAGAGAATACCTTTGAGTCAATTGTCAAGAACAAAAAGAACTTCAGGGCAATCATTCATAAACTGGGACAGGTCTCCTGTGTATAATAAGGCACATGCGTGATCTTCTGAGAGCCAAGACAATGACTTGCTGTCATTTAGAGGAAAGGACAGGTTTTCAAATCAAGCATATAAAACGGAGAAAGGAACTTTCATTTAGTACAGAACTTTGTCACTCATTTAGAGGTGGTGTAAATGGGAGCCATGAACAGGCCTATGTGCAAATCCCAAGCAGACACACAGTGCTCTCCCTGTGCCCTCCTCACCTCACGCAAGGGGATGATCAGGTTGCAGGCCTCCTCTTCTTTACTGGAAAAGCAGATGTAGTTATTCGAGACAAACATCTGACCAGGAATGTGCATCTTGCTGAAGGGGGTCCAAAGGGTGCAGTCCGTGTGTCCATCCAAACGCTCATCCTTGGGCAAGCGGAAGGTTGCCCTGTAACGCTCATTCTTGGCACGGGCGTCAAGGTCTCTAAAGAGGGAGGATGTTCAAAAAAATGTGGAGGTGTAAGGTGTGAGAGAAATCATCATGATAAAATAAGGGTGATCATTGGGGGAAGATATGGCAAAAAAGAGGCAAAAGCAAGAGCTTTGGAAGAGAAAAGTAAGGACAAACACGGTGCCCTGGAAGGAAGAGTATAAAGGACATAAGGACAATAGTTAAAGGAAATGAGAGGAGAATACCGGTGGGTATGGGGAGTGCAACACGGAATATAGGATTGGACACAGAAGAGAAGGGCAATGAGGGCATAAGAGCGATAAAATGCACAAATGTGCAAGAGCACATAGAAGTGAATAAGGGAGATGAGATGTGAGGGGAGAAAGGAAAAGGAAACATTAGGATAAGAGCAGGTAATGGAACAAATGGGATAAGGAAGTAAAAGTAGAGAATAAAGGATGAAGTAAAGAACTTAGCCAAAATCATGTCCCTACTGCAAACCAAGCCATCATGATATTATTATGCAAGCCCAACACCATTTCTGAAATGAGGCCTACCCAGTTCCAATAAATGTCAAGCCCATCTGTAATTAGCCCTCTACTCTCCTTTCTCCACTCAATTCTCCTTCCCCTCGCCACTCTATCAACTCTCTCCACTCTACGCTCCCTTTTGCTACCCTGTCTCTTCATCTTTTCCTCACCCCTCTCTTCCATCTACACCTCTGTGCCCTAATCTCGCCATACTCTCTCCCCCAACTGCATCCTTCTGCTTCTCTTTCTCACTCTCTCCTATTCTCCTCTCCCCTACTCCCATCTCCACTACTCTCTTGTGCACTCACGTTATACACACATACCAACACCCCCCCCACACACACACACACACACCACCTCACACATACCCCATACACTACCCACAACTGGCACCACTCTCTCACAATCCATAGCACACCTGTTCTCTGCTCCAACTCTGCCACCAACTCTTCGGCACTCTGTTGAACCGCCGTCCTCTGCCTGGTCTCCGAGTCCACCTCCACGCCTACGGACCTCTGCCTGCAACCGAGAGTCTGCCTTCCATTCACTGCCTTTATATACTGTCCCCTTCCTGATTCCAACTCCCCTGCCCCTTTCTATTGGTTCCAGTGCTCACTTGAGTTTATAGTTCGGCAAATCCTTAACCAGCTGTATGATAAAAAGGGAAAAAATGCATTGCTTCCACCTGGGATACCACTGGGTTTCTGGTGCACACTACACCTTTTCATAACATTTGATTTTGCACCTAGTTCTGCACAGACAAATGAGGAATCCCTATATCTAATGGATAGCATGTACAGTAAGGGTGGGATTGTGCCTCTTAATTCCTAAAACAGACAAAATGTCCTTCCCAAAGCCCCACTTCAGATTCCCCAAATGAATAAAGGTGGCCTTGTACCTCTTAAGGGCGGAGATGTTCTTAAGCTGGCGGGTAGGCTTGGGCAGACACTTGTCTTCCAGAAAGCCCTCATTGTCCAGAAGTTGCCGCATGGCAATGGTGGCCAGTTGCTCCATAAGCTTGAAGGTCTCATTGATGTTTAGGAACATGGAGAAGTAGAGCTCACTGTCCCGGGTACGCACCTTGATGCATTCTGGGAAGAGCATAGTTGCATTCTTATCCAGCTGTGTTACATCCAGCCACTGAACGACCAGTGTTACTGCCGGGAGGAGAAAAGAGTTGGACAAAATTAGAGAATGACTTCAAAGAAACTAGGATGACAGCAGAGGGATAGATCACGGTGGGATAACAAGTACAGCATTTTCCATTTATTATAAAAGGTTTAATTAAGCACAGATCAGGAAAGCTCTAGTGCAGGAACTCTGAATAAAATGATCTGTTCCCCCTAAACCAAAACAAAATTCATACTGAGGGATCTGCCGTCACAGGTCTGCCCTGTAAGCATTAACAAGTGACCAACAATATTCCCTAGCATAACATAATGCAGAAGAGCCCTTAATGCCCTCTCTTCACTCGGTTATTGCAGGACCGTCCTAGCATCTACTGTATCCTCTTGGAATTAAATAACAATCAGAGGCTACATAATCCCATTTCAGAGCGCCACCCTCACATACTCCCTCTGAGAGAGAAGGGTGAGGATTCTTTTTAAATGATCTTGCTCAAAGACTAAGACATTAGAGAAATCTACTCAGCCTATCACAAATCTACCAGTGGCCTACATTTATTAATTTAGTTAGCCAGAACCCTTTGTAGCAGAAAAGCAGAAAAAACATCATAATTTACAGGAGAAAATAAATGCACTCCCTGCAATCAGAGGATTATTTGGCATTTCACTCTAAACTTCCCAAGGGTGTACGTGTGAAAGGTAATAAAGAGGTGCTCTGACATTTAAGCTTCGGATGGTAGGGTTAGTCCTGAGGAAACTTTAATGGTGCAAAGCGGTCTTGCACATGATAAGAGCACAATGTTGGGTTCCTGCACAGGAGTCAAAGAAGCTTTAAAATAGACCCAAACTGTCATAGAATTTGAGTGTCGTCGCTGCTACTTCTGATGCCAATTCATATTAAATTAAATGAAATAAGTACCTTTTCAAGGAAAGAGATTTCATGACAAAACACACAATTTGGAAGTACTTTGTTCTTAACCATGAAGTCCCTAACAAAGAGGTAGCACTTTTTCTTTAACCAAGTATAACTATCTAAAAAGTTAGAGTTACCACAACTAAGGTGTGATATTTAAATAAGTGAGTGGTTACACATGTCATTTTGGGTGGCACAGTTCGTCCCTCATGTGGACCAGAAGTGTACATTCATTAAAAAACAGCCATCTTCCTTTTGCAGCCGTCCAACATAGAACTGCTGTCCAATGCAGCTCAGTCGATTATTCCAGTTGGAGCAGCATTTTAATATCAGACGAAACAGCTTTTACATGTTCAGATTTACAGAATACAAGCCAGCGTAAATAGCTAAACTTGTACCAGAGAAGCGACTCAGAAGGAAGTCTCATTGCAGACTGGCCCCCTACCAGCACAATTCGCAGATGTCCTCTGGACGTTATGGAGTGATTTTAACGAATTGAAAACGAAGAATGAAATTTTAACGAATCAAAAAAACAACTAATAAATATTTAATGAAGATATATATATATGATACATTACTCACCGTAATCGTATTTCTGATGCTTGTATCTGCTTAGATTCACATGTTGTGCATAGGCCGACATCTAGTGGAAGCTGCAGAGTATTAGTTTGTTTTTCAAAACTCGAAAAGGGGCGTCGAACTAGGGCGCGCCAGTAATACTATCCCTAGTGTGCCGTCCACAATACCCATGATCCCGCCGCATGTAGGACCCTCAGATTGTATTTTTTCTGACATGAGGTAGCATGAGGAGTAGCGTGAGTACAGAGTATCCAAGCAGATAAAATAGATAAGACTACAAGCATCCATGCGCCTTCTCTCAGAGGGGAGGAAGGGCGGGCGCATGTGAATCTAAGCAGATACAAGCATCAGAAATACGATTACGGTGAGTAATGTATCTCTTCTGAGGCTTGTGGAATCTGCTTAGATCAAATGCTGTGCATAGATTAGCAAGCAGTGTTAGAAGAAGGAGATGGGATGTGAGAAGGGTCATGAGCAAACAAATGTCTTAGAACCGCTTGTCCCACTTGGGTATCTGTCTTGGAATGAATGTCAATGCAGTAGTGCTGAGTAAAGGTGTGAATAGAGCTCCATGTAGCTGCTTTGCAAATGGTATCAAGGGGTACATTTGCAATGAAAGCCAGAGTGGCTCCAGTACCTCTTGTAGAGTGGGCACTTGGCGGAAAAGGCTGTGTTTTATCTGAAAGGGAATAGCACAGTTGGATACATCTGACTATCCACCTATAGATGGCATTCTTAGAGACGCGATCTCACTCTCTGCCTGGAGCTATGGAGACAAACAGTTGATCTGTCTTTTTTAGTGGCCTGGTCTTGTCTACGTAGTAGAGGACCGCCCTCCTCACATCTAGTGTGTGAAGTTTCACCGCAGCAGAGCTTTTGGGTTCCTGGAAGAAGGCCAGTAGCTCAATAGAATGGTTAACATGGAATTTGGAAATGAACCTAGGGTGAGTGCGTAAACCAGTTTATCCTTATGAACAGTAAAGAAAGGATCCTGCACTGACAGAGCTTGAATTTCACTGACCCTTCTTATGGATGTGATGGCTACTAAGAAGGCAGTTTTATAAGTCAAGTGTTTGAGACTAGATTTGTACATGGGCTCAAGGGAGGTCCCATGAGCTTAGCTAGTACCACATTAAGGTCCCAACCTGGTGGTGGGTTCGAAATTGGAGGGTGGAGTCTCTTTACCCCTTCCATAAAAGCTTTGACAACTGGCACTTTCCACCATGACACCTTGTTATAGGAAGTGGTGTAGGCTGATAAAGCTGCCAGGTGTACTTTAAGTGAGTAAACCACTAATCCTGCATCCAATAGGTGAAGCATTTAGATGACGACATTGGAAAGAGTACAATCAACTGGGTTGATTTGCTTATTCTGGCACCAAATAACAAATCGTTTCCATTTGTCATAGTAACAGTGCCTCGTGTTAGGTTTTCTTGACTCTTTCAAGATATCCATACATCTCTGGGGTAAGTTGAGATGTCCGAACTCTATGACTTCAGGAGCCATGCTGTCAAGTTCATTGAGTTGGGCTGAGGCTGCACTGCTGGTCCCTCGTGCTGGGAGAGTAGGTTGTACCTGCACGGGAGCTTGATGGGGTCGCACACTGCCAATTTGCTTAGGTGTGGGTACCACGGTTGTCTCGCCAACATAGGAGCAACTAGGATGAGCGTCATCGGTTCCCTGTGGATCTTGTTGACCACCTTCCTCATCAGAGGGGTTAGTGGAAAAGCGTAGGAAAACATCCCTGACCAATTCATCCATAGGGCGTTCCCCTTGGAGCCTGGCTGGGGGAGCCTGGATGTGAAGTTTGGGCATTGCCCGTTTTTGCTTGTGGCGAATAGCTCTATAGTGGGGAAACCCCACTGAGAGAAGAGGTCTCCTACGACTTCTTCGTGTAGTGTCCACTCGTGTTCTTTGGAAGGGGATCTCTGCTCAGAGCATCTGCTAGAGAGTTGAGATACCCTGGAACATGTTGGGATGACAAGTAAATCTTCTGTTTGATTGCCCATCTCCAAATTGTCTGAGCAAGCTTGGAAATATTTGGCGAACAAGCGCCCCCCCTTGTTTGTTTAAGTAAAACACTGCTGTCGTGCTGTCTGTTAGGACCTGCACTGATAGGTTGGATAGGGGGGTTCCAATGCCCGAAGCGCTCTGAAGACTGCCAGAAGTTCTAGCAGATTGATGTGGTTCCGAGCCACTGTGTGAGACCAGAGACACTGAGCTGTGCGGTGAAGGTAGTGAGCTCCCCACCCTGCAAGGAAGGCGTCTGTTGTGAGGCCAGCCTGTTTTTCTGGATTGTAGAAGGGTTTCCCCTTCGTCAGGTTCTCTCTTGTTCACCAGCGAAGACTTTGTACTAGTGTTGGCGAAACTACCACTAGATCGTCCCACTGACCGCTTGCTTGAGACCACTGTTCGCCAACCATTCCTGCATGGGTCGCATGCGCAGGCGCGCGTGGGAACCAGGTAAATGCAAGATGCCATCATACCTAGCAAATGCATCGCTTTGCGCACCCGTATTTGGCGACCGGTCTGATATTAAGGCATTTGCAGGAACAGATTTCGAATTCTTTCCTCTGATGGAAAGGCCAACCCCTCTTGGGTGTTTAGAACAGCTCCTAGGAACTTAGGCTTGATCTTTTTCTCGTTGATTGAGAAGAGGAGGTTGATTGTTCTCTGAATGTTTATCCTGCAAATTAAGGGGGTTTCCACTGTGATGAGCCAGTCGTCCAGGTAAGGGTACACTGGGATTGCCTACCTGCTTAGGTGCGCCGCCACCACCGCCAGTACCTTGGTGAATACCCTTGGAGCCGAGGCTATACCGAAGGGCAGCACCTTGAACTGGTAGTGCTGGTTGTCTATTTTGAAACACAAGAATCTTCTGTGCGCTGGGAACATTGAAATATGAAAATAAGCATCTTTCATATCCAATGTTACCATGTAATCCCCCTTTTTTAGTAGGGGGATTACCTCTTGGAGTATAATCATGCAGAATTTTTGTGGCTTGACATACTTGTTTGCAGGGCGCCAATCTAATACTGGGCGCATTGTTAGATCTTTCTTTGGCACAAGGAAGTAGGTATGATGAAAAAGGAGGAGAGGGGCGTACTCCAGTTCCCTGCACAGTTAACCTACTCAGCCACTGGTGTTCTCCTCCTACCGGTTTCTGTGCTCTTAACATCGTCAGGGAGGCAGTCTTAGCTTGCAGCTCACAGCAAGTGCAGGTGTTAACAATCAATGATGATTCTGCTGCAAGGACTTCTGGTAGCTGCAGTCATCAGGTTTGCAAGGAACAAGCTCACTTAAATCTGGTTTGGGAGGGTGTTTTAAACGAGGGGAAACGGAGCGTATAGGGGGGGCCGACCCCGAAAAAAAGACACCAAATTTGATATTTTTGTTGTTTTGGATTTGTTAAAAATGCATTCTTAATTTTTTAGTTTGTTAAAAATCACACGTAACCCTCTGGAGTACTACCATCTCCAGTAAACTACTGAGAGGAGGGGGTCAGGGCCCACTCAGTTATTTGGGGCTGGCTGCATGCCTACTTGGAGCCCAGACCTTTCACTCCTTCCAAAGGTGGGAGCTGTCAATAGCAGTTTCAGATCTATGTGAAAATGTCGAAAGGGAAAAGTCAGCGAGAGGAAAAAACAGTTTTATTTTTACTGCATTTTCATTTCGACATTTTCATGTTCCTCCGTCTGCCCACTCTTCCTCGCCCCCTACTTACCTTACGGCGGCACACTTCATTGTGTGCCGCCAACTCCCTCGTCTCCCTGCAACGCCAGTTTCTTACACTTACGTGGACGTGAACCGGAGCCGCAGGGTCCTGTTAAAAAATATATATTTTTTAAATGTATTCATTTATCATAGAGCGGTGGACACCCCCGCAACCTCCGATCACATTACAGCAAACAAGGGTGCAGGGACCACCTCTGCAACCCTTGTTCGCTGTAATGTGAAGTTATGGCATAATTGTTTGGTTATTTCGGCTGTAGTTTACGTACTGCCGAAATTCAAACAATTATGCCTTATGTTATTTCCCATTCAACATTTTCTACGGATTCCAAGCTTCTTCCAGCCCGCCATGAACCACGTCGGCTGCCCCAAGACCAGGGTTTTTTTCACTGCTACTCTGCTCTGTGTCCTGGAGGTCTTTTCACATTGTGGGACCTGTGGTGCTGCTGCCTGCAAGTGCCTGGGCTCTTCAGCTCTTATTTTGTTTGGAACTGCCCCTTAGTTCGCTTAGTACCAACTTCAGCCACTGCACCTGCAACTCCTAGATCTCCATCAGCGAGACGAATGGCAGAAGTCAGTGTCTGCAGCGATTTGAAGTACTCTAGAGGTGGTCACTAATAAAACTGGAGTAAGTCATCTCTTCCCTGGCTATGATGATTAGACTTCTAGCCAAGGATCCCCATCAAGGTAAACTCTAGTGTGGAGGGATTGAGAGAGTACCCCTAAATATTTCTACTCATGTTTTATCTTCAAAGGTGTTTTAACTCTAAAATGTCTTCCAATGTAATGGCTTTGCCAGTGCTTGTTCGAGGGAAATTTTAAGAGTCCCATCTCCCCTTTCAGGTTCCTACCGGGAACATTGACTCTACTGAGGCACTAGGTCTACTTATCTGTTATGGAATGTAAGGAAGGCATGGTATCAAGCAGTAGACACAGACAATCTGAAGGTTTCTTTCTCCCGCTCACTTGGCTTTGCTTTTCGAACACTCACGGCTTCCCGAAAGCCTCGAAATCTTGCCCGGCCTTCTCTCGATCTGCTCCACTGTAGATCAGCCGGTTGGCCTTCCAGCTTCTACCGTCTGGTCCGCGTCAGTCTTGGAAGAACTGTTGCTTCCCGTGTCCAGCCTCATACAAAGTGTACTTGTGTGCGCCACCATTTTTCACAGGCAATGCAAATAAGTGTCAGGTGTAAATTGTTAAAGCTACGTGCCCGACTCTGCCTGGCCTCATTACAGCGACAGGGCCAATGCAAGTCAGGGGAGGTAATCTCTGTAGCCACATTCCTTCTCTTCTTTGGTGCAGTACTTTTCCCAAGACTAAGTGGGAAGGAATTATGGTAGTTGTAGTTTCCTATAAAATACATCGGGATAGGGTTTAAATGGGTTGTGGAAAAGGGGGGATAACATGTCTCACCATTGGGTGTTTCTCCCCCACTCCCCGAGGACCCCCTACCCAGCTGATCCTCCCTCGCTTGTCCACCCCCAGGGTCGGGTTCCAAAAGCGATGGCCTTTCCCTGACACCCCTCAACCCCCCCTGTCCCCCCGAGTACGGGATCCCCGGGGACTAGATTGTGAAACACCCTCTGGTTTTTCACACAAAGTATGGCAGAATCTAAAGGTGCCTTATAATTATAAGACAGAGTATATGTTTACTCTTTTAAATGCATTGTTCTCCCACTTTACTATGTACAATTTCTGTTGTTCCATTGATTTGAACTGCTTTGCTGTGTTTAAGTGTAAAGTGTAGGTAGTCTCATTTTGAGACTACCAATTGTTTACATATTTGTGTATTTAAGTGTCTTGGTCTGTTGCACCCCAACTGGTAGGTGCTGTTCGCGTGTAGTTTAAACGATGCAGTATTTTATACTGGATAAGGCAGAGTCTGGGGACAATTCCGACTTCAGACGATTTACATTAAGCCCACTAAATCCCTTGTATTCCAAGAAAATTCTGGTCACGACTTGACAGGAGACTTTGGGTTGCTCATGTAGACTAGAAGGTCTTCCGCATAAAGTGATACCAGGTCTCCCCCCCCCACTGGTACCCCCCCTGGCCATTTGAGTCCAGCACAGTCCGGGGCTGTCTGCAGTTTAATTGCAAGCAGCTCTATGGCCAGTGTTAAGGAATAGAGGGGACAACCCTGCCTCCTCCCTCGACCCAGGGTCTCACCCTAGAGGTTACCCTGCAGACTCCGACCACTGCTTAAGGGGAGGTGTAGAGCAAGCAAACCCATTTCAGACAATTCTCCCTGATGCCCATGTGGCCCACGATCTCCCAGAGAGACACCCAACTGACTGGGTCCAACGCTTTCTCGAAGTCTACAGCTATGAGTGCCACCGAATCTGGTATCACTGAGGCTTGGATGATGGCAAATTGAAGCCTGCAGAGGTTCCTGCATGTGGATCTGGAGGCCTTTAACCCGCATTGGTCTGGGTGTATGAGCGAGTCTATTACCCCAAGTAGGTGGTTAGACAGAACCCTCGATATGACCTTGGCCTCTCCATTAATCAATGATATAGGCCTACAGAAGGCGCAATGTTCAGGTGGTTTGCCGGGTTTCGGTAGGACCATTATACAGGCTTTCATCGGGTCTGGGGGAAGGCCAATCCAATTTACATTTCATAAAGAGGCAGTGGCATGGGTCAAGTGACCAGGTTCCCGAGCCGCTTCCAGATCTCTACCGGGAAGCCACTGGGTCTTGCCAGACTGCAGTTGCGTAAGCGCTGCAGACACCTCCTCTTCCGTAATGTATGCCTAAAACCCCAATGTCCGTTGTGCTGTTAGGCGGGGAAGTGCCACGGATGAACTAGTTACTTACCAACTGGTAGCGTTCTTTCGACTGGATGTTCCTCCAACGTATTCCACATCTTTGACATGTAATGTCCACAGTTGTGCTGCTTCGGAAGTTTTTCGGCAGAGGGCGTCCTGCGTCAATGGCGTCAGGTTGATGTCCCTCGAACGCCTATGTCGAGGGTGACGTCACCGAATGCTATAAATAGGACGCACGGCACCTGTAGCCTCAGTTTATGTTTTTCCCCCATAACATGTGACATGCTCGTACACAATGCCTGCTTGACTGCAAATAGCCTTGAGGGAACGCAAGCTGCAATAGCATAGGAAATTCTTCAGAGGGGCAGGCTGGTAGGGTGATGTGGAATACGTTGGAGGAACATCCAGTCGAAAGAACGTTACCAGTTGGTAAGTAAGGAACAAGTTACTTACCTGTAACTGTTGTTCTCCAGCATGTGTCTGGCATGGATTCACATGCTCATGAATATTCCCTGTCGTCAGGCTGGGAATCCTCGGTAAAGAAAAAAATCAGTATCAGTTTAGTTTCTGATCTGTCTTTCTTAGTAGTAACCAATCACTGGTCTCTGGGTCATACTGCCCCCAGCCAATGACTGCCCTCTCCCTAAGCCCGGCCCCTAGCAGCTATCCTCAGATGTGGTAGCACGAAACGTGGCAGTATGACCAAGTGAAGAGCCGCAGAGAGGAAGGAGGGAGGGTTCGCATGTGAATCCACGCCAGACCCATGCTGGAGAACAACAGTTACAGGTAAGTAACGTGTTCCTTCTCCAGCATGGGGTCTGGCATGGATTAACATGCTCATGAATATAAGAATACATAGCAGTACACACATGCACAACCACGGGAGGTGGCAAGGCTGAACATTAAGCATTACTTAAAACACAACATTAAGCATCTCTGACCTCCTCACCAGGCTCACCTTAATTGAACAGGTTGCGCAGCACTGCCTGGCCGACTCTGGACTCCTCCCTGGAATCCAAGTCGACGCAGTAGAATCTCGTGAAGGTGTGCGTCGACCTCCACGTAGCAGCCCTGCAGATGTCCAGCAGGGGCACACCAGACAAGAACGCTGTGGTAGCAGCGATCGCTCTAGTCGAATGGACTCTCAGACGGCCGGGCAACGGTCGGTTTGCCAACCGATGACAGTGCATGATGCAGCCGGAGAGCCATCTGGAAATGGAAGCCTTCAAGAGATCCTTCCCTTGGTTCAAAGGTCCAAAGTTCACAAACAGCTGTGATGTCTTCCGAAAACTTTGTTCGGTCCACGTAGAACTTCAGCGCTCTAGCTACATCCAGCGAGTGCAAAGTCCTCTCGGCCGGCGACAAAGGCGACGAGAAAAAGACTGGTAACACCAAGGGCTCCTTGAGAAGGAAGTCCGACGGCACCTTGGGCATGAAGGAGGGGTGCGTCCTCAGCACCACCCTCATCTCGTGGAAAGTCAAGTATGGAGGCTTGCATGAAAGGGCCTGAATCTCTCCAACGCGTCGTGCAGAGGTGATGGCCACAAGGAACGCCGTCTTCCACGACAGGAACTTCAACGGAGCCGAATGCAAGGGCTCGAATGGTGGGTCAATGAGCCTGGTCAGCACCACGTTGAGCTCCCACGCCAGGGCTGAAGCCTTCGCCGGCGGGTACGATCGGAACAGTCCTTTCGTAAACTCCTTCACCAGGCGATGAGACCAAAGGGACGCCCATCGTGCAGTTCTGGTGTATCGGGAAATTGCTGCCAGATGTATCTTGATGGAAGCGTGAGCTAGTCTAGCTTTGGTCAGCGACAGTAAGTACGGCAGCACTTGAGGGGCTGTAATCCATAGAGGGTTAATCTTCTGTGCACCAGACAGAGAACCTCTTCCACTTGTGTCCGTAGCACTTGAGAGTTGAGGACGCCCTGGCCTATGCAAGAACCTCTCTGCAGTCAACCGGGATATCGTACCCTCCAAACTCTAGTGCTGCAGAAGCCAGGCCTGCAAGTTCAGCGACTCCGGGTCGTGATGAAGAATGGCGCCTCCTTGAGAGGAGGTCTGCGTCCGTCGATAGTTTGGCTGGTGGGGACGCTGACAAGTCCAGAAGGTCCGGGAACCATATCTGTCTCGGCCACCTCACAGTGCGACGAGGATCATCCTGCACCGGGACCTCTTGAGTTGGTTGATGAGCCTGAGCAGCAACGGCGGGAACGCATACAGGAACAGGCCGTCCCACGAGAAAGCATCGCCCATGCTCCTCGGCTAGGGGAACCTACTGGCAAACCTCTGGCACTTGCGAGTTCGTCGCCATCGTGAACAGGTCGATTTGGGGTTTGCCCCAGCGCCGGAAGAGTTGAACCACTTTATCCTGGCGTAGTTCCCACTCGTGGCACGAGCGCAGCTCCCTGCTGAGTGAGTCGGCAATGGTGTTTTTTATCACTGCTAGATGAAAAGGCACCAGAAACATCCCCTGGGCAACGGCCCAGTGCAACAGATCCTGGGCTTCCTTGGACAGGGCTGGGGATCTGGTTCCTCCCTGCTTCCGGATGTAGAACATCGTGGTGGTGTTGTCGGTGAAGATCTTCACCATCTTGCCCTTGAGGGACGAGAGGAATGACTTGAGGGCCCAGAACACTGCCCGGAGCTCCAGTATGTTGATGTGGAGCGGCTTCTCCTCCGGGAGCCAGAGGCCTCTAGAGTGAAGATCTCTGGTGTGCGCTCCCCACTCCTCCAGGGAGGCATCCGTCGTCACCGTCACCTGGTATGCTGGGGTCTGAAAGTCTGTGCCCGTAGCGAGATGCGAGCGGGTGTCCCACCATCGAATTGCTTGGCGGAATACTTTGTTGAACGAGATCTTGTCCTCAAAGCTGCCTGTCGCTTGCGGCCAACGGGCGTCGAGGAACTCTTGCAGAGGACGCATCCGAAGCCTGCAGAGGCGCACTAGATAGATGCAAGAGGACATCATCCCGAGAAGGGACTTGATGGACCTCACTCTGGCCACGTCCGCGGCCAGCAGACGCCTTGCCCAGGATGGCCTGCGTTCTTTCATCGACGGCGAGGCCAACTGCGCTACTGTATCGAACTTGGCTCCCAGAAACAACACAACCTGCGACGGAACCAGGTGGGATTTGGTTGATGGAGAATCCCAGGCCCGTGAGCAGCCGGATGGTCTTTGCTGTGTGTTCGACGGCGAGTTCCCTTGTCCCTGCTTGGATGAGCCAGTCATCCAGGTAGGGGTAGACGTGGATCCCCTGCAGGCGCAGCCGCGCCGCCACTGGTGCTAGGCACTTGGTGAACACCCTGGGCGCCGACTTCAATCCGAATGGGAGGGCCTTGAACTGGTAGTGCCGCCCTTGGACTACGAACCTGAGAAACTTTCGGTGTCCTTTTAGGATGGGGATGTGAAAGTATGCATCCTCCAGATCCAACGAGGATAGGAAGTCGCCTTCCTCCAGCTGGCCCAGCACGTGCTGGAGGGTGACCATCCGGAACTTTTGTGCCTTGATGTATTTGTTTAGGCGACGCAAGTCCAGGATGGGACGCCAACCTCCCGTCTTCTTTCTGACGTGAAGTATCTCGAGTATACCTCTTTGCGACAAGCTCGATGGCTCCTTTCTTGAGCATCGCCCTTACCTCTAACAGCAGTTGAGGGATGTGGTTTTCTTCCTGGCCACGGGCGGAATTCGGGGGCACTTCTTTAGAAATTCCAGAGTGTGCCCGTGGGCCAGGGCATCCAGCACCCAACGGTCGTTGGGGATGGACTCCCACATGCTGATGAACTTTGTCAGCCGGCCTCCCACCGGGGTGCTTCGGCGGGGGCCCGACGCAACGGCCGGTTCAGTCTTGCTTGGAAGCACCCTTGCCGCCTTAGCCTCCCTAGCGACGACGGCGAGATCCAGCTGACTTGCCTCGTCCCTTGTAGGCTTCTTGCGACGAGGAGCGGGCCGCCCGACGGTAGGTCGAGGAGCCGCCGCCGAATCCTTTGGAGGCACCTTGCTTGCCTCTGGAGTTCCCAAAGGGGGGCCGCCGTTGCTGCAGAACTCCCAAGCCCCGAGCCGTCTCCGTGTCGGTCTTGATGGCCTGCAGCGACTCATCCACAGTCCTTCCAAACAGATTGCTCCCGTCGAAGGGCATGTCCAAAACCTTGGCTTGCACGTCCTGGCAGAAATCTGTCGCCTTGAGCCACCCCGCCGTCGGAAGCAAACGCTGTTGCCCAACTGGCGGAAACCGGTGTCGGCAATGTCCGTAGCCACAGTTATGGCTTGGTCCGAAGCCACCTCACCCTCCTGTAGGATCGTCAGGGCCTCTGCCCTCTTGTCGTCCGGGAGGAAGTCCAACAGGGGGGGCGATCTTGTACCACAATTCCCTGTCATAGCGGGCCACAATCGCTAGGGGCTTGGCCCCCTTAATCGTCGTCGCCGCCGCCGACGACATGACTCGTCCCACGGCGTCCAGCTTCTTTCCCTCACTGTCCGGTGGGAAAGTTGAGGATGAAGCCGATGCCCCCCGCTTTCTTCTTGGCCGCTGCTGAGACGACCAAATCCGTGGTCGGATGCGCCCTAAGGCACAACGGGGCGGCGTCGGGGACCCGGTACTACTTCTCGTACTGGTCCCTCTTGGCAGGTGTCGTGGACGGGTTCTTGAGGAGGGCAAGTCCCTCGTCCCAGATGTCATCCAGCAACGGCACCACGAGGACCGTCTTCCTCTTGGCCTCGCGCCGTTGGTAGAAGAAGTCATCCTTCTCCTCAGGGCAGAGCTGAAAAAGCTCGGATGCCCTGGCAATCATAGCGTGGAAGGAGCCAATCTCGTCGGGCGGGGACGCCCGAGGAATCGGAGACGGGAGGCCAGCCCCTTCGTCACCGCCGTCATCCGTCCCCATCGTGGCCGTGTCCGTTCCAGTGTCGTCCCTCGGGGTCGGGGAAGGCGACAAAGGCTGAGAAGGCCGTGAGGGCAGAAGGGGAACTGGATGAATTCTCCTCCTCTTGTTCGGAGGGCTTCCCGACGGACCCGGTACAGCTGGGTCGTCCGTTGGGGGTAGGGACAGTCTCGTCCTCATCTCCGTGCATGTTAGGGAGAATTCTCTTAGAAGGCTAATTTTCCAAACCTAGTGAATCCCCCAGCAGCTTTGCTGGATTTTTGGGGTTTGTTTTCTTCTCCTGCTAAGAGTGAGACTCTTTTCCTTCCACTCTTAGGCATTATTTGAGATATATCTTTGATTTTGTTTGTGCTTATGGGCTATGGGGTCTTTTATTCCATAGGATATCATCTGGCTTTTGTTTATGTGTTACACAGCACACTCAGTGCAGTAACACAGGGGTGTCATAGTGACCCCCAAACATAGACTCGATACCCTGGGACTGACTACTGTCTCCCAGGGCATGTAAAGTCACCATTGACTTTACTAGTCCAAAATTGTGAACAGAACCAGTATAAACCATCATATTGTGGAAGTACTGGAAGGGGTTCATTCGATTGCCCCTGGGTCTGTTTCCAAGGGAGCACTGTCCAGTCCCCGCTTGTCGAGTTTCTGGCTGGTGGCAGTGGTTAACATGCAAAATATTCCACCGGAGTATTTCCTATGGGATTTTCCCATTGATTTTAAACGCACCACTTTTTGGTGCAATGTTAAAGATACCGCCGGTTTATTTAATATTAAATCAACGGTTGGATCTTTTTGCCAGAACTCTTTTCTAAAATGGCGTTCGTGTCCGTCTCTGTAACTCTAACCAAGCCCGGGCCCTTTGTTCCACTATTTTGGCGGGCTTCTCCACAGAAGCCCTCCAAATGGTGCCACTCTGTCTGGGATCCACAGGATGTGTGGGGAGGGGAATTGGCACCCTGGACTGCGTTGCCTTAGCAACCCAAGTCGCACTCAATTCTGATTGGCCCAGTGGTGAGCCGCCCGGCTCACCACTTAGCATGTTTGAGTGACAGCTAGGCTGTTGAATGGGGGGTTTTCTTCATAAAAGCAGGGCTTTTGGGACTGTAACTTGAGAAGTCGCCACAGGACCTAGGAATCCGAAGAGGGAAGAAGCTGAGCCATCTGCAACGACGACACCACCGGTGGAGCCCTGCTGCAACAAACTCACCACTTTCCCAACGACAAGAGAAGAGCTTTTGCTGGACGAGTCTTCTTCCTTTGAGCTGGTGGGATCAACCAGTTTGCCCCTTTCGCCTTCCAAAGACGTCTCTTAGTCGAATCGCCCGTGCCAAGCACCCCGACGGCCGGATAGCCAAGCTTCACCACTTTGACCGTGAATAAAAGGAACAAACCTTTTAACCGACTAACTCCGTCGCTGGTTTCATCCCTGTGCAGTGCATAGACTCCAAGTTTCCTCCTCGACGAGATCCTCTCTTCGAAACAATGAACTGCAACCACTGCCAGGAACAACTGCCACCGCTGGAGCTTCGTCTCCCTTTAAGGTACTGTGTTCTGCCTGGCCTCCCTTTCCACGGATTGCTAAAGGTGACCCTTAATTCCTTGGCTTTCCAACTGGGTTGGCCCCAGACCTAACTTTACTTCTTGAATCACCCCAACCTGTTTTGAACATTCTGCAAAGACTTAGTGCATTTTAAACTATGTGATCTCGGACACATTTTGCTTTGCTCCATTTAAAGTGGGCCAGGTCTATGAACTTTGGCTCTACAGTGTATACTGCCTTTACTCCCTTGCTTTGAACTTCTAAAAGTGTTGGGAACTGTTTTATTTTTATGCCCTGCCTTTTTCTCTCCCTTTAACTTAACTATTGGAGTGCCATCTAGGTTACGCGCTCACATCGGTTTTAACAAATAAGTGGTGTTTTAACTCTGACTTGTCTAATAGTTATCAAGGGAGGTGTTTATACTTTACCTGACTGTGTTTTAACTTGCTTTTGATTTAGAGTGCTAGTGTATTGCCTAAAGTGTGTTTTAAATAAATAATTATATACTTTTGATACAAAGCTCTGGTCAGTGTTTGTTTACTCTACTGTGTTTTTAGCCCTATTGTGTATACCCTATATACTGCCCTACTCTTCTTGAGGGAAGTCTGACTGCTCAGCCACAGCTACCAGGTAAATCTGGGTGGTGCAGACTGCAACCAATTGGGATTACTGCTTACTCCTGTAGTCTTAATCTTTTTGCAGTGTTCCCCAAGAGAACTGCACAGGATTCTGCCTAACAGTGCATATGGCTTGGATTGCTGTCAAAATGGCCGCCGAGTTGTCCTGAGGCTCAGGTTGCGACGGGCGTGCCGGGAGCGACGGTTGTCCCTCCACAGGAACCTTGTCGCCGTTGCCACCCTCGCTCTCGTTGTCCCCCCTCCTCGGGATTCCTCCCGTGGGGCTGGGCCTCTTCCAAATTCTCGGCCAGTTCCTCCTCGGAGGTTGTGTCCGTGTCCGTGACGGCCACCGGCCCTCCCCCTCTTTTTCCACCAGGGTCTTCAGGGGGTCTTCTCGATGGGCTTAAAAGAGGATTCCCTCCGCGGAGGTAGGGAAACTCTGGGCTCAGAGGTCGCCTCCACTGGGATAGCCTCCACAGGCTTCGCCTGGGTCGCAGCGACTCCCTCGATAGAGGCCTTAGCCAGGTGAATCAAGGCCTTCATCTTGAGCGCGCTTGAGGCCTTTACCTTAGGGGGAGGGTCACCGTCTCGCTCCCCCTCGGCCTGTTCCTCCGAGATCGACCGGGGCCTCTCTAGAAGCTTAGCCGGGTTCTCGGATTTTCTCTTCCCCGAGCCAGAGCGTTGGCTCGCGGTTGATGGCGCCGGTGAAGGTACGTCCTGTCTGGCAGCTGAGGAGCCCGACCGTTCAGTGCTCCCGGTGCCCGCGGACTCGCGGTGCTTTGCCTTCTGTTGGGCTCCCGTCGCCGGGGCGCCCTCACAGGACTAAGAAGACCACTCAGAATTCTTCTTCTTCTCACCTGCTGGGCTCTTGCCTTCCAGCCAGTTGGAGAGACTGGTGCGGCGATCCCTCATCGTCCGATCCGACATGGTAAAGCAAAATGCAGTCCTTCTCCACGTGCGTTTTGTCCTTGGGGAGTCAGTAAAGGCATTTCGAATGCTCGTCCTCCTTGAACACATTTTGTAGGTTGCATCCTGGGCAGATCCTGAACAGCTTGCCAGGAGTCGAGCTTCCCTTCTCCTGAGCCATGTTCTTCTCGGCCACGAGGTAGGCCTCAAACTTCTCGAATCCTCCAAGAAGCGTAACTCGAGGAAAACTTCACCCTTGAGGGGCGTAGATAAATCCGAAACAAGTCCCCGTTGATCGGAAGTAGAAACGGTGGAGCTTGAGGCTCGATTAAACTGAAAAATTTGATAAATCTCTTTGAAAAAGCACAAAACGCAGTAAAAGCTTGAGAGCTATAGCACGAGGACTGTAACTCTCACCTGAATCCCTCGGAGGCGCAGGTCTGGGCTGGGGGTTTCTCAGAGTCTTTTAGGGTCACGCGCAGGCCTCGAATGCCACCCTGGAAAGGCCCTTTCCTCACGGAGATCTTGATCTGAAGGGTGAGGTGTCTGCAATTATGAGAGCAAGGGGTTAATATGGATATATAAGCCTGACTGGGTAAGCTGCCTCCCCTTCCTGGTACTCCCAAGTAGTTCGTAGGCTAAATGTTCTCACCTTATGTAGGTGAAAGCGGAGCTGTCCATCCTGCGTCAGTGCAGGGGCGCCGAAGCCAGTTACTTCACTGGTTAATTGTCCAGCCTCTTGGTTGCAGAGGATGAAGATTTGGAGCTAGGCCGTTGTTAGCAGCACGAACGGCGGTTGCTTGAATATGGAGGTCCGCAGAGCGATGGAATGGCGAAGGTATTGCAGGCAAGTAAGTAGAAAATGTCAATTCGAAGTTAAAAGCACTTCTTAATGTCTCTGTTCCTTTTTCAGGTCGCAGAAGCAGCTGGGTAGAAAAATGGATGTCGAGGAATGCACCGAGGAGTGAGAAAGAGGAGCGCTGCCCAAAACACGTGCGTATAGATGGAGTTTTGTATTTCTTAATGATGTCCTTTTGTTTTGCAGATGCGAGTAGCAGCGTCGGAGGAGGCGAGAAGAATGCAGCACAGGTAAGGAAAGTTTCACGGAGGTTTACTAACCAATGTCTTTGCTTCCACAGGGTGCCGGAAAAAATGGAAAGCTGCAGTCCGTGGTTTGAGATGAACCGATGGACTGGGTAAGTGCTGCGCTGGTTTTTATCTCGTGCTAACCTGGTGTTCTTTTCCCTTTTCAGATGCTGCTGAAGACGAAGATGGTATTTCGGAAGGTAAGATTGCGGATTTCTCTTCCCCAGATGCAGAAGTTGAAGATTCTCGAGCTGACACGGTGAGCGTCCTGCTGCTATTGCAGAATAACGCGAAGCACGTTGCTCTGATCGGGCGTGGTTTAAATAGCTTACTGGAGTGCTTAGGTGTCTCCTTCCACAGCAGCCTCGCCCAGGTAAGAAGTCCCAGCTTCCAGAATAGTTCCAGTATCCAGTCCCAGGGAGTGGTGCTGGCCACACCCAGAGGTAAAGTAGTTCCAGCCATGGATGGATGAGGATTTCATCCTGCAGGTGAGTGAGCAGCATGGTCTGCAGCAGGTAGGTCCACCCAAGCACCATTCCTTACATCATGAGCCCGGCACGTCCTGTGCCGGGACTGAGTCCCCTTATGAGCCTGGCGCCACTGGCGCCAGGACAAGGTCCATAAGGCCCCTATGGGAGCCGATGGGTGCCTGGAAATGAAGTTGTGACCCAGCTTCCGAGGCAGTTGGGCTAAACCTGACTCCTTGGAGGCTGCGGTCATGACAAGGACTCCCAACACTTAAGCGTGCATTAAAAATCTGAGGATGGCTGCCAGGGGCGGGTCTTAGGGAGAGGGCAGTCATTGGCTGGGGGCAGTATGACCCAGAGACCAGTGATTGGTTACTACTAAGAAAGACAGATCAGAAACGAAACTGATACTGATTTTTTCTTTACCAAGGATTCCCAGCCTGACGACGGGGAATATTCATGAGCATTTGAATCCATGCCAGACCCATGCTGGAGAACTTGTTCTTCGAATAGATTGTGTCCTCCAAGGTATTCCACATCTTTGACAGACTCCCAAAGCAGTATCAGTGAATGGAGGAGGGAGAAGTATTTAGCATACCCAATCAGATGGCAGAATAAAGCACCGCTTTCCCAAAGGCCATATCATGACCATGGAGTGTGTCCAGGGAGTAATGCTTGACAAAGGTATGGATGGAAGACCACGCCGCCGCATCACAAATATTCCTAATAGGAACTCCCCGCTGCAGGGCTGTGGATGCAGCCACGCCCCTAGTTGGGTGAGCTTGCAACCCCTCAGGAGGGTCGTTGCCCGCCAATCTGTAACATTCAGTAATGGTGAGGATAATCCACCTGGACAAGGTCTGTTTGCGAACAGCCTGGCCCAATCAGTGTCCAGTGTACCCCACAAAAAGTTGGTTGTCCACTCTGACCCAAGGCATCCTAGAAATATAAAAGCTCAAAGTTCTCCTAGGGTCCAGCCTATAGAGTCACGCCTCTTCCTTTCCAGGATGAGGGGGGAGGATAGAAAGCAGGAAGTAGCAACTTCTGGCTCAGATGAAACACAGACACTACCTTAGGTAGAAAGGATGGACGTACCCTCAGTACAACCCTATACTTGTGGAACACAGTAAAGGGTGGCTCAGATGAAAGTGTCTGCAATTCACTCACTCTGCGAGCAGATGTAACTGTAATCAAGAATATGATCTTGAAAGACAACAGTCTCAAAGGACAAGAGTGCATAGGTTCAAACGGAGCACTCATCAGGAATGTCAAGACTAAATCCAGATCCCAAACTGCCACCTGAAAGGGGGACGGCAGGAACACATTTGTGAGTCCTTTTAGAAATTGGGAAATCAAAGGAATCTTAAAATAAGAACATTCGTCAGACGAGCGCTTGAAAATAGACAGCGCCGCCAGGTAACCTTTAATGGTACCCACTTGAAGACCCCTGTGGACTACAGAAGGCAAGAAAGGAAGAACCATTGGGATGGAACACTGAAAAAGATCAACAATGTGTCCTCTGCACCAGTCGCAAAACTTACGCCAACAGCAACAGTACAGGGATTTGGTCGCCAGCCGCCTAGCCGAAAGCAACGCCTCCTGCACGTCATCCGGGAGGTCCCAATCTTTATATCTCAACCTTTCAGAAACCAAGCATGAAGGTTGAGAGTCCTGACCTCTGGATGGAGAACCAGACACCCCCCTCGTGCGGGAGAAGGTCCTCTCTGTGGGGAAGATGGCGTGGAGGACAGATGGACATCTCCAGAAGGTCCGGGTACCATGGTCTCCTGGCCCAAACCGGAGCAATTAGGATCATGTGGGACCCGAATCCCCGTAACCTCCTTTGCACCTGAGGAATGACGGGGACCGGAGGAAACTCATATAGAAGTGGGAATGACCAATCCACGACGAACGTGCCCCCTAAGGCTCCTCTCTGAGGAAATCCCCTCGAGCTAAATCTCTGGCACTTCCGGTTGGCACCGGTCAAAAACAGATCCACTTGAGGGGTTCCCCAAAGGGCGAAGATCTCCTGAAGGACTTCCCGAGCCAACCCCCACTCGTGGGAGACTGTGCACTGCCTGCTCAGAGCGTCCGTCCGCCGAACTGCCGAGAGTGAGATTTCTTGCTGTATTGTCCAGAACCAGAGCTGCATCGCCTCTCTGCACAGCAGGAGTGACCCTACCCCACCTTTTTTGTTGAGGTAATGCATGGTCACTGTGTTGTCTGTCATGATCAGGAAACTCTTCCCCGGCACAGACGGCAGAAATGCCTTCAGGGCTAGCCTGATGGCCCGCAACTCCAAAAGGTTTATGTGGAGTTTGGACTCCGACGGAGACCAACGACCACTGGCTGTCAGCTCGTTGGCGTGAGCTCCCCATCTTGTGAGGGAAGCATCCGTCACCACCATCACCTCCGGCCACGGTTGCCAAAAAGGCTCCCCCCCTCATCAGATTCCCTTCGCTGGCCCACCACAGAAGATCCTGCGAGACAGAGTGAAATCTGAATGGCATCCGACATCTTGCCTTAGAATTGCGACCACTGCATCTTGAGAGCTCATTGAAGGGTTTTCATTCTCAGTCTGGCCTCTGGCACTAGAAAAATGCAGGATGCCCTAAGGCCCAGCATCCTTAAGAATTCGAAAGCAGGAATACTCTGTGCTTGTTGGAATTTTTTGACCATCTGTACAATGTAATGAGCCCTCACCTTGGGAGGCAAGCACTTCCCTAAGGACGTGTCCAACACAGCCCCAATGTACTGCAGCTGCTGGGAAGGTGTAAAATGGGACTTCCTGAAATTGAGGGAGAAGCCCAGCTTGTGAAGGGAGCGGCAGGTGAGACAGATGATCTAAAGCTTGTTCGGGAGACCGCGCCCAGATCAGCCAGTCGTCCAGGTAGGGCTAGACGTGAACCCCCCGCCTCCTGAGAGACGCTGCCACCACCACCATTAGCTTGGTGAAGACCCTCGGGCGGACATCAATCCAAATGGCAGGACCCGAAACTGAAAGTGCGAGTTGCCAGCCTCAAACCTCAGGTATTTTCTGTGCTTTGGATGGATGAGCACATGAAAATAAGCATCCTGTAGGTCAAGAGACACCAACCAATCCTGAAGTCGAAGGGCCTGAAGGACCCGAGAAAGTGTGACCATCTCAAACTTGTCCTTCCTGAGGAACTTGTTCAAGTGACGCAAACCCAAGATGGGTATCAGTCCTCCGTCTTTCTTGGGAATCAAATAATATGGGGAATACCAGCCCTTCTTCCTCTCCGCCACAGGCACTAGTTCTATAGCGCCTTTCTCCAGCAGGATCAAGAATTCCTGCACAAGGAGCGGATCCGGAAACTTCAAAGAGAGACTCCCTGGTGGATTATCGTGAGGCTGCTTTAGGAAGGGCAGTCAGTAGCCGTGGGCTATTGTTTCCAAAACCCACGCATCTGAAGTAATGGCTCGCCATTCTTCTAGATGCTGAGACAGTCTGCCCCAAACCGGCGAACAATTGAACCTGGCCTCAAGCTGTTTTGGAGCCACTGCGGCAGTGCCTGAAGGCAAAGAGGCAGCTGCCTGAGCGGCTTTGGCACCTCTTCCCCGTCCACCACGGGTACTTTTACGCTAGCCCCTTTTATTAGCGGCTCCTTTCGCTTTACCAAACGAGGAGTAGTAACGAAAGGAACCCCCCCCTCCATTGCTGTCCCATAGGACGAAAAGGCGGAGGTTGACGCACAGCAGCGCCCAAAGATTTAGCAGCTGCTTTTGAGGTCTGTAACCTCTCAAGGCTCTCGTCAGCCTTGGTGCCAAACAAATGCTAACCATCAAAAGGGCATGTTGAGAAGACAGGCTTGCACATCCGGAGCAAACCCAGACTTCCGCAACCACGCAAACCTGCGTATCACGGTGGTTGCAGCCATGGACCGGCTCACACCATCAGTCGTGTCCAACCCGGACTGAAGGGATTCACACATAGCATCCTTGCCATCCTGCACAAGAGCAAGGAACCCATCCCTTTCTTCCACCTCAGGAATATGCTCAGCCGCTAGAGAGACAATTCCACAGAGTGCGTGAAAATCTTGCCAATGCACAGGTGGAGTTGGCATACTTCAGCGCCATACTCCCAGCTGAAAATACCTTGCATGCCCAGCCATCGAAGCGATTGTCGTTCAGATCACGAGGGATGGTAGGGTACGCCGCCTGCCTCGACTTGGCCATGGCCGCCTGAACCACCAAACTCTCAGGAGTGGGGTAGTGGAAAGGTAGCCGGGGTCGCTACCGGCTGGCCGGTATTTCTTAGTTACCGACTTGTTGACCGCTGGAAGAGACTCCAGGGTCTGCCAATTAGCTGCCACACTTTTCTGTAACGCCAAATGAAAAGGCAACACTGGGTCAGTGGACGGACCCTGATCTAAACTATCAGTCAGGTCATCCTGATCGAACTCAACCGGAGGGCCGGGCCACCAGAGGTACTCCATAACCCTCGACATCAACCTCCTATAAGAGGATTCAGTATGAGCCCCAGGCTCTGGCCTACCAAACTCCATCTCTGGAGAAGTGTCAAGGCCACTGGCATCATGTAGAGACTGAAGCAGATCTTCCAAATGATTGTCCTCAGAAAAGACAGGAGCCCCAGGTGTCACATCATCGCAGGGCTCCACCTCAGACCTCTCCTCCTCATAAATGCCGTGCAGAGAATGAAAGAACTCGGTCCTACGGAAAAGAGTGGTCTTGGAGCCAAGAACAGGCCTCAACGTCTTAGACAGAGCCTTTCTCCGAGGGTCAACAGTCAAAGGGTTTTCCAATGGCAAATTCCAGCCATTCTGCCCCGATGGTGTTGAGGGTATCGACGTTCTCGGCGTCAACGTCGACAAAGGCGCTGGTGGCTCTGAGGGCCGGCCCGAAGGCAAACAAATGCTAACTCGACGGATACAGCACAGACGCAACCTTGGGCCCTTTCCAGACTTCTGCGGTTTCGCTGGGGACTAAGGCACAGGAGCATCGGACCGAGACCGTTCCCTTCCGGTTTCCAATGAAGGTGCAGATGGAACTGTGCCCTGGGATTGAAAAATCGCTAGTATTTGCTCTCTGAATGCCTCCCATTCCTCTGGAGTAGAGGATTTCGTGGGACAAGCCACTTTCCTCGCAGAGCCGTCATCCGACGTGGACGGGGAAGGCGAGCAGTGAGTGCCTCGACGAGGACGAGTGGCGGCACCGAGAGCCCCTGGGTTCCTTCCGACAGGGAGAGTCACCCCTCGAATCGCCTGTGGGAATACCTGTAGATTTTTTGGTTTTACGAGGTTTGGAAACCCCACCAACCTGCAACTTCCCCTTACGCTCCCGCAGGGCCTTGGCAGTCAACGACTGGCACTTTGAGCAGTCGTCGGTGTCATGACTCTCTCTCAGACACCACAAGCAGATGCGGTGCAGGTCCGTAAATAGACATTTTGGACTTACAGTCCTGGAATGCCTTAAACACAGACCGCAGAGTCCAAAGGGGAGATGATGAAGACATTTTCTTTGAGGAAGATACACGAGACGCGCCAAGTTCTCAAAGCAAACACGTTTGCGGAAAAAACTGAACTGAGGCTACGGGCGCTGTGCGTCCTATTTATAACATCCAGTGAAGTCACCCTCGACAGAGGCCTTTCGAGGGACATCGACCCAATGCCATCAACGCAGGACGCCCTCTGCCGAAAAATCTCTGAAGCAGCACAGCTGTGGACATTACATGTCGAAGATGTGGAATATGTTGGAGGACAATCCATTCGAAACCAGGACACTTGGTCCGCCCAGTGTGGCAGGCTGGGGGGAATAGAGCACTTCATGAAAGGCAGTGAATTCAACCGCAATGTCTGCATCCTCTGTAGTCATCCAACCCTGGGCATCCCAGACAGCCCGCACATATCCTTTCCCTTTATCCTGCCATTCCAACCATGCTAGCATTTTCCCCGTTTTATCCCCAGTTTCATAAATTTGGCTCTAGTGTGGTCTAGGGCCACATTCCGTAGGGCCTCCAGTGTCATGATTAGGGCTACTTGCGAAGCCTGAGAACCTGAAGCGAGGAATTCTTCCTCCGCCCTAACAGCCCATGCTTCCGCCTCTGCTACCTCCCTTTCATGCTTTCCCTGTGTGGCAACCACTGATATTGTTTCCCCCCCCTAAGTACAGCTCTGTAGTCCTCTCACGATGTAACAGGGCTATCTACCGACCCCTCGTTCATGGTGAAATATTCCACTGTTTTATGGGACAACCCTTCCATAATGTCTGGGACGCCTAGGTAATATGTGTTAAGATGCCACATTCCCCTGGGCCTTGCGTGCCCCACTCTTAGGCTATGGGGGAGTGATCTGAGACCCCTCTGGTCAGAAATGTCCCCAATAGGAGCCTATGTACGATGTCCTGGGGGTTCTTGAAGTAGTCAATCCGTGACATGTAACCATACACAATAGAGAAAAATTAGTACCCAGCTACGGACTCGTGTAGTGTTCTCCATACGTCAATCAGCCCCACTGCAGTGGCGAAGGATCGCAGCTCTGTGCTGAGGGCTGTGTTTCTGCTGCTAATGTATGTTTGATCCTCCCCCAGCTTCATCACCCCGCTTAAGCCCCCCCCCCAGTACTCACGTATCAGCTTGATTTTGGTGTAACAGCTTGGTCTTGAGGAGCACCGCCCATATCAAGCAGGTCCACTCTGACTCCAGCAGAATGGGAGGTGTGGGGAACATGGCAAGACAGAGAGAGACACATGGACCATACAGGGACAGAATCAAGAAGCCCCAGGGTAGGATGAGCGGATGAGGATGTGAGCCTTGTTCGCTCCGAAATGGCAGTCGACATCCTGATCAATAAATCTTGTTTCTCGGAATTATAAGCAGCTTTTTACATCTGCTGCTGGTGGAGCGTCGCCGCCACATGTCTCTTCACTCCCGACCAAAAACGGAGCGGGGAAACCCCTGACTGCCCACTCAGTCGGAGAGGAGAAGTGGGCAACGGGTTGCTGGGGCCGACAGAATCAACGGAGGCCGGCAATACACCAAAAGCAGCTGCAAGCTGGCTCGGCATCGAAGCGCTCGTGTTGCAGATCACCAGTGCATAAGAAGATCGTGCCTGAGTCAGTGTCGGTCCGGGCCGACAAAGAGTGCATGAGCCCCCTGTGCCAAAGGAGACATGGTTGCAGAGGAGTGCCCGGAGAGGCACGCAAGCGGCGGAGACAGTGGGCCAACTGCGCAGCCGTGTACCATAGAAGGTGGGGACCGGGCCTGCAGCAGTGACACTTCTTCGGGGGGGACGATGCGGGCAGCCCAAGAAAGACACCATACCCCCGAATGCTAACTACAACATTAATAATGCCGGGACCTGGCCCGCGGCCGTGACTTGTGTCTGCACCTCTGTCTTATGGTGCACAAGGGTCACGGTTCTGCACAGTAGGGAAAACGCAGCACAGCAGGGAAAACACAGGCCAGTGCCACGTTCACCTGTGCATAAGGGAGGGTTGCATACCCTGTCTGTTTCTCCCCACATATGCTTTACATTGGCCCCGCTGTCTACTCGATAGAAGAGTGTATCGGGCAGGACCCAGATCTGTCCTGCCCATTGGAGTGGTAGGGCCGTTCTCTAAACATCCAGGAGGAGGGACCTCAGCTGCGACAGGATGGGGCAGAGTGGCAGGGAGGACCTGGGCCTATGTATAGGGGCCCAGGGGTGAGAGTGACGCACGGCATCCAGGGAATTGGGTGCGCTCATCTGAACACCTGAGGGGGCACAAGACGAGCACCATTATACTGAATCCAGTGGAGGTCATCAAAAAAGTGCTGCTTGCAACACGTGAGCACCGGAGGTGTTCCCACAAGCGGACGTTGCGGTGCCCCATGTAAGGAACACATGGTATCAACAGTGAGACAGACACAAGTGATCACAGTTTCAAGGGTGTTTATTGAACTTCAAATGGGTTGGTTAAACGTCTATCTAAACCTAAATTTAAAGATGGGAGCAAGCTACGACCATTAAAGTAAAAATAACACAGCTCTAGTGGGGTGGCTATCAAAAATAAAAGGGCCTATACTAATAAACCTATTGCCAATCCTTACCTCTAAATACAAATGGTGTGGGACAATAATGTATGCAAACAGAAAAGTGTTCAAGAAATAATATGTCTGGATGATGGAGCAGTTGGCTCCTCTTCTCCGTGTTTTCAGCACGGGGCAAGCGGCACACTTGAGCTTCGCACACACTCTGGCTTCTTGGCTTTTCTTCATAGCTTTGTTCCTCTTCTTCTTCGTCCAAGTGGTTTTGAAAGAAGGCAATGGGAAGGAAGTATAGGCGTTGTAGTTTTCCCTAATGATGGAGGGAAACTTTTGTAAGTGCTTGTCAGGGTGTAGGGGGCAGATGTGCGGTTGCAGGCGAATGGGTTTTAGATGATAATGTCCCATAGTGACTTTGGGGGTGTCGGATAGGGACATATTTCTTCTCCTACACCTCTTTTTAATGTTGGTGCCTGTTGGAATAGGGGTGGGGCAACAGGACGGGATTCATAACAACCTATAACGGTGGAGGAAGTGTCGGGTAGGGGTTTGTCAGAAAGGGGGGAATACTGCGTCTCTCGTGAGGGCATTCCTCAAACTGTCCCCAAGGACCCCATGCTCTGGTGATCCTCCCGCACTAGTCCACCAAAGGTTCTTTTTCCAAAGGCGATGGCCGTGCCCTGGCCACCTGAACAACGAATCCCTGCGGTCCATAAGTGAGAAAGCCCTCCGGTTTCTCACACCCACAGGGCACAGTTACCACACAGACGATGAGGATACGGGCATGAGTGAGTGGTGTGGCGGAGGGAGATCTCCCAGGGCCAAGTACGTGCAGCACCATGGTCAATGACACAGCTAAAAAAGCGGGGCTCCAAAGCAAGATGGACCAGTATACAGTAGGTGCCCCACAATCCTCCCTGCCCCACGGCCCCACGATGACAGGCACAGGAGAGGAAATACAAGAAACTCAGGTTTCCCCTTCTGTGACATTTTGGGCACCATAGTGGAGTCCAGATCTTCAGCTGAAAAGAAGATAGATGGCCTTTCGACAGAAGTGTCTTTCTTGCGGCAAGACCTATGGAATCTGGCCTCGAGGGTCAGAGAGAAAGAACAGCACATCTCGGACTCAGAAGATGCGATCAAGCGGATGGAGAAGCAATTGGCAACAGTCCCTCAGAGGATCATGCATCTGGAAAACAGAGCAGAAGACAACAAAGGAAGGGCACGCTGCAGTAACCTCCGCATCCTTGGTGTACCCAAAAAGGAAGAGGGGCCCAGCATGGAGCTTTTCCTGGAACAATGGCTTGCAGAATTGTTTGCTCCAAAAAAGCTCTTGAAATTCTACTCTGTGGAAAGGGCGCATAGGATCCCGATGCGTCGCCCTACCTCAGGCTCACCTCCTCGCACAATAATTGCAAGACTGCTGAATTCTGGAGCCCGAGATGCCCTGCTGCAAATGCCGCGTGCCAATGGCCCCATCACATACGACAGCTACCGTGTCGGATTCTTTCCGGATTAGACCAGGGAGGTCCAGAAAGCACGCCAATCGTTTGACTCTGTCAAGAAGAAGATGCACTTGTTGGCATTAAATATGCAATTTCTTCCCGCAGCACAACTGAAGGTATGTCATGTGTAATTGTGCACCTCTTCAATAACCCAAAGGATGCATGGACATTGTTGGAAACGCAGATCCTGTCGATGCCTAACCCACAGTCATCGGGCCGTGTGAGAAACCTGAGGGTGTTCACCCGAGCAGACCTCGAGAATTCAGGTTCCTAGGAAAGGGCTGGCACTCTTAGATCCCAACCATGGGGGCGGACGAGCGAGGGAGGATCACCTGGATGGAGGAACCCGGGCTTGTGCTCGGGGGAAATGCACCAGATGAGATGCAGTACTATACCAGGGACAAAGTCCCAAAGGCATTTTTGTAGGTGATTCCACATCTGCCTCTCTTCCACCCAAAAAATTTCCATTACCCAAATCTAACGAACCCTCCATATCTGGTGTATCCCCTAGGAGCCCAAACCCTGCTACAATTGGAACCCATGCCTCCCAAGACCCCTTATTTTCCGGTTTGCTATACCAACACTCCTACTTATTTTTCTTCACGTCCTCTCCTTCTTATTTTCCGGCTTCCCAATCTGCTTTGACAAAACACTACCATTCCCACAATCCTCCCTGTTCATTTCACAACAATAATTCCGGTCATTCCTGTTGGTTTCACACACCCTGCCAAACTCACCATTCCGAGTTTCCCAAATCCCCAAGTACGGGGACTATGATTCCATATAACACCTTTTCCTCATCCTACCCCGTGGGATACTTGGAAACTCTACCAACCCCCTCTTGCGATACAAACACTTCCTCACACTGTGACAGACACCAGACTAAAACTAAAGATGTTTACCTGACATGTCCCATAACAAGGGTCAGGCAGAGTCAGGCAATTGACGAGTACAACCGCACACACCTGATGGCCCTTTCACTTCCCCACAGGGATAAAAGGCAGAGCAAGAATGCACACTTTGAGCAAGGAGGAGACAGCTACACTGAACCGGCAGTTCAAACGGAGGAGAAAGGCGGTGAAACCTGGAAGGGCGATGAAGGGGGAACTGACCTTGGCCTTTTCAACTCAGACTGGCGAAGCCTCTGAAAGGGAAATTGTAAGCCGGGAATTACAGCTGGCGTGCGGAGGAACAGATGTCAATGGTGCACAGGTGGGGAGGCGTGTTGGCTACCGTGGTACCGTCCTTGACTCCAGAGGCCAGACAAACTGACGGGTTCAACACAGCTTGTGAGTTGGAGAAAGCTGATGGCAAACCACTGTGTGTTGAGCTCAAGGTTGCAAGTGGCAACATTAGATGAATGCAAGAACCTGAATAAAGAACTTGTGTGTGTTTGAACTTTATGTGAAAGCCCAAAGACGGGCCAGCTGCAGAGTGGTCAGGTGCCATAGGAGTGCTCAGTTGAAGGACTCTCGCTGGCCACTTGTGTGTTAAGAAAACTGCAAGTACCAGAAAGCCCTTGGAACGGGGCGAAGTGAGATGTCAGAGTGGTCCTACAAAGGTCACATCAAATCCTTTGTACAATTGAAAATATCCGACCCACGGCGGAGAGAAAGCTAGGGGAATGGAACTACGCTTTCTGCTAAGATTGTGAACTGTGGAAAAAGGCAAGTGTGAACCCGACAGAGGGATGCCGAAAGAAAGCTAGGAGAAGGGAACCTATGCTTTGTGATGAAAATGAGCGAATCAACTGTATTGAAATTGCATAAACTGTTAAAGGCTGTAGCGAACCCGACGGAGGGAGGCCAAGTTGACAGGTTGAGATACAGCAAATTAAACTGTGAACAGTGATTTAAAACAGATATATGATCCTGACGCAGGGATGCCAAGGGGAGAGCTGATGAGAGTGAAACCCATACTGTGATAAAGCAAGTTGGAATGTGTATCTGACCAGAGTTAATCCGACCAAGGGTTGTGTACAAGAAGAAGTTGTTCAAAAAGACATTAAGACTCTCACAAATTGCAAGCTGCAGTTGAAAGGCCTTACTGAACCCGACGGAGGGAGGCCCAAGTTACAAGGAGGATCCGAGCCCGGCGGAGGGAGATCCTAGTGGCGAAGAGCAATTGGCCAGGGTCAAAACCACTGAAGGAACTTTTGTTTGTTTGTCGTTGTGAATCAGCAGGCCTTCTAAGGCAAGAGGCTTTTGCAGGAAAGAGACTTAGCCTCTGAAGGTTTTGATATCGTTGAACTTGTCCCGTGCTTAAAACGTGGGGAAGGGAGACCCAGCCATACCATCCTGACTTATTTTGTGAACACTACTTTCTTTTCTGGTGAACATTATCCCACACTCTTTTTGTAACTTAGTAGTAAGGATTGGCAATATTTTTTTTTGTGTAAGCTCTTTTATTTGAGAAGACACAACTAGGACTGCCTTACTATTATTGGATGGTTATAGCTTGCTCCCATCTTAGCTTTAGTTTTATATTAGGTGTTTTTCTTACCCCTGCAAACAGTTTAATAGACACCCTTGAACTGTGATCACTTGTGTCTGTCTTTACTGTTGCCACCATGAGTTCCTTACAGCGGGCGACCACGTCGAGGACCAAATCGGGGCCTGTCGCATGTCCTGTTCGAATCAGTGTTGCCCACACCCGCAGAGACTGTGCTTGAGACGGTGGGCAATAAACGACTGTGCAGCCAGGATGACGCCAGTTCGCTACTGGCAAGACTGATAGGGATTTGGTCATAGGTGGCCGCAGGTCTGGGGCAGAGGCTTGCATGGGCTGCGTCAACAGACACTCTGCAGATGGTTGATTTTGTTTCCCTGCACCCGTTTGGTGTAGTGTTAAGGTGACAGGTGCTTCATGTTGCAGGTAGGGGAGGTACGTTATGTGATTGGGGGGGAGGGTACTTGGTACCACCGGTTGGAAGGGTAGTTTGGGTGGGGGAGGATTAGTTAAGTTGTTTCTGGTTGGCAGTGGTGCTTTGGGTATCTCTGTGGGGTGGGGGGGAGATGCAGACTAGTGGTTTGAAAGGTTATGGGGAGGGGGTGGGACTCCTGGGCGAGCCAAATCTCAACACACATTCTCGGGGGTGATGGCCCATGAGGGGGGGGGTGATTTCTCTGCTTATGTGTAATGTAAACTGGTTGGGTTCCAGCATCAAACGGCGCTTGTTGCTTCAGTTTCGCAATAGGTATGACCCGGGCATTGTGCTTCTGACTGAAACACAACCTTGCTGGGACAGAATGTAAACCTTTCAAAAGGACTAACTACACAATGGCTTTTCATCCAGGATTCTCGAGGAGGGCAGGAGGTACACTGATACCAATTGACAGGAGGATTCCCCTCCAGCTCAAAGAGGTCCGGGCGACCGTAGGGGCAGATAAGTCGTGGTGAAAAGGGAACTGTGGGGGGGGGACCTTGGGCCTTATGGCAATCTATGCACCTCCCCCTCACGTGCAAACTGTTAAACGTCATCCAAGTCCTGTTACCCAGTATGGACAGCCCCACTGCAGTGGCGAAGGATCGCAGCTCTGTGCGGAGGACTGTGTTTCTGCTGCTAATGTATGTTTGATCCTCCCCCAGGTTCATCACCCCGCTGAAGCCCCCCCCAGTACTCACGTATCAGCTTGGTTTTGGTGTAATCAAACATACATTAGCAGCAGAAACACAGCCCTCAGCACAGAGCTGCGATCCTTCGCCACTGCAGCGGGGCTGGTTGACGTATGGAGAACGCTACGATATGGGCGGTGCTCCTCAAGGGGGTTGTGCGGCCCTCTCTAAGTGCAGCCACTTAAGTGACTCGTCCACTGGACTCTGCATCAGCTTTTCATTTTTCCCCTCGAACACTCAAGACAGAGACAAGCATGCAGCTTCTCTGAGCCTTGCCTGTGCTCTCCAAGGTTTTTTGCTCTTGCTGGTGTTGCAGCGCTAGAGGGTTCCAGTTACCCGTCCGTGAGGCCTTACTGCATCTGCCAAGTGTACACCGCCGGTCGGGACGCCTCGTATGGCGTTCTCCCTCTCCTGCCAGCCAAACCTCCTGTGTGTGCTGCAATTTACTTGAACACTGCCGGTTAGGATTATACCTTCTTCAGAGTGGTTCCTCAGATGATGCGCCTCTAGGGGGTTACAGTGTTATATACCTTAGCTCCTACAAACCCCAAAAGGTTTTAGGGTCGGGCTGGGAGGGATTGTGCATTGTACCCCTCTCTGAAGTGTTCCTGTCCCCTAAGGTGGGGGGGGTAGTCACCTACCCACTTACCCCGTCCCCTAGGGGGTGTTCAGCGCAGCAGGCTCATCTCACTAGTCCCAAAAGGGGGTGGCACCCCTTGCTGGGGGAGGGAACTATATTTTTGGATTCATCACATACCCCTACCATTGGATTTATGGCCACCTCTTGTTGATTTGGAAGCTTAGCTAGGATACCTTTCTGCCTAACCCATCCTGAAGCCAAGTGTTCCTCTGGAAAATTCTTCCCAAGATGATAGAGGGGGTGGGGACGGGTGGAGTAGCATTGCCGTTGGATCGCCCTTGACTTCCAAGGTCAGCTATACTTTGGGATAGATATCGGCATCCCCATGTACAGCCTCCCTCAAGTCTAGGATGCTAGGGTACAAGAGGTCCGACCGGACAGCAGTCTGCTTAAGGTATTGGCACTTGTCTAATTGCCTTTAATCTGTTCTCAAACCCAGAAAGAGCTAGTCTTACATAAAAGGATATCAGTTTCCTGAGATGGTTCTAGGTCTCATCAAAAGGTGTTTTCCCATTGGCATTAAAGCTTGGATATGCCAATTGCAGCACCCCCGTTAAGTAATGGTGCCAGATAGGTTTTCAGCATGTCATCCAAATGAAACTAGGTGGCCAGGCACTCAAAGTTGACAAAAACGTCCCCAAGTCATCACCTTCACAACAGCAATGCAGCACTCCTTGGGGAAGAGGACTACCACCAGGAAACACACCTATCTTATCTAGAGCTTTTTGTAATCTTCTATCATTCTTATTCTGGCTATCAATGATTCTCTCCAGGAGGGTCTTGAGATGAAGGAGTAGCCATTTTGAATTCAGTTTTGAAAGAACATGTTCCTAGGCTCCCACAAATGTTATGTTATGTTATTGTTAAGCCATTTATATGGCGCCAAAGCCTGAGGGCGTCCAGACGCAGATCTCTAGAGAAAGGAAAGAGGATGAGGGAAAGATCTGGGGTTCCAAAAGTTTTACTCAAAAAGCCTGGTTTTCAGAAGTTTACTGAAAGCAATGTGACTACTTTCTTTTTTCATGGATTCAGGTAATTCAATCCATGCCTGAGCTGCTAGAACCGGGGGAGCAACCTCTTCCCTGGGCTCTTTTCACGTGGTCGACCTTCAAGAGTAGTGCTTTTGAAGATCTCAAATTCCACATAGGATTATATAGTGTCAGCCTCTCTCTGAGATATATGGAGGCGGTCGCCAGGATGCACTTATGTGAAAGAGCCAGTATCTTAAAGGCAACTCTTGCTGCCACTGGCAGCCAGTGTAACTCTTGCCTAGCTATAGAGACTGGGTCTTTTCGTGTTAGTTGGTACACAATACGTACTGCTGAATTCTGTATTTGCTGAAGGATGTAAATAGATTTTTTATTTGCAGCTTCTAAAAGGAAATTGCAGTAGTCCAACTGTGAGAGGATGGTAGCCCTTATCAGCGTAGCACAATTCTCCTTCGAGATCATTGGTCTAACGAGCCTTAAAATTCTCAGATTCTTGTTAGTGTTCTTAACGAGCAATTGAACATGTGTGTGCATATTAAGGTTTGCTCCCATGTAGACGCCCAAGGTTTTGACCTTGGGCACAACCACTATCTGATTTCCATCTATCCAAAAGCTCTCTCAGAGCGGGCTCAGATTTTTTTCTTGCTAGCGTGAGCCATAAATCATTAGCTTGGTTTTGGTTGCATTCAAGCATAACCAGTTTGTGGACATCCATTTCTTAACTTCCTGGTAAATGTTAGCAAGCTTCTCCTGTTCCTTTTTAAAGTTTCCACACAATTCCATTGTGAGGTGGAAATCATTGGCATAGTTGGAGAAAAGGAATCCTAATCTCTCCAACATTAGATGTAACGGCTGAATATAAATATTAAACAAATGGGCGAGAGAAAAGCCCCCTGCGGAACTCCACAAGTCAGCAGTATTTCCTCTGATGCATTTTCTCCCCAGTACACCTTAGATTGACACCCTTCTAAGAATGATCTCACCCACATTATCGCCTCATCAGAGAGTCCCCCTATCTCTTTCAGTCTTACCAAATGCTTTAGTAGTAGGAGAAAAAAGATATCACATTCGGAAGATCCAAACTCTCCATCGTCTTCTGAACCGCTGGTAACTCACTGGTCTGGGGAGAGGCTGTTGGCCAGGCTGGTGGTCGTCTGGTACTATTATAGTGGACTACCTTGGCATAGTAAAATAGGGTTTTATGCCACATTGGCTTATAGGTGTGATTGGTCAATGGGGTTTGGCATTATTAGGTGGGCCTGACTCTGTATAGGGTCATGAACATCCCACTTCTGATATCACTTGTGGGAAGTCAGAATCAGGTGACGGAGAAGGAGGAATGATTTGCATCAGTTTAATGCTCTACTCAATGTAAAAAGACATCTTTCCATGGGCCTGTAATACTAGGCCCTTCTCTATCCAAAAGAGAGTCAAAAGGGTACTTGTCAGGATGGCTTAACATTATTGAAGTCCTCTTTCCAGAATCCTATTCTTACCTAGTTTCTTTCCCAACTACTTGAAAAAACAAAAAACTGACAGAAACACCAAGAACTACTTTTAGGGCATTGCTCAATGAAAGGGATGGCTTCTGGCTTCCAACCCTCACCCCGTGTCTCTTTATCATAGGCCCTTGCCTATGTTCACAGTTCCAACCATATAGTTCATGTACTGCTGGAGTGCCATCCCTGGACACTAGCCAGGTCTCTCTGTTTCTCTTTCAAATTGTGTTTCACACAGTCTTTCACCCTTGGGGAGTCGCTCCTCTGTTTTGTTCACCCAATCTGGGTTATTTCAGACTATGGCGTTCCGCTCCTTCTCACTCCCTGCCCTGGGGTCTCTTTCTTCTTTCCGTACCCTGGGGCTCAGCTTTTCTCTCTCCCCACACCAGGGCTTGCTTCTGTTTCTCTCCCTACTCTAGGGTTTCTCAGTGCTCTCACCACTTCGGAGCGTATCTCTGTTTCGGTTCTTTCCCCACACTGGGGCTTCTGTTTCTTCCCCCACTCTGGGATATCTCTGCGATTCCCTTGTTCATTCTCTCCACTCTGGGGCTTCTCTTTGTCCTGCCCACTCCAGAGCTTGTCTCAGTCTCTCTCAACACTCTGGGGCTTCTCAGTGTCCTCCCCACTCTGGGTATTGTCTCTTTCTCTTTCCCCACTCTGGGACATCTTGGGTCCCTCCCTGCACCGGGGCTTGTGTCTCTGGCTTACCAGGCCGTCTGCCTCCCTTTCCGCTGGAACCACAGCGTACATGCTTGATATGGGCGGTGCTCCTTAGTAGGGCTGTGCGGTCCGTCCGCTGAACCACTTATGTGACTCGTCAACTGGACTCCTTTTCCAGTCTCTATGAGTGGGGACTGACATGCGGTTTCTCCTCGGGTCTGCCTCAGCCCTCCAGGGTTCTCTGCTCTTTGAGCGGTGGATGGCTCCAGTTACCCATCCGCCAGGCCTTGCTGCACTCACCAAGGGCACACCATGACCCAGCATGCCTAATCAGATGTTCGCTCTGTCCTTCTGGCCACACCTCCTGTGTGTGCTGCAACATAGTTGAACTCCACGGGCTGTGCCGATACCTTCTTCTCAGACAATGATATCTGATAGAACTAAACATCTATTTATGTTCCCAAAATGCTCCTTAATTTTATGCAAAGCAGACAGGGACTATTTTGCAATTTATTCCCATGCTCTTTACTACAGGAGATGTATCAAATTGTTTAAATACTGAGTGAGAGAATATTTTATTCATAAACAGTAATTTATTTACAAACTGAGCCAGAGATAGGTATTTACAATATGCAGACTGGAAGCAAACAAGACCATCTGAGATCATGCATTGTCTCGTGATATTTATCATCATAAATCATTATTAGTACTGCTATTAGGGTATTTATTTCGCATGGACGCAGCTTCGGGAAACAAAGCACTTTATAAGTCGTAGGGGAAAGTAAATGGCGAGGGAAGTAGATCGCAAAGGATCATTATAAGTGAGTAGGGAACTAACATTGGGAAAACGGGATGGCAGAACATTTGTCAGTAAGGGATCTACAAGTAACCAGGGGAGAAAACCGAGGGGAGCGGACCACTCAGTCTCAGGGTAGGTAGAGAGTGAAGTATATGTGGCGTTAGGGAGAATCCATATCTTTAAGAGGAGAATCTTGAGTGGCATCCTGAATGTAAAAGTGAGATGGCATGTCTGGTGTTGAGGGGGAAAAAGGTTCCAGAGTCTGGGGGCATAAACAGAGAAGGCGTTTTCTGGTTCTTTCCTTCTTTCTTTCCTGCACCCGCATAGTTCAAGTCTTCATATGTCCTTGCTTTATGGTTTCTGCAAGTTAAGTTTGTGTGTGGGGTTAGTGCATGGGTGGTGTGCGCGCTGCATCCATGTGTTTGGCAGCAGGGGGCTGCATCTTGAGATTCATTCATGGTGACAATGCTGACTTATAATGTTTGTGCAACATCATCCAATATGCTATATGGAGAATTTTGGAATAGATTGTGTTTGCAGCCTCATAAAAGTTAATTGCAGTGCACATAATGGCATAGATTGTGGCCACAAAAATTAAAGCAATGCTGGCATTAATTATGGACTTGGCTTCATGAAATGATTTACGTTGCCAATGCTGGCTAGATAGTGGGTGCAGTATAGAAAGGACTTACAATGACAATGCTGGCATATGCTGTGAACTTTGATTTCAGGAAAATGTTGTCAAATGCTCCTGTGTACTGTTGGTGACTGGGCATCTACTAGACCTTTCCACGCGTCACCCTAGAAAAGTAATTTTAAATTGTTTGCCAGCCTCCACTACTACCATGCACATAATATTACTGGGCGCACACAGTGGTGGCTGGAAAATGTGGGGGCCAGACGCCACCCTGTTTCTATGTTAGGTCTGAGATGTGCTTCAAAACATTACACCTTTCACCCTGTACAGTCCGTAGCATGCCTCTGTGGCAGCATGATCATCATTAGACATGAGTGGTGGACCAGGCCGGCGTGAGAGTCTGTGGTGCAGGATATCAGACTCAGCAGGGCATTATGAGGGTTTCTCAAAACGTTACAAGCCAGAAAGGTTGTCCAATTCAGACCAGTAGTCAATGGAAGGATTTTAGTGATGGAGAATGGGCTGAACTCATCTATGAAACATTTGCTTTGAGGTTGTGCCTTAGGCTTAGAATTACCAGTGGTACATTGCTGGCATGAACGTTTTTTTCATATCAAAGAAACAATGGAATTTACTTAAGGAGTTTTCAGTTGCTACAATTATGATTGTCAGTTGTTGGATCCAATATAATGTGATCCATTCAGAAGAGTTAAACAGGATAATTTCTTGATGTGTCAATCCTGCAGGCATCTAATATTTGTTCTCCCTGAGGTTGCCCCATTTTACTGCCTGTGTTAAGTCAGACTCAGGAGATGGACAAGAGGTCATGTGTTCAACTTAGAGTTTTCTTTAAAAGAAATAAAGGCCTGCCCTAGCCCTAATTTTACGATGATGCTTTGCCATAGCTATGGAAAATAATAAAAGGGTGCTCGTCAGGATGTCTTCCAACAGAAAAGTCCTCCATCCAAACCCAAGACTATCTACACTTTGTCCCTTCCCTTATTACATAAGGTTAATAACTTGAGACAGAAAGTTCTACAAGGGTCTTTTACCTACTCTTGGCCATCATGGTTGATTTGACTCCTCCCCAATGTCTCTTGCGATTCTCTCAGGCCACATACCCGATTACTTAGTTCCAAGTGTCTTTGTACTAGTTTTTCTCTTTTCCTGCTGATGCTTGATCTCCTCAAAAATATATAAGATTTGCAGAGTAACAATTCTTTTCTGTAGGACGGATCAAGCTGGTCCTTCAGAATTAAGGGAGTAAAGGAGCACCAGATAGTTCCAAGCAGTCAGGAGAAAGGCAGTTCTACGCCGTCTATTTTTCAAGAGTCTGAAAGACGCTGGTGTAAAGCTTCCACATTCATACTCCGGTCAGTCGTCTCTCTGGAAGCTTGAGGGGGTAAATCGCAGACATTGACAAAGTTCTTGGTGGAGTGTGTCCGTTTTATGCCAAAACAGAGGACCACATTCCAATAGCATGAAGGATAGGGAGCCCTAAAAGGGGGAAACACATTAAAGAGCCCATCTAAATGCCTCTTGACAGCTGGGCATCAATAGGAGAAAGAAAGGTCATCTAAACCTCTTAGGGCAGAATTCAATTTTTGGGGGCTCTGCAGTCTCATTATATGGGACCACAATGCTTTGTTTTTTCTCCATTTATTTTTTGTGGTTTCTAATTTATTTTGTTGGTCAGATGGACTTCTGCTGAAGTCCCCCTACCACAATATTCTTTTTTATCTTAAGGTATATGGTATTGAGTCAGGCCCCCTTTTGGTTTCTACGAGATACATCTGCATTTTGAAGGCCGAACACAAAAAAGACTATTTATTTCAGCCATTTTTGTATGGCCTTCAACATGCTGAAATAGCACAATATGTAGTCCCAAACACACACACACCCTCTTCCATTCTGGCAGGATTTCTAGTCAATCAGGGGGTTTCACCCGCTGAAACCCACTTTTCCTCCCTCTGCCAGCCCCTTCCCAGCCCAATACATTCTCCCCTCATCCACCACAATCGCAGACACTTTAACCCGCTTCTGCACCCCTCCTTCCCCTCACCACCACAAGCATTGACCCTCCTCTCCCACACACAATTACCTACATTTATTGACCCAAGGAAGAAACAGGAATCCTATAAGATAAGGATTGAAAGTATTACAGCTAAAAAAGATGATCTAACCCTGAACAGGTCAAACATCTTATGTTTGTTCAATGCAATCTCTAGCTTATGGAATACCAACTCAAAGGACATACACCTAGTTGAATTCCTCCCTTTCGAAGGACGTAGTAGAGATAGAATTCACCACAAAGAAAATACATGACCAGGTTGTAGCAAATTATGACCAACTTCAATTTCTAGGATTTCGCTGTCTAATATCTGATAATTACCAACAGAATAAAAATCAAAACTATAAACAAGTGCGATCTCAAAGAGACACAATGAGACATCAACACTCAATAACCGTAGAGCACCAGAATATGAGTTTGAACGAATCAACGACAAGATCACGCTATGAGAAGATTAGAGGCCCAGTTACCACAAAGCCCCCAACAACTGGAGCGAGTAAAGAACAGTGAGGCTCAAAGACCAGACAAGATCAGAAGAGTATATGAAGAATAACCACAAGAAAAACAATTTCTGACACTGTGCTCATGGAACACGAGGGGCTCCAGTCAACTCTTCAAACACACCAACGTAGATTTTCAACTCTCAGACATAATTTGTCTACAAGAAATGTGGTTAACGGATCAACCAACACGTGATGGCTTTCTAATCAAGATGAATCGAGGAATTTGGAGAACAAGGGGCCGCCCCTCAGCAGTTCGCTTAACTTGCACAAAAGTAGAGTTAAACATAAAAACCCTGGAATCGTTTAACCCTAATCCGTTTCTCCAAATATCAATTCTAGAAATAACAGTACCTACAACCAAATACAAATCCACAAATTACCAAGTAAATAATGTGACTTCACTGGCCAGTATGAACGTCTATTGGAGTGTAATGGGAATAGTAGACATGTTATTCATAAACATAATTCTTACCCAAATTACATATAAAATACAAACATGTTGAAATGATAATATGTGGAGACTTTAATATGCACCTATATAACCATGACGGATCAAGAATCCCATATGGAAAAAAAAAAAATCAAACAAAAAGCACACATTTAGGAAAAAGAAATGGCAAAGCGAGATACGACAATGGCTAACGAATGCTTAAAAAAAGACCAACCAGGATAGGTACGCACTCTTCAACATTATTGGATTACATTTACGTATCCGACTCAATGATAGCAAAGATCCTATTGTTCGAAGTGATACGAACAGATTACAGCGATCATCACAAATTACTGATGAAATGGGATCAGCATTTTGTACAAACCGAATTATGACCTGTTCCACCTCTACTGTTAAATAATGGTTGCAATAGATTGTGAATAAATGATCAACAAATGGCCACACTAACAACATTATTCAAAGTACAAAATGTCAGCGAAGATGTTTTTATTTTTTATTATGTAGGGCTCCCGATACCATTCAAAAGAAAAAAAAGGCAGCTACATCAACAGAATGGAATTCATAATCACGAGTACAACCTACAGATTGTTCAAATGAAAAAAACAGAAGAAACATCAAAGAAACGAGAACACTCAGAATGATTGAAATAATGCGTCTCAAAACTCAATATAGGAACTGGATCAAAACCCAGCAAGCCCAAATGACACACAACGACGCAGAGAAGATGTTAAAAGCTCTAAATCGAATAAACACTAGAGAACTCTGGGCGTTAATCAACGATAAGGAAGATCAAACATTAAGACTAATATCAGGCCTATCAGAACAAGATTGGGTGGCACACTTCTCAGAGTTCTATAGTTTACCCGATGACTCAAATAAGGAGGTGCTGAAGAACACAATCACAGCTTGGGACATCTGTTGGGACTGCGATGAAATTCGGACACATATTGAACACCTTAATGGCTCCAGGTTTCCTGGCCCAGACGGTCTTAGCAACGCTACTATCAAAAAACACCCAGAACAATGGTCTTGCATATGCTTCCAACTATTCAATATAGAGACATGGAAAACTGTGACAATTAATCCCAGTTTATAAACAAGGTTGTAAGTATACGCCTTCAAACTACCACCATATAGCATTATTAGACAGTCTGGGAAAAATCTTTGCTGCTTTCCTCCAGAAGAAATTATACACTTGGGCAGCATTAAATGGTCATTTTGATCTGCGACAAACCGAATTTACAAAGAACATCGGCACCAGCGCTACAGATGAGGTGCGCATCTTGCCTTTATACGCATGTAATTATAGCAATTACAGAGCATTTAATGTTCTTCTGCGTACTGTTTACACTGTATTTATTTTCATTAAAAGGCACACTTTCCTCCACTAGATGGCAATAATCTCCATATCCGAGTGTATTACACAACTTTTATTAAAGAACTAAAAGTACAGTGGGGTTAACTAGATTTTTGGGACTTCTAGTTTACCATTCAGGCTTAACATGTTGATGTAAGGATTTACATGTTGCCATGTGGTGTGATGCAATTTGTGTTTTTGGAAGTAAACTCTTTAAGACATCATTACTGTAGGCCTTGAAATCCAAACTATTTGTACTGGGTAACGCTCGGAAGGTATGTGGTCAAATTTGCAGAGTGGATTAAAATCCCTGCTTCACTGTTCAGCCAAGGTTTGTGATCCTGGTCATCTGTACTCATATTCCACCCTGCCTCCCACCCCATCTGTCCGGCCATCCTACTCCCTCCTTTATGGATGCAATCAGAGGACCACTAGTTCCTTTTTTCCACTTCCACCACTGATGTGATTAGCGGGCACGGGCTGAACTTGCTGTGATGCGTGTTATGTCCGAGATGCAGATTCGTGGCTATCTAGGAGGAAACCTATCGGGCAATCAAGACTGCTCTCCTAGGATGGAAGTAGAAGATGGGGGAAGGTACAGACAAGTCTTTAATACTCGAGGAGTTCATGTGAAGTTATATTAAAGAAGCAGCAAGGAGTAAGCCAAGAGACAAACTTTGTCATGTGCATTATATAAATGGTCACTACTATTAATGCTACAGGTCGAACAGTGGAACAGAGGCCAGTCAGGCTTTTTTAGTAGTAACTAGTTGGAAATAAATCACTTGTAGTAGCAATTTCTATTTTTGCTAAAAAGGCACAGTGGCAAAAGTATTTGTCCAGGATCACACACTTTAGTGTTGAAGTAGGGCTTTGGGACCAGTCTTCAATTTATGCACTTGCCTGCATTTCTTCCTAACTGTAATTGCCAGAATTGTGGTTTTTGGCTTTGTACACAAACAATAAACCAGTAAAACTATAAATATGCCTACCATAATGCAATTCAGCTTGCATGCACTTTTTGGTTTTTTGAAGTGATATTGCTAACTAGTGTCTGGCGATCCACATTAATTTCCTGCAGCAGACAGTGGGAAAGGTAGATTAGCAGTTTATGACTTTTGCTAAAATTATGTGTGCAAGTTCCTGTAAGTAAATCATATGCCAACAATTGCTCCCTCTGCAGGCAATACATCAGTCTCAATCTATAGTAGTTCTTAACAGGGTTTCTAGGCTCTAGAATTTTGAAAATGAAGCTGTGCAAGTACCAGGTACTTGCAAGTTATTTTATGGCAGAATATTTTCCACAAGTGTAATAAAATGGTTAAAGACAAGCCAGACAACTTTGATCTACAACTCTTTGGGGCTACGGGTCTGATTTTACGTATGCATTGGGTGTATGTTGGATACGTTTTACTCTCTTGCAGAGGAGAAAACTAATTTTTACTCTCTTGAAATTTCATTTACGCTCTAATTTGACATATCATGCGTAAAATACTCCCACCTCAAAATCTTATCTGGAGCACTGATCGGCACAATTCTGAATATATTATTGCTTAATTGCCTGAAACATGAATCAATGAGAAAAAACATTTCCACCTATGCGATATTCGTATATTTAAAACTAGAATTTGATACAGTTAATCGACTTAAACTTTGGGAAAAATGATCAAAGTGGAACTGTCCTCAAAACGGCTTAGAACCAATTAAAGCCCTGTACTCACAAACTTCTATGCATATTCGAGTATCTATAGAGGGAGAGATGTCAAAACTTATTCCGACAAATAATGGCTTGAAACAAGGATGCCCCTGGCAGCGACACTTTGTTCTATACATTTCAGATTTGAGAAGAACTCAAGTAGCATCTACAGGTGATCTTCCAATCCTAAACGCTACCAAAATTCTGTATATTCTGTTTGCGGATGATATCATCTTATTTGACAAGACACAAAGAGGACTTCAAAAAAGGCTAACAGCATTAGTGCAATTCACAGATAAAAACAATCTAAAAATCAACATTTTCTTTTTTTAAAACTTTATTTTGTGAGATTTTCGTTACTTTAAATTACAGGTGTGCCATTCAGGCGTACCTTCATAACAGTGAGTCAAGGTAGGAAAGGGATTAAAGTCAGCTGAAGAGGGGGTGGGGAGAGGAGGAAGAAAGAACAGAAAGGAACTCAACATTACCCCCAAGCAGGTTCGACCACAATTCCCCTCCCCCCGCCCCAGTGTCCGCATCCCCGGGCCTCAAAATGTTCCTAGTTTGATGCCGAATGGCACCGCGTACAAATAGAAAGGGTGCATAGTGGCTCCACACCCCGCCCCAGCAGCCTGCATCAAATTTAGGTTTCCTCCGAGTCAGACGGGACTGTACAGTTCAGCAGATAAGTGATGTAAGGCCCCCAGATGTCAGGAGGGCGCGTATGTAGCGGGAGGGTTCTGATGAAGTCACTCTCTATGTCTTGACAGAAGGTTACGTCCCTTTTCCACTCTTCGAACCTGGGTAGGGGCCCCCTGCTCCAGGCCATGGCGACTCGCCTCCGGGCCAGTGTCAACAGGAGGGCTGCCAACCTGCGTGACGCCGGTTGCAAGTATTTGGTGAGGCCGAGCAGAGGTGCTAATGGTTGCGGGGCTATCTGTTCGCCAATTATGTCAGCAATCATTTGTAACGTCGAAACCGAGAAGCGCCGAACACCCGGGCAATCCCAGGCTAGGTGAAAGAAATCGGCTCGTCTTGCTGAACAGCGTTCGCACTGGGCCGAGGCCTCCGGGTGATGCCGGTTCTTTTTAACAGGGGTGTAATACGTTTGGTGAACAAAGTTAAAATGTATTAATTTGAGGCGTGTGTTCACTGCGACCTTCTGAGTTTGACGCAGTATGTATGCCCAGTCCTCGTCACATCGATTCCTGAAGGGCGGATTCCCATTTTTGTTTTATTTTAACGTTGGGTGACATGGTGTCCACCACTAGGGATTTATATAGCAGTGAGGTCAGCCTCCCCTCCGCCCGAATAGTGTTATGTAGCAGATCCCATGTAGGTGGTTGCTGGGGGAACGAGGGGAACAATTTTTGTAGTGTGTGGCGTAATCTAAAATATATGAAGGTGTCTAGTGAAGTATTGCCTCCTCTATCTTTGGCCATTTGTGGGGTGAGAAAGGTACCGTCTGGAAAAATGTCGCCAAAGGAATGGACGTTGATTTTGTCGGCCAAAGTTAGAAATACTTTTTCATTTGTGAGTGGGATGCCCGGGATGAACCTAACCGGCAGCAGGGGAGAATATCTAATACTCACGCCGTACATGGCGGCCATCTTTTTCCAAATCGTGTACGTTGCCAGGACCGTATTCAATGTGTTATACCGGACCGGGATTTGGCTAATCACTACGGCGCTGAGCAAGTCAGGTGACGCCAGTGCGCGTTCCACCTGTACGTGTGGACGAATGAAGTGGGTCATGTACCAATAGCTCAGAAAGTGTGCCTGTGCCGCCCAGTAGTACTTCTCAATGTCTGGGAGCGCCAGGCCGCCCTGCGACGTTGGCAGTACCAGGGTATTGTATGCTACTCGTGCGGGTTTCCCTGCCCATAGAAGGTCTAGCACCGTGGACTTCACTTTTAATAGGAAGGATTTGGGGAGCAGCAGTGGGATATTCACGAACAGATATAATAGCTTGGGCAGGATAACCATTTTAGTCAACGAGACCCCGCCCCAGAGCGTCAACGGTAGAGTCTTCCACCTCTGTACCCTGTCCTGGACGGAGCTGAGCGTGGATAAGTAGTTATCTTTGTAGATCTCGTGGTGATTCCGCGACATGTATATACCCAAGTAGCGTACCCCCCTATTTTCCCATTTGAAGCCATAGTCGTCAACGAATTCCACTGTGTTGGGGGTCAGCGGGAGTATCACTGACTTGGAGTGATTAATTTTCAGCCCGGATATATGTCCAAACCGTATGACTTCCCTCATTATCGGGTTCAGGTTCTCCCTGGGATCCCTAATGAATAATGCGACATTGTCAGCATAAAGGGAGACGATTAGTTTATGGGGGCCCAGTTTTAGACCTCTATGTATTGGGAATTCCCGCAGTCTCGATGCCAGGGGTTCCATGATTAGTGCAAAAATCAGGGCGGAGAGTGGACACCCTTGTCTCGTACCACGCTCCAGCGTTAGGCTGGGGGACCTAGAGTTACCCATTATGACATATGACCGGGGGTCGTTGTAAAGTAGGGATACCAGCCTGATGAAAAACTTGCCGAAGCCCATCTGCCTCAGTGTTGCTAGCATAAATGGCCATTCCACCGAGTCAAACGCTTTCTCGGCATCCAGAAACACTGCTATCGCTTGCTGGGTCGGATCTAAGGCCTCAATGACACCGAACAGGCGTCTGATTCCGTATGTGGTGCTGCGGCCCGGGATGAATCCGGCCTGGTCTCCTATTACCAGGGCTGGCATGAGGGGTAGGAGTCTAGAGGCTAAAATTTTTGCAAGTATCTTATTGTCGAGATTAATTAATGAAATTGGCCTGTATGATGCACACTCATCGATTGGTTTGCCGTCTTTATGTAGCACTATTATGTTAGCCTCGCGGAGTGTGGGGGGGAGGCAACCTCTCTCGATCGATTCCTCATAAACACTTAACAGAATGGGGGCGAGGGTGACTGCATGTGCCTTGTAAAACTCCCCCGTAAGACCGTCGGGACCTGGTGCTTTAAAATTTGGGAGGGATTTTATCGCCTCTACAATTTCCTCTGCGGTTATCGGGGCGTTCAAAGGTTCCCGCAGGGCTGGGTCCACCCAATACAGTTCAGTGTCGTCCAGGTACTCCTGCGTGGAGCCGGGGTCTGATCTGCTTCTGGAACTGTACAGATCTTGATAAAAGTCACGGAAAGTCGTGGCGATGTCCTTTTCAGAGTAAACCCTCTGACCGTGTGTGTTTTTGATGCATTGTACGCGGGTTGGGGTTCTGTCTATCGATAAGAGGCGAGCAAGCAGTGCTCCTGGTTTCTGGCCCTCTCCGTATTGTCTGGTTTGGTGTTTGCGACTCAGGAATTTCAGTTCTGTTTCGGCTATCTCTCTGAATTTTTGAAGTTCCTTCTTCAGCTCTGCTTGAACCCTGGGGTTCTGAGTAGGGGTAGCACTGAGTTCCAGCTCCTTGAGTCGGCGTTCGCTGTCCGACAGCTCCTTACGGATTAACTTCAGCATACCGTTCTCTTTGGCGAGACAGATACCCCGCACAAAGCATTTCAGCGCCTCCCAGAAGGTGCCGGCCGAGTTCACTGTGCCCTGGTTTATCTCTATAAACGATGCAATTTCTTGCCTGAGTTCCTCCGCAAAAATAGTGTCCGACAACGACCCGGGCTTGAACCTCCAGTGTAGGCCCGGGACTGTCGCTCCTGGAAACGAGACAGCCAGTGTTACCATCGAGTGATCCGAGAATGTACGCGGCCAGATTTGGCTCGTTCCCCATGAAAATGGGCAGTGGGAGGATGCCATGATGTAATCGATTCGGGAGCTGGTGTTATGAACTGGTGAGTGGAACGTGTAGTCTCTTGCATCTTGATTATGGAGTCGCCATGTGTCGATCAAGCCGAATGATTGGCATATCTCGCGGACTTGGGTGCTTGCCTTGGACAGGTTTCTGGTTGTATTATGGGATTTGTCTAGCGCTGGGTCCATAGGTGTGTTGAGATCCGCCCCCCAGATGATAGTTTCAGCGTTAATCTTCCCGAGTTGGGACATCACCCAGTTGAAGTTGCCGTGGCTGTCCGTATTTGGGCCGTATGAATTTACCAGCACGATTTCTCTCCCGGCAACTATTCCCCTTACTAACAGGGCTCTACCCTCGGAATCTTTCTGGGTCTCAATGAAACTGAAGTTTGACCTCCTATCAATTAAGATGGCGACCCCTCTGGCAAAGGATGAATACGATGAGAAGTATCTATGGCAGCCCCAGGCTTTGGCCCACTGCGACTCTGCTGCGGGCAGGAGATGTGTTTCCTGGAGCATAACGATATTGACGTTATGTCTGCGTAAATACGGGAAGATTCTTCTGTTCTTCGCCGGTTGGTTGCCACCTCGTATGTTCCAGGTGGCTATTCTAAGCATTGGTGTTGTCATTTGGGGGGCCAGGCGGGTTTCCTTTTCGATGGGATGTGGCGGTGCGACGGGTGGCTGGGGCCACTGGAGCTGGACAGGAGTTCGAAATTTTGGCCCTCGGGGTTTCGCTTTGCTGGCGATGTGAAGTAGGAGCGGGGCGAGCAGGGTGCTCATGTCGAACCGAAGATCCTCCCTTGCATGGGCAACCCCCAACTGGCCCATGTAGTTCCCACCCTTGAAAACTTAACTGCAAACATTGCTGTGCTAGGGGCGTTAGTAGCCTACCAAGAAGGTGCCGGGCTTCCCTTGGCGACATAAGTTCGTTCTCGCGGTCGCCATCTTGCCTGGAGGGTGAGACACGTTGGTTCCGGCCTCTTATGTTCGAGGTGTTTTATGGCGGGAGGTTACGTCTCGCCCGGTCTTCACGTCTGGGCCTCGGGTTGTTTCCGCTGGGTCTACATCCGGCCCGGTCCAGAAAGTCACTGGCCTCCTCTGGGGAATTAAAGAATTGTGTTTTCCCTGCGTGCTGAATGCGAAGTTTCGCTGGGTATAGCATGGAATATACAATTTGATTGTCCTGCAGGCGGCGCTTGACAGACGTGTAGGATCTCCTCTGTAGCTGTACTGCTTGGGAAAAGTCGGGGAAGAATTGGATCGGGTCTCCATCATACTGTATATCCCCCTTAGTTCTGGCCGCATGTAGTATCGCATCGCGATACTTATAATTTAGCAGTCTGGCAATTATTGGTCTTGGGTGTGCGCCTGGTATTGGTCTAGCATTCGGGATTCTGTGTGCTCTTTCTACAACGAACAGCTGGGACAGTGACTCTTTGCCGAAGAGCGTGACGCACATTTGTTCCACAAAGTCTTCCATTTTGCCCGGGAGTTGTCGTTCTCTCACTCCTATAATTCTGATGTTGTTTCTACGAGAACGACCCTCCAAGTCTTCATTTTTGGCAATCGCAGTCTTCATCTGTGTTTCAAGTAGTGAGACTCGGGAGGTCAATGCCGCCGACCCGTCGTCCAGGTCGGACACCCGCTGCTCCACGCTGTCGAGCCTGTCCGCATGTTTGTCGAGTCTGTGTTGTAGCTGGTCCACTTTGGTCGACAAGGTGTCTAGCTTGCACCCCAGGCTGTTGATGCCTGCCTTTAGATCCATCAGGATCTCTCTGATGTTTTGATGAGGTGTCTGTACCTCCGATAATGGTGCCTCTTGTACAGGGGATTCGGGTCCACTGCTGGTCGTGGGTCTATGCTGCGAGTTAGGTTCGAAGTGCAGTTTCTTCTGGGTTTTGTCCATTTTCCCCATGACGGCTAGTGTAGATGTTTGTGATAAGCGTTTTGCTTGGGTAAGGCAAGGATGTGCGCCTCGGGGTCAAGGAGACCGAGCACCGCCGGGTGGACGGAGTGTGGCCGTAGATTCGGAGGATTTGGAACTGGCAAACTTGGAGCAAGCTGTGTTCGCGATCAGGTCTCTCTTCTGCGCCTCCGTCGTCCCAGCGGGCCGTGTCCCCGGGATCGGCCGCTCGAGCGCTGTGGCCTCCGGTTTCTTGAGCTGATGGTAGTTGGAGATCTGCGAGGCAGAGGGTTCGTACCCACGTCGCAGCGTTTCGGCTTCTGGGTTGTGCTCGGGAGGGGGCTCGATCGTGGCGGGGGAGGTGGTGCCGCTCCGCCCTGCAGCCCAGCAGTTCCGCGCGCTCCTACCTGGGCCCGTGCGGGCCGTTGGCGTTGCCGGCCCTCTCGTCGTAGGACTTCCACCGGGCCACTGCGGGGACGGAGACCGCTCGGTCTCTATGGCGCCGCCTCGCCTACGTCTACCCGCGCTGTTGAGCGGCCCGGTGTTCGCTTCCGTCGAACGTCGCCTCGTTGCGCAGCGTGGGTGCCTGCTGGTAGGCCTCAGGATCAGAGAGGCGCAGCCGGTGATCAGGTTGCTTGTCAGACTGGAGAGTTAGTTCAAAATGATCTGTGGGGTGTTGCCAATGTACCCAGCGGCAAACTGGACTAGTTCGGTAACCGCGGGAGCAGCGATGGAACAGGATTCATTAGAGCCCTACGGAGCTCTCTTAGGAAGCGGCCATCTTGGATGGCTCTCTAGCGCCCTCTATCCTAAAAATCAACATTAAAAAAAACAGAATTGATAGCACTAACAACTCGACCCAATCCAAAGAATAAGCCGCTATGTATCATCAAAGGAGAAAGATTATGCCCAGTCCATACAGTCAAATATTTAGGAATCTGGGTCAACCAGTCAGCAGTAGATAGTGGGTGTATAGCCTACTTAAAAACAAAAGCATTGTCCTTAGCACGACAAGCGCTATCCATCCGTAAAAAGTATGGAAAATGTTCTCTAACTTCTATTTTTATTTTTTTATTTTATTATTATTTGTATTTAATCAAATGATTTTTACAAAACAAGAAAAAAAATGTCCTTTGTTCACATCAATGGTGAAGTAAAGTAGAAGTAGGCAGAAGCCTATTTTTGGTGACAAACCCATTTTGTCAAAGAGTCACCCTAAAAAATGGGTTCTGGAGTCTACGTAAGTCGTGGAGGGCCAGGTTGGATGGTCGGGAACTTAACATGGTGGAGGATTTTGTAAGTTGCAAGTAACCACTTCGTTTTATCTCAGCTGATCAACTGGGCCCAGCACGTAGGTTCGTCCGTCAACGTGCAATATGAAAAAATATGTTTCAGATAGTGTGATCTTATCTGTTGGTTACCTGGACACTGAAGTAGGTGTTGAATAGTTTCTTTTTCCGAGGTTGTATTGCAGAAGCGGCAAAGGCTGTTGGTTGAAAGGCCTCCGATTGCTAAAATTTCATTGGTTGGGAGCAAGTTTAGCCGGACTCGTAAAAGGAAATCGCGTCCCTCTCTGCTTGGGAATTTCTTAATATAGCTCTGAAGCTCATTTAAATTTTCTTCTGTTGCTTGGAAGGTGGTTCGTCAATTTGTTGCCGGCCGCTGCTTCCAGCGTGCATGTCCAGTCCAGCTCCTTAAGTTTTTTTTTTATTCTCTCAGGGTTATGCAATAACACCACTTTGTCGCACTCAATTAGATAAACATTCCTAAAATTAAGACTTAATGTCCTACCAACCCGTGAATATCTTACTTATACTCATCACTGTGTCGAACAGACGGAATCTCCCTTTCACTTGATCATGAAATGTTTGGCAATAACTGAGAAACGGGAAAAGTATGCCAATAAGATCCCTCAAGCAGCCACAAAAATTGACAGTTATGAACGGTGGGTATTCATCCTAACAGGAAATGGTAACTTACTATGAGAGTTATCCAATTTTGGGATTCTCTAATGTTGTCTACTGCTGAAACAAACTTGACCCTGAAAGACTATAGAGAACTAAACTCGATACTTACCAATGTCAAATCTGACAAAAATCAACGATTATGTCTTTTATTTTGGGTGCAAAATGAACTTTAATGTGTAATAACAAGAAACATTAATTGACAAAAATGTAAAGTTTGATATCAAACTAAATCATTTCTTAGTAAAAAAAAAATTACCTAATTGCCACGACATCCCTCACCTGGCTGTGCCGGTCAGCCCCTGCACGCACTTGTGCGTCGCAGGGAGCAGCTGCCATACAAAGATTATGACCGCACCCAGAGGAATGGAGCACGCAGAGAGCAAAGTAAGTGAGAGGGTAAAGAGAGGTATAGTTATAACTAGGGAGGTGGGTGAACAGGTTTTGCATGATCAATTTACAAAGACTGAATTACTGATTTTAATTTGCCTTTTTAAATCCAATCATAAATGTGGTCGGGTATAATAAATCGGGCAAGTACCCATATTTGCCATAGGGTGATTATATCACCCTACAGTAGTTTTAGGGTGTAGGCTGGTGATATTTAGTTTTGGTGCAAGCTGACTTACCACATTAGAAGCCCAATGTATCTTTGTGGTGACCACTAGGGTGCAAATAGTTTTTTTAAGTCCTGCTCTCAACCATTTTGATTTAGCGGCTTCCTTTGTTCAGAGAAATCACAGAGCTAGCCTTATGATGGCTGTTATGCCCACGTGGGTTCTTTGTGAGCCCAACATTGCAGCCTCCACTATTGTTTGGACTGCTGCAAATCATTTCCTGCCCTGGGCAGGCCACTATGCTTCCTGTGAGAGAGCCTTGGTTTTTGACAGTTTTTGAGGCCAACCTAATAGGCTAGCATTTTAAATCCCCTAATGGGATTGTTGGGCAGGAGCCAGCCCCCGTAAGTGAAGGAAAAACCCTGTTACCGAGCTCACTGCTGCTGATTTGTGGGAGGTCTGCTTATCTGCTCAAGGATTGCCTGCAGTTTGCTAATATTGCTGCATTTCTGGACCCTTTTCCAGCCATACTGGCAGGGTGCAGTGGTCTGGGCATAGTTTCAGTTTGGATTATTGGCTGCTCTGTGGCCTTGACAGCATTTTCCTCATTTGGTTACTGGTCCTGCTCATCTGCTGGGGTTAGGCAGTCCGGCCTATGACCGTTTTACTGAATTTCACGGCTGTTTCCCACCAGGGTGTGCTGCATTGGTTTCGGAAGCTCCCGTTGCCTGGAAAGATGTTAGGGCTCCAACACCCTGCCAAATCTGCTCCTCTGGGTCGTCTCTGGCCGCACACCACCATTCTCCTGCTGCAGGGGACATTTTTGCTGGCGTGCCAACCACATTTGCCTGCTGAGCTGCCCGGGTCTGCCATGTGCAGGTTCCTCCGTCCTCTTGGAGTCATCTACACTGCTAATTTCTATTCTGGATGGCGAGGTCAAACTCGTGTTAAGGACGATTGGTCTTTTGTTGGGTCATTAGAAACTGAGCTGGCTCCGGCTTTAAGTCCCTGGATGACTGGGTCCTTCATTTCACCCTTCAAAAAGAAGACGTTACTTACCGGGTTATTCTACTTTCCTGAAACAGGATCATCAGGCACCAACACTGCAAATACTCATCTTTAGGCCCTGAGTTGGTGGTTTATCAGGAAGCTCATCCTCGGGGTCCCTCTGGTGGGTGGGTTCTGCAGGTTCCCTCTACCTCATTTCCCAATTGGTTAAAATTGGGGGGCCTAATCTGATCTGCTTCCAGGCTCCTGCAAATGCTAGGTCTCAAAGTCTCCACTGGATCGCTTCTTCTGGGTCTCCACTTGTGTCGACTGCATTCTTCTGGGTACCTGTGGAAAGGCACTAGTACTCACATGGCTTTTTATCACAAAGGAAGTTCAGCGTACAGACTTTGCCCTGATGTTTCCTATGGGCAACTTTCTTTAGCTTTGAACTGCTACAAGTCACAGTGCAAGGTACTTACCTGGACTTGGGGATTTTTCTAAGATCCACTTAGGGTCCCTGGAGTTCTCCACCAAGCCCTGGATTGTTAAAGACTTTCCCTAATTTCTTATGGATCTTTAGATCTTTGGTGACAACGTCAGTACCCTGGCCTTGTCAAGAGGGGCTGAGAGCCCCTCAAGTATGGGTGAGAGAGGTGGAGAAACACAGAGTCCTTTCTAACTTTGGTGCCTACAGAAAGACTACATTGTTTTGCCCTCTGCCCACCCATGTGCCAGTTTGCATCTTTGCAGACCCTTTTCACCAGCCTTGCCTATTAACACAAATACTTGCCTGTATTTATCTATATCTCGTCTTGGGAGGACAGCTCAGAGCCAACGTGCTTGCCTTGGAAGCAAGACAACATGGAGCACCACAGGTTCGATCCGCGGGTCCGTGCTTAGAAACCTCTGGGTATTAAGTGCATTATAAATAACTTATCATATAATTCGAAAACACCTATGCAAGAACAAAGATGAACAGAGAATGCCCAATGAAATAACCAGCTTCAGCTGTCCATGCTTCCAGTGTCCCGAGAAGTACAAAGATGAGCAGCAGCAGCGCCACAGAGACCAGAGCACAGCCGCATGGCTTGAGAAAGACCACCGCTACAGCCATGCACCAGAGCGCGCAAAGCAATATAAGCCTGCAGAGACTCTAGCGGCCACAAAATCACTGGGGACGAAGCCTAAAACTTACCAGAATGGTCACAGAGAATGGACCCCAAAACACAAATGGTCACAGTAACCCTGTTACTACCACCATGGACATAAGGTAAGCCCGTGCTGAGGCATTGTGCGGGGCTTAGCCCCCTTTTCAGAGCTTTTCCATGCACCTACAAATCCCAGAGCAGGAATACCAGCATAGACTGGATAGGTAAACGTAAGGGTACTTAAGGGAGGAACAAGAAGTAGGAAGTGTGGGATTTTCAGGTGAGGTCCGAGGTGCAGGATGACCAAGAGACCAGCAAAGGAAGGAAAGAGCGGCAGCTTGTGGAGGAGATTGTTGGATCAGGTGAGCCATTGGCTTAAGAGAGGAAAAGGTTCTGCAGTTTGAGCGCACGTGTTTCTGTGGCGAGTTAGAACTAAATTAGTGTACGAAGTGAATGTTAAATGAACGTTACTAGGTGAAAAAGGGGGCGATGTGTAGTTTTGAGGGTGGAGTAGCAGCGGAAAAAGGAGTGTAGCAGCGGGAGGAGGAGAGCAGCAAAGGGTGGAGGGTAGTAGGAGCGGGAAGAGGGGAGGAGGGGAGTAGCAGCGGGAGGAGGGGAGTAGCAGCGGGAGGAGGGGAGTAGCAAAGGGTGGAGGGTAGTAGGAGCAGGAAGAGGGGAGGAGGGGAATAGCAGCGGGAGGAGGGGAGTAGCAGCGGGAGGAGGGGAGTGGCAGCAGAAGGATGAGAGTGGCAGCGGGAGGAGGGGAGTGGCAGCAGGAGGAGGGCAGTAGCAGCGGGAGGAAGAGAAGCAGTGGGATCAAGAAAGCAGCAGCAGGATCAAGAGAGATGACGAGAGCAGTAGCGGGATGACGAGAGCAGAAGTAGGATGACGGGAACAGTAGAGTGGAGCGGGCGGAGTGAATCATCTGTGGGATGCAGGAGTAGGTCTGAGTGAAGGACAGTAAGAGTAGAGCACTACCAGGGGTTACGAACACCTGGATTAGAAAGGAGGGTTGTGGGCAGAAGAGAGGGGTACGACCCTAGGGCCATCAAAGAAAATGTAAAACTCTGAAATGTCTCAAATTCTCAGTGTTTTCTGTGCCATCTATGACACTTTGTAATGCACTTCTGCCTATGATATACATTGCATCACTGTGTTGCTACTGTTTCTTTCTTTGGAGTGAAATATGCCTTTCGGGGCCTAGAGAGGTCTTACTAAAATATAGCCTGCACTTTGGTAGCCCTTCTGGCTTTGTTGGACATTGTGATCCCCTGCTCACTATATCTAAATGATACAACTGTGTTGTGTACATATGCTTTATACATGGGATACATTACTCACTGTAATCCTATTTCTGACGCTTGTATCTGCTTAGATTCACATGCTTTGCATAGGTCGAAACATCTAGTGGAAGTTGCAGAGTATTGCACATGAAGTTTTCGAAGTTTGAAAAGTGACGTCGACAGGGCGTGACTGTAATACTATTGTATTAAGCGCAAAAACCAAGGCCGAGGGGCATCTGGGCACTGACATGAGAGCGTAGGAACAAAAGGAACAGTGGAGGTTAGGTAAACAGCAAAGTCTTTAAAAACTTCCTAAAACTGAAGTGGTCAGGTGTTTCTCGCAGTGCTTGAGGAAGGGCATTCCAGAGCAAGGGTGCTCTAACCAAGAATTAGCGGCCTCCGGATCTGGATTTACAAAAACGAGAAACTTCTAGGAGATTTTTGTCACTAGATCGTAGCCTGCGGGAGGGCGTGGAAACTTTGAATTTCTGTTCCTAAAAGGTGGGGCCGGTAGAGTAAAGAGCCCGATATGCAAAGCTTTCTGACCGGTAATGAATGGAGCTTGACAAGAAGTGTTGCTGAGTGCTCTAGTTTTGAGGCACCTAAAGCCAACTGGGCTGAAATACTATGAAGGATTTGGAGTCTCTGGATAAAAAATTCTGGTTGTCACAGATCGATTCTGTTACAGTAATCCAGAGAGCCCATGATAGTGGACGTGAACACAGTAGTACGGCAAGTAGAAGGAAGGAAGGCAAAGCAGAATTTCCTTAGCAGTTTTAATCTATGAAAACCTGCCCTGCACACTGCAGCAATCTGGGTTTCACAGGAGCATGAGGGGGAGATTTTATTCCCTAGACTTTTTACTAGTGTACAAGGGGGAGGAAGATCGGCCAATGACTTTGGCCAAAAATGTGAGTGTGATGTACCCTGTATCCATGATCCCTCACGCATCAATGTCCCTCAGATTATTTGTTTCTGGCAAGAGGGAATGTAGGTTATAAACGTGGAGGGTAGGTAGAGACCATGAGTTGTGAAAGATCGCTTTTTCCCCAGGAACCTTCTGCTCAGAGAGGGGAGAAAGGACGGGTGCATGTGAATCCAAGCAAATACAAGCTTCAGAAATATGATTACAGTGAGTAATGTATCCCTTCTGAGGCTTGTGGATCTGCTTAGAATTATATTCTTTGCATAAATTAGCAAGCACTACTAGAAGAAGGAGGTGGGTTGCTGTAAGGTAGCGCTGCAAAGAGATGTCAGCACCACTTGGCCCACCTGTGTGTCCCCCCTAGAATGTGTGTCCAGACAGTAAAGTTGGGTGAACGTGTGTACTGAACTTCAAGTGGCAGCCTTGCAAATGGCATCTAGAGGCACGTTTGCTATGATGGCTAGAGTTGCCCCAGTGCCTCCAGTTGAGTGTGCTATGGGTTTAAAAGGCAATGTTCTCTTAGAAAGAGAGTAACAGATTTGGATGCAGTTGACAAACCATGTAGAAATCGCTGCTTTTGAGTAGGGTCCTTTCAGAGTATCAAGAAAGACACAGACTCAAATGGGTTTGTTTGAAAATCTTTATTTTCTAAGGTTCCTGGGATGGTGTAATGCCGTACTGGCCCCAACTATAAAGGGATATAAAGAGTCCAAAATAAAGGTCTGCCTGTGTATAAACGTATGCTTTGCTTGCCCTCACTCTATACAAAAACATCATAGGAAATCTTTTCAAAAATAAGAAAAATCGTGGTTCAACAAAAATGGAAACCAGGATTAGTTTCAGGTGGTCTTCTTACCAGGTGCTGCTGGGTCAATGTCGCACAAATAAGTTCAATCCACAGAGCTATTTGTAAGACCTTCTCCACAGGTCCCTTGTAGTTATTCTAACTACCTTCAGTGTCTCGGGATTCCCTTCCCCAAGCTTCAGCTTAATCAAGTTTCAAAACACCATGGAAAATCTAAATTTTTTTTTTTTATATAGCTCTGTTCACCCTCAGGCTTCAGAGTGCTCACAATGACAGACACTTAATACACAGAGCATTTGAAAGCATTGGTACAGGAAGGTTTTGGTATCCTAAGCACAGACAGAGTTTACAATTAGTTTTCCTTCATTGAACAGACAGCCAGGTCTTAAGTTGTTTTTTTAAACATGTCAAGAGCCACACAGCTCTAAGGGTGGACAGAAGGGAGTTCCAGATCATAGGTGCCCAGAAATTGAAGTTAGTTCGACCAACTCTTTTGAGGATTTGTCGAGGTTGATATAAATCTTGATTATTATTGGACCGAAGATTTCTTCTAATGGGTTCTTTCTTTATCCTATCAACTAGGTAGTTCGGTGCAGCACCTGCTAGGCATTTATAAACCATAACTGCACTTTTAAATGTTGTCCTTTGTTCAACCGGGAGCAAGTGTAGCTTCCTCCTTGCTGAAGAGATCTTGGAGCGTCGGCTTAGACCAAAGATTGCCATGACTGCTCCATTCTATATTGTTTGCATTTTAGTGATGTTAGACTTGGAAGTACCCATTGGAAGACTATTGCAGTAGTCTAATTTAGAATGTATTATGGCACCAGAGATCAAAGCAAGATTTTGCTCAGTCAGATAAGGGTGAATTTGCCATAACAGATTGGAGTTAAAAGGCGCAGGTTGATTTTAAGTATGACACATGCCTCTTAAATGAGAGATGCAAGTCCATGAAGACTCCTAGCGTTTTAACATGATCAGATACCAAGAAGCTGTTAGTATTAATTTTAAAGCTTCGGTATTGATCATCTATTTTTTTTTTTTTACTTTTGAGGGGTTCCAACTACTAACAATTCTGTTTTAGCTTCATTTAGCACTAGTGAGTTTGACGCCATCCATTTTTGAATAGTGCAAAACACCTCCCTGATTCTTTGGGTAACAGATCCTTTTTTACCGTCTCTGGGTTCCCTTCCCCACGATTCAATCCTCTCACCAGTTCAACAAAAACTAACAAGTCTAACTTGGTTATGCCTCTTGGGGTTCCCTTCCCCAATCTCCAGCCTTTTTCAACACTGAAACACAAAATCAGTTCATCATCAGGATGTACAGATTTCTTAAATAGGCCTCTCAAGGTCTCTTTTCTCCCCAAACTCTAGGCATCTTCCAGCTTCCAAACACAGCGCATGAGTTAGTACAGTTCTGTCTTGAATTCATAAATCATTCTTTCATGGGGTAGAATCAGAGGCTTTCGAAAACGGCTTTTTGCTCTTCCTAGGCGTGACCACTCTTACCCCCTCTCCTTGCTCTCACGTTCTTCTGTTACCTTTCTGTTTCTTTCAGATGCTTTCAGCACCCCCTTTTTTCTGCTCACCTTTCCGTGCACACTTGCACCCTCTTTAATGGCCCCAGGCACCTTTTCTTTGCCTTTCTCGTGCCCCTCTCTCGCTATGGGCCACTTGCTTCTTGTTTCAATTTTTTCTCATTTTCAGATTCGATCTGGCTTTTACTTGCCTTTTGCTCCGATCTGCTTTTCTCATTCCTTTTCTTTTGCTTTCTGTCTCCTCGCTGCACTTTCAGCCATTTTCGCTTTGCTTTCACTTTTAAACTTCCAAGCTTTTCTTTCTTTTCCGATTCTGTGCATCTTTTCCGGTTCCTGCCTTTCTCCCGTTCTAATCACAATTAAACACACGCTCCAGAGTTTCTCTTAAATTCTTCATGAAACTCACCGGGCAGTGTCGCGTTGAAAGGCGGTTCCTCCAGGCAATGCAGGGTTGAGGTCAGGGTCTCACCACCTGCCCCTCAGGCACCCTTGGGGTCGACACTGGCCCCAAGGGAACACGCAGTACACACACACGGCCAGCGTCTCCGCACGCCCTCTTCTTCCTGCCTGCAGTTCCTACTTCTCTCCGCTTCTGGGCTCCACCAGTCCTGACTGCATCTCCAGCTCGTTCGGGTCTCTTTTACGGACCTCGCCTTTTATAGCTGAACACACAGTTCAGTGGAGTCAGGTGTGAATGGTTAGCTACCAATGCCTAGCTCTGCCCGACTCTTTAACTGGGACAGCAGTTCTTTATGAAGTAGGGTTCCCTTACTTTCCCCATGCTATTCCTATGAGTAATCCCTACTGATCTTAGTGGCCTCCTCCTCATCTCAGTATTTATTGGAAATGGGGAGGGCGGAAGATGAGGCGAGATTGTAAACATTCCCTCAGGGTTAGGGGAGAGTGTTTAAAGGGATAAAAGGATTTAAGTTGAGTACTGATCACCATATCCGGATATTGCCAGGGAATATATGAATTTCTCCTGGTTTGTTTGTCCACGGGAGGGAATTGCTCAGTTTTTCCCTGCAGATTTATTTGTATAAGGCTTTATTGGGTTTTCCCTAGGAGTTGGAGAGAAAGCATGAATTGTACTCTGTGCTCTGATCATATGTCACTTGCACCTTCCTCCTATCAATTGGGTAATTGGCTCCTTCCCGACTTGCTCTGGGACCATGATGGATAGTGCAAGATCCAAGGATCTTGCCACCTGGATTTTGGTTATGAGAGTCTTAAGACGTTTCTGAATAGAATGGAAGATACGTGGTTCTCATGGCTTTGTGGTCCCAGAATGGAAGGGGTTTCTTTTCTGGCATACTACTTACTATCTGTGTTGTTCTCTTGTAGAAGTATGGGTCCTGATAATGTTCCCCATATTTTAGATGAGAAAGAGGTGGGCAATTATTCAGATGAAGGGATTGCTTTGGTCTATGTGGGTTTTCTTCTTTCTTTCTCTGGGATACTGAACTCTTTCCTTCTTCACTCTTGGGTCATAGATGGTGAGATTGGAAGGAGAGAGGGTGAGATCGGAACTGAGCCGACTGGCATTCATTTATCCTATTCAGGCATCTTGGACTTGCTCTACCGCCCCTGACTGGTTAGAATACTGCGTCTCCTCTATGGTATTCTCCTGAGGGCAATCCAGGACTCCCCTATCCAGGTGATCCTCTTTCGCTCGTCAACCCCCAGAATTGGGATCTAAGAGCGATGGCCCTTCCCTGGCCACCTAATTAGGGGATTCACTGGGTTTAAATGGGAGAATACCCCTAGATTGCTCACAGTCCCCTTCTCTTCCAGTGGCTACGGATAGAAAGAAAGAATCCGTCTTCCTAATCGACTGCCTTTTGAAGGTAGAACATGACAGCACTGCATACATCCAGCGTACGCAGGCTTCTCTCTGCTGCATTTATTGGGTTCTGGAAAAACACAGGAAGCTCTATAGTTTGATTGACATGAAATTGTGATATGATTTTGGGTGAGAAGCGAGGATGTGTGCATAGCACCATCTCGTCTTTGTGCAACTATGAAGGGATCTTGTACTGAGAGCTTGTAGTTCACTAACCCTTCTGATAGAGGTAAAGGCTATCAGGAAGGCCGTTTTGTATGCAAGATGTTTAGGGCTTGCCTTGTGCATAGGCTCGAAGGGGGCCCCCCCATGAGCCTTGCGAGTACCACATTGAGGTCTCAGCTAGGAGTAGGATTAGAGATCGGAGGGTACAGTTGTTTATGCTGCCCTCCATCAAAGCCTTAACTACGGACACCAGCCACCATGACATTTTACTCTGAAACGTGGTGTAAGCGGAGAGAGCCGCTGGGTGTACTTTGAGTGGGTTAAAGACTAACCCAGAGTCAAGTAGGTAGAGCAGGTAGTTGACTATATTAGACGGTGAACAGTCGGTTGGATAGAGAGACTGTGTTCTGCACCGTAACACAAAGTGTGCCCATTTGTTAAAATAGCAGTGCCTAGTGTTAGGCCTGCGTGTCTCGAGTAGTTCCATGCACCTTTGGTCTAGGTTAAGGTGACCAAATGATTTGACCTCAGGAGTCAAGCTGCTAGATTAAGCTTCTGAAGGCATGGTTGCAGCATTGTTCTTTGATCATGGGTCAGCAGGTTGTCTGTGCAGGGTAGTTTCATGGGAGGACACAGGGACATCATTTGTAGGTGTGAGAACCAGGTCTAGCGTGCCCACAATGCAGCTACTAGGATAAGTGTTACATGTAGCCGGTGTAGCTTGTGAACTATTTTGTTGGAAAGAGGTGTGGGGGGTGAAGGGGCGTGGAGGGGATATATGAGAGAAGCTCATGCAAATTTCCCTGACCAGTTCATCAGAAGTGCATTCCCCTTGGATCCTTTCTGTGGAAACCTGGACGCGTAATCTTGCCATTGATTGGTTCCCAGGGTCGTGAAAAGGTCTATTTCTGGGACACCCCAGTTTGAGAAGACGTCATCAAGCACGTCTGTGTTTAGTTGCCATTTGTGCTCTGAGGGTAGCATTGTACCCCTGCTTAGCACATCTGCCTCGAACATATTGAGCCACTAGGTTAAAACATGGCTGTGGCCTTGTCAGTGAGGGCTAGGACTGTTTTGTGTGCTGAGTCGTGAAGGCTTGAAGTGCCATGAAAACCGCTAGTAGTTCCAGAACATTGATGTGCTTCCTGGTCAGCGTCTGTGTCCACAGGCCGTGAGCAGTTTGATGAAGAAGCGAGCAGCCCGCTCAGTCATAGATGCATCTGTTGTGAGAGTGGCTTCGATCGCTGGTGTGTGGAAAGGCTGCCCTTAAGCAGATTGTCTCTCTTGCAAAACCACCACTAGATCGTCCCACAACCCACTTGCTTGCGACCACTGTTTTGCTAGCCACGCTTGCATCGGACGCATGTGCAGCCTGGCGTGAGGCACTCGGTAGATGCACAAAGCCATCATTCCCAGCAGGCACATTGCCTTTCGTACCCGACGACCAGCTACATACTGAGGTGACTGAAACAGCGGGTTTTGGATGCTCTCTTCGGAGGGGAAGACTAGTCTGACGTCGGTTTTGATTAGTGCCCCAGAAATTGCTTTACTTGGCTGGGCATTAGACAGGACTTCTTCCTAGGCGTAGTCTTTTCGTTTATGGATAAGCCCAAATGGAACAGCAGATTGTTTGCTGAGTGTTTTGAAGGCACCTCTGGGGAAAGTCCCCGGTAATTACCAGTCTATGTAAGAGTACACTGGAGTTGACTGCCTTCACAAGTGGGGGGCCACCACTGCTAGAACCTTTGTGAATATCCTGAGGGCTGATGCAATGCTGAATGGTAGCACTTTGAATTGGTAGTGCTGGTCTCCCAATTTGATTCTGATGTATTTTTTGTGCGCTTGCAATATTGAAATATGAAGGTATGCATCTTTCATGTCCAATGTTGCCATGTAATCCCCTAGTTTCAATAGTGGGATGGCCTCCTGCAACGTTGTCTTCCTGAATTTTTGGGGTTTGACATACGTGTTTGCAGGGCGCAGGTCCAGCACTGGGCGCATTCTTTGGAACAATGAAGTACATTTTATAAATACCTTGATTTTATTCCATGAAGGGCACTAGCTCGATGACACCTTTTTGTAGTAGAATCTGGATCTCCTCCTGGATGATTTTGAGGTGTTCGACGGTCATTTGTCCTACACGAGGTGGAGGCTGGTGAGGTGTTTCGAGGAACTCTGGGTATACTTTGGCCACTGTAACTAGAACCCAGCTTTCTGACGTTATTACCTCCCATTGCTGGGCAAAGAGTGTTATGCAACTCCAGACTGGGGACGATTGGGAGGGAATGTGGATCAGGCCGTCATGTGGAGGCAGGGGCTGCTGCAGCCCTGCCACGTCCTTTTCCACAGCGAAACCCATGCTGTTGGTACTGATAGGACGTTAGAGCATGGCCACTGTAAAAGGAAGCACCAGATGTGCTTGTTCCGACTTGGCCTGGCTTTCTTGAGCCTTGCGCCTGAAGATTCGGCGTGTGTTGAATGCCTCTCTTGGGACAAAGGGCTTGTTGGAAATTTGACCAAGAGTCTTGATGGTTTCATGCTCCTTCTTTGCTGTCTGAAGATGGTCATCAACTGATTTGCCAAAGACGAGACCCTCCTCGATGGGCATGTTAATCAGGGCTGCCTGTGTCTCTGGCTTGAACGCTGAGCCTCTAAGCCATGAGTGTCTTTTTAGCAGGGTTCCCTCCGCGATTACACCTCCTGAGGTGTCTGCAGAATCTAAGATATTCTTTATGTTTTGGGAGACCTGTTTACCCTCCGTGGCGACTTTAAAAAGGTGTGAGCAAGCTGGTTCTCTTATCGAGCGCAGATGCTGTGTAACCTCATCCCAGTGGGTCATGCTATAGCTGGCAAGCAAGGTGGTGGTGTTTGCTATTCTAGTGAGGTACGCAGCAGAGGTTCTGATACGCTTACCTAGCGTGTATAGACTTTTGTACTTTTTTAAAATTGAATTTCATTTGTTTTGGTGTCTTACAAAAAACCTTTACAAAATTACAATTTACAAATCAATTTACATCTTTTCTAACATGTGAAGATTTAAAATATATTTATTTATTACATTTGTTACACGCCCAGACCCACGGGTATCACGGCGAGGTTACAGCGCAATGTTCGCATGTTACACACAAAAATTCACATATTATACAATGCCGTTTTTCAGGACAAGATTACAAATCATTACACATACAATTGTACGAAGCGGGTTACTTACAGCATGTTTGGGCCCACTAATAACTGTGTCCTTTCTACTATTTGAAAAGCCAAGTTTTGAGTGACTTTTTAATCCAGTGATGGAGCCTTCTTCTTTGATGATGTTGGAGAGGGAGTTCCAATGTTTGGGGGCTAAGTATAGGAAGCTACTGCCTCCTGCTTTGGTATTCTTGTAGCAAGGTATCTCAAGAAGATGAAGGTTATTGGACCTTAGTATTCTAGTGAAGACTTTTTTTTTAATGGCTTTTTAAATACTTAGGGGCTGTGTCCTGTAAGCATTTGTGGGTTATGCAGAGTGTCTTGAAAACGATTATTTCTGCCATGTGAAGCCAGTGGTGGTCTTCCCTGCCCTGATCTTAGATATATGGTCTGATTTTCTGATGCTTAGAGCTGCTCTTAGGGCTTTGTTTTGTATCAGTTGTAATTTTTTTAAGTTAGATTTGGAGGTACCTAGTAGTAAGACATTACAATAATCAAGTCGTGAAAGAATCAGTGCTCTGGCCAGGGTGACACAGTTAGAAGGGGTGAGGAATACGGTTTATAGTGAAAATCGAAAACAATCGAATTTTTTTAATGACGTTTTTTATTCGAAATGGGACGGATCGCCACCAACCCCCCCCCCCTTTTTGGTTTTTTACCCATTTTTTTTTTATTCCCGGACCCCAAAATATATAATTAAAAAAGATGGAATTCGACTTTTTTCTTCCACATTTTGACTGACCACCGAGGAATACATAATCTTCCATTTCTGTTTCATTAAAATCATGCATTTTTTCTAATACTACTTTTTTTTTTACAGAAGGAGTGTCCATCAAACCACTTAGTCGATAAATCGTACAACTGGCAATTTTAAAAGATACCGATTTGCCGTGAAGCATATTCCACCAAATTACCTCTGGATACACTGTCTCATTGTTAGATACAAATTTACCAAAGTATTCAAGTCGCTTTTCAGAGAGAGACTCACATTCCAAAAGCAAATGTCTAATGAATTCCTTTAGTGTTTTAATCTTGCAAAAGCAGCAATTGTATCTAACAAGTTTCTACAGCATTCATACATGGATAACAATAACTGAATTTGAATTCCCAGTCCTCAGTTTGAAACCTAAGATTGTATATAAATTGTTAGTTGCCAGTATCAACTTTCTGAATAGTGCAATTTTCTTCCATTCAATTATACTTAAAGTTTGTAGCCCCAAATCATACCCAAGGGCTGAAAGCGGAATGCATTTAGGAAGACAATGTAACAAATTCCTCAAAATTTTGGACTCCATCCTACAAAACTCGTGTTGCATGCTTACTGGAAAGAATTCAAGGCCATAACTTAGTTTTGGGATAGTCTTTAAGTTATAGAACCGGATCTGTCGCAGCATAGTATATATCTGCAAAACTTTGTATTAACTCTTCTCATTTGAGTAATCAAATGGCCCCTACGTTCTTCCAAACAGTTCAAATAAGCACCTTTTTGAAAGTTTGTAAAGACGGGGTAACCCAAAGTGAGTTCCTACTCAGTAGTTTCTAATTGTTTAAATGGCAAATGGCGATGGTACATTTTTCCGATTACCTAAACAAAGTATCATAGACTACTTCTCATTTATACCGAGACCATTTGAGTCTATGAATTTTTTAAAGGCGTTTATTAGGCGCTGCAGACCAATTGGTGTGTTATCAATCAATAAGAAATCGTCAGCATGGGCACACCAATTAAGTACCCCTCCCTCAATTTTAAGTGTTATAAAGGAAACTGGGTCTAGAGATTTCCCTGCATCGGATACAAATAGGCAGAATAGGGTAGGGCCAAAAATACACTCTCGGCGCAACCAGTTCATAGTTCTAATTGGAATTGAAAGTTTACCCTCCCTATTCAATCGTACCTGAATCAAAGATCCTTCGTGTAGATGGATTATGATAAAATGTCCCTAGGCATCCTTAATAGTAGCGATTTTGACCATAACAGGACCCGGTCTACCTGGTCAAATGCTTGCGACAGGTCTTTGGCCGTCACATAAATAGGGGGCGCAACACTTTCTTCCATGCCTTTTCTTGTAGTAAGGAAAACAAGAGACCACCTAGTTCTGTCCCTATTCGCTTCCAAAATCCAAATGGCTTGTATGAAAATATAGAGTTGTTCTGACCAATCCTCCATGAGCTTTAAAATCAACCCTGCAAAAATCTTGGAGTCGGCATCCATTATTGCAATAGGTCAGTAGTTTTTTGTGTGGCTCATCTCCCTTTTCTTGTACACAGGAATTATATATAAAATTCTCAAGAGCAAGGGATATGTTTACTTACGATGATATCGGAGAACAAAAAAACAAGGCCTATGCCCACATCTCTGGTTTGGCCTTGAAAATGACATTGGCTAAGCCATTTGGACCCGAAGTTCTAGATGGATTTGATTTTTGGATTTGAGTCGCTATCTCTGCCACTGAGAAATTACATTTCCATACTTGTGTGTTTAAGGCTAGAATTGTTTCTGGGAGCGAATGTTTGGGTGCATATATGTTCCCAAAATGGCCCACCGATACCTCCACTGAAACACTGTTTGTTTGGGTCGCTAAGTGAGGAGATTCTATTTCGTTTATCAGCTTTCAAAATTGGCGTGCTGATCCATCTTTAAGAGCGGACAGCATAGCCTCATTGTCCCCTTTTACAATTGCACACTGATGGGCTTTAATCCAGTTATTCAACTTTGGTTTTGCCCTACGAATTCTTAGTGATTTCTCCACCCAGTCCATGAAAAGGTTTCTCAATCTTCAAATCTCTTTATTACACAGATTTCTATGGGAGTTTTCTAAGGGATCAAATAAATGTGTATGCTTAGTTCTAGGTCCCCCCCTCCCCTCTTTGTTTTAATTAATCTCATAGTCAATCTCTCAACATATCCTGAGAATTGTCCACAGGTAAATAAAAGGGTTCTCTCTTCAAGCTGCAAGTAGTGACAATTTGCTATGAATGTGTTCACCTTTCCCATGTTTCCTTCGTGCAATGTTATTCTGTTTTTGTTGACATTCACATCCAAGTTATCGTGGGAATAGTCTCTAAAAGGTATTTCACACCCTATATTTATTACTATTTCCAATAGTCTATGATCACTCAAATTTGTATTGGTCTGATTGAAAGAGTTTCATGCTTCAAATAAGTTTTCAGATATAAATATGTGATTGAGAGTTGATCGTTTTGGCCAATTAGACCACGTATAAGGGTCTTTTTCTTGCTTTAGAATGGGATTTACGTGGGATAGACCCCAATTAATAAAAAGTGTGTACCAGATGTGACCCTGAAGACATTGCTTTGTTGAACGCTTCGGTCCCCCTACAATGTTGTATTTCCCCTCGCCCTTTAGCGTAGTAAGAATGTCCAAATTGGATTCCAGATTGCTATTCAGGTTTTCGCTTGTAGGGATATGAACATTAAGGTCACTGGTGACTATGAAGTAAAGACCTTTATATTTCGTGATCATGTCTAGAAAGAGTGTTTATCTTCTTGATGATATATGATAAATAATACAGCGGGTTCCAGTATATATTCACAACTAAGATATAGGTATTTACCTGCCCGAATTTTAGTTGCACCAAGACAGCCAACACTCCAGTAACAAAAGAGACAGACTCTAAAATGTTCAACCCCACAGCGGTCGTTACTGCAATAATAAGGCCACCAGAAGGGCGGCCCGTCATCATCTTTTTTGCTAGTTGAAATCTTGAGTCATAACCATCTAGATGGTATTCTTTTGTCCTCCAAGATTCCTGGATACATATAATATTGTTTTTTGTTAATTTAAAACAGTCTTTTGAGGTGAATAAATGGGAGAGACCCCTGGAATTCCAAGAAACAAGCAATATGTAATTTTTAGTCTTAAAGATCTGGCTTTAAAGATTTAAGCTGGGTGATCGATTCCCTTAATGATAGAGCCAGCCATGTCCAAGATTGCACATTCTCTTGATTTGGGTGATTCCAGTGATTTTACATTGTGTCTCTCACATTCCAATCATCTCTCATCTCAAATTGCGCATCATCTTGATTTGGGGGATTCCGCTGATTATTCAGTGCCCCTCTGACATTCCAGTCATCTCTTGATTTCAGGCAATGCGATTCCATGATTGTATGATTTTACGGTAAGGTAAAAATCTTTGACATCATAACCCAACCGATTAAACTCTGAAATGTCTTTAAGAACCAAATCATTGACCTACAGGAATGGAAAACAATACAAATAAAATAAAAACTTTCAGGGTAAATGAAATCCACTAATTTTATATCAGGGGAAGTCAAGAGTCTCAAGTTGTGTGTCTCATTAAATAGTGATAAAAACCAACCTCTATATAACGAGGGAGGGCCCCCATAAACAAGAAAAACAGAAAAATACTTGGACTTTCCGGAAAAATTGGCTTGCGCCACTGGATATTGTTCAAATCATCTTGCATTGAATTATACAACAATTTCCCCTTAGTCTCACCGGAGGCTATCTGATCCGGTAGCTCTACTTGTGAGACTTTTTGAATTTGTGTCGAGGTTTGCCCCACCTTTCACCACTTTTTGAGACGCCATCGTTCCGTACATAGGAACATTTCGATTTACCGTACTAACAGACTGTGCAAGCTTTATATCCACACTTTTTAAGCGGTCCTCAATTTTTGAGGTATTAAGGTCCGGAGCGGGCTGATCTTTAGGTATTGGATAGTGGCTTAGTGTTTGTTCTTTAGTACGTCTTATAATAGTCTCCAATGAAGGGTGATCTATAATGTTTATTATCAGTGGTAGCCCCCCCCATTACTGTTATTTGGATTTGAATGAAGCCTTCCGTCGTGTTCTTGTTTTCTTCCCTTCCGAATTTTCTCAGATGGCAAATGAGTGTTACCTATCTGCTTGTGGAATACCTCTAAAAATGTGTTCGGGCCCATTTGCTGATCTTTTTGTAAACCTAATATTTTCAGCAGGTGTGTGCGTACCCCTATCTTGAGGCTGATTTTCTGAGTTACCACCAGAAAAGTCCTGGGCTATCCCAGTTTGTTTCAGTGGTAACCCCAAAAAGGGTTGAGTTTCCTTTTGTCTAATGGTGAGTTTGCTGATAACGATCTGGCTTTTTACTGGGGCCTTTGAGCTAGGTACATGGGTGCACAAGGAGAATTGGCAGAGAAATAGAAATCAAATACCGCTAATTAAAATTGTGTAGTAGTATAGTTTTTTCAGATAACACTTGGCAGCAAGGCGTAAAAAGGAAGCTGGTGGGCCAGAGCATTTGGGTAAGGGTTATGGGACATGTGAAAGGGAGTCAATGAGCGGAGAGAAGGCCAGGATCTTCTCTCTATCTTTGAAGTTACGAAATTTAGCCATCATTGGACTCGGAGGCACTCCCAGGGATGGTCTTCTAGATAAGGATCTATGAGCTCTCTCAACTGTGAATCCTTGTGTCAACGCGCTAGGGCCCACCTCTTCAATGAGCAAATTCTCTACGTAGGTGGTTGGATCCCTGTCCTCGACGCCCTCTAGAAGCCCCGGATCCTGATATTGCTTCTCCTCGCTCTCCCTTCTGCATCCTCTATGCAATCTTTGAGGGTCCGGACTTTCGACGTTAGGCTATGAACCCTGAATTGCAGCTCTCTTGAAACTGCAGGATGCCTCAGGAAGCCCAAGTCAATCTGAACCGCATCCATCTTGGTTACCAAAGAGGTCCACAGAGCTGTGATTGCTTCCAAAATCTGGTTGTCTGTGCCAGCCGCCTTATTAGCCGCCTTATTAGCAGTGGGGGGTGTTGCCCCCCCTTCATTCTTGCGTGCAAAGGCACCCATCTTGGTTTGTTTTGCCATTCCCAGGTCTTCCTGTTCTGCATGGATTCTAGCGAATTCCAACCTTTGCAGCAATCACCCTGAATCTGCATTTATTGCTAAGCCAAGGCCCTACTGTTTGTTTCCAGCAGTCTCACTGGCTCACGACACTCTAAATGAAGTAGGTCTCGGTGAGACAGCTCCACTTGGTGGGCCACTGCAAAGCCCCCTCAGAGACACCTATCCAGGTCTAGTATTATGTGCAGCCATCACCATGCTCTATATCTACCTAGGGCATACAGGCTTATACAGCGCACGGCTTGTGTCTGCACTGTCATGTGGATGGCAGTGCCTCCTATTCTCACCTCCTGCAAGGCCCGGCCACAGGTCCCCACCAGCACCCAACAGTCCACAAACTTCCTCTGATCTTACCAGGCAGGGATAATGTTGCGCGATGTGGCACGGAAAGCTCTATGCCTATATATATGTATGTAGGGGGCACAAGTTCACCCATTGTCTCGGGGGCTGCCCCCTTCAGATTGCTCTATGGCCCCATAGTTCTGACTCCAAAGGTACTCAATGGGCAGTTACCTGCATCAGGCTCCCAGTGTCTTGTGCCCACCTTCCACCACCCACTAGCCTATGACGCCAGAGCCATCTGTCGTTGTTTCAGGCAATCCCAACGTCTCGCTCCAAGCAGCCCTATAACTCACTCTGGCGCAACAGCAACCCCCCACCCTACACCGGTTCACCAAGCTACGGTGCTATGCCCTCAGCGCCTGGGTTTTAAAGCGGGCGCCATCTTTCATTCCTCAGCCGAGCGCATACCGCTTCTTGAAGACTCTGTCCCTTCATTCCACACCACTGCCTGTTCTCTAAAGTCAGCCCAATAGGTGCTCTTCGCTTTGCTGATCCTTTGGATCATAAAACAGGGTTTGAGATGTCACAGTAAATACTTGAATTGCAGGATCTGACCGGAGCCGAGTGGGAGCACGTCGGGGCTACATTTAGCATATCCTCCTGCTGTCAAAAATGTGTTATGCATGATCTTAGAAATAAAGTATATGTATTTTCAAAATACCAGTGCAGTGGTATTTGTGGTGTCTGTTGGGACTCAATGTACCTCCCTGCCGATCTTCCTCCCTCCTGAAGTTAAGCTTCATCTCTCTGCTACAGCTACTATTGGAGAGTCTTGTCTTTCCTTTTGGGTGAAACACTGTTCTACCATTAGATTAGATGATTACACAGCCCTCACCAAAGGGTTGAGCAAACATCTCCTAACAGAACGTTTGTAAGATCCAATAGCGGAGAGGTGGGTACAGTAGGTATCTATTGAAATCCCAGACAAACCCCAATCAGACATGAAGGAAAGGACTGAATCCAGCCAACATAATAATCTGTCCATCTACACAGCAGTGGTAAAAACTGCTCCACTTGCTTTTGTTCTGGTCTCGCATGCAGTTCTTTCAAGCCACTGTAATGACCAGCATGTTCTCTTCTAACAGACTAACATGGCTAAACATTAGCCGCACAGGAGCCACACTCTAACTGTGGGGGAATACATATCGAACCCTCCGGGACAGTATAACACTCCTCAGAGGCAGACATAACCGAAGGGACTGCCGAGAGGCCACTAAGAAACGCCCGGAATCGCTGACAACTGGCTGAACTCACACCACTTTCAGATGGCCCTGTGAAAAAGCAAGAAGGGAGGAAAGGCATACAGGAACAGTCCCTCCAAAGCAATGCACAGGGCCTAACCCAATGAGTTGGGACCCTTTGCCAGAGCAGCAAAGGTGGTCCACTGCAGGATGGCCCCGCTCTAAGAACAGATCTTGTACAACCCGAGGATGCAATTCCCATTTTTGAATGTCGTAGTCACTCCTTCTGAGGGAGTCTGCTTCCTGGTTCTTCACCCTTGGAAGATAAAAGGCCTGAGGAATGATGCTTTGAGCAAGGGCCCTTCTCACTGCTCCTCCCTCAGAAGCAGTGGGATAGGCATCAACATCTCCAGAGGATGAGGAAACCGATTATAATTTGAAGCTGTATAGAGCTGTGTATGACAAATTCAGAGGCTGGCATACAGAACCAAGAGTTCATCAGCAAAAGCCCAGAAGTGCCCTGGAGACAAAGCAGTCATCTTGTTATGGGTGAGAAAGAAGTAACAAGACATCAGAATATCCTGGATTCCTTATCTTATGTTGACTTATACCGTGCACCGCTACCACCACAGAGGCGGTCGCCAAGCACTCACATGGCTCTGGAAGAAAGTGAACGCAGTGGGTTAGTGAGGGTAGAGTTACAGGATACGTCCAGAACCAGGAGAAAATGGTGTCTGTCTGTGTGTGTTGGGTTCCAGATGGGTTGATTGCGGGCACTGGCCTGTTGTATACCTATAGGGGAGGCCCAACGCCTGTGTTTATTGTATGTGAATGTGTGTTTATTTTGAGTGTGTGTTTTGTGGGTAGATGGTCTGGTATTTAAGGTTGTGTACACTGGCTTGTTGTATCCGTGGGGGTAAGATTCAGCGCCTCGGGTTGCTGTATGCAAGTGTTGCTTATGTTGGCGCCACACTGAGTATTTATAAAGAGTAGGTTGGTTTATTATATTAAATTGAAAATGCCCTTTACGGACGACACCTGTTTCGACACACCAGTGTCTTTTTCAAATCAGGGCTGGTGGCAAAGCTAATGGGTAGCATTGAGACAATGAACATAAAACAAAAATGGACAGATATACAATACAATCATAGGTCATGATCTATCAAATTGAACAAGACCCATAGCAAGAAAACAAATCATGATGTGGTGTAGTCACAGAGAAAAAAGGAGGGGTGAAGGGTAGGGAGGTCAAAGGTAAGTTATATTGAGAAAAAACACAAACAAATGACAAAAAACACGAAAACGTTATTAGCAAATAGATAATCAAAAGAAAAAAGGACAATTGCTTAACTGATTGACATTTTTGGAGATTTGTTTGCCCTTGTCGGCCCTACCTAAATCTCAAGTCAAAAGGTTTCAATTGGGTGTAACACACAGTCATGGGTTAAATCCCCCTAAGAGAAATCATATCAAACATCACATAAAAAAAATAACACATTATATGTATGTGTGGTTTAAAAAGCCATAGCTTTTAGACAGAAAGAAATCGTGTTTATGAAGTGTAAATTAATCAAACCAAAATATGCACCAAAAATGTTAGGTGTGCCTATCAGAGAAACAAGATTGTTCGACACAAATAGGTTGAAATCACCGTAGAATGCGCACGAACGGGCGTGCCATAGACATTGATGTAAAACTATAAGTTGCCGAGCAATGATTAAATCATTTTACTGAGTAGTAGAGAAGTTAGAGTAAAGCATGGGCGAGCGCGCCGGGAAGCGACAGAAAATCTGGGTCGTATTGCATCCAAGCGTCTTGACTCAACAGGTAATGTATAATGACATACATTAATATCGGATAACATGTAGTATAGGTTCTGTGTACATTTCTCTGCCTGCTACTCTAATTTGGTACTAAAACAGTTTGCCCAAAAACATGGCTCTCGTTTGTTCCTTGCCCGACTTCTAAGATGAGGCTTAATGGAAACAGTAGTAGGACTTTGGGTTGCCATGACGACCTATGTAAACTGTGCCAGTGCAGCGTTCTGCACAATCCAGACGGCAGCAGACTTCAGCGGACCAGGAGGTAGGCTTCAGCGCTTTACCTTGCTTCTATCAGATATAATCATATCATGTCACAAGCGCTACTGCGCTTGGATGCAATACGACCCAGATTTTCTGCCGCTTGTGACCCAAGAAGTCTTGAAAGCGCTGAAAAGGAGGCCTGGAAAGCCAGTTTAAGCCACCTGGAGAGTGACCTTACTGAAAGAGTGTTGTATGTGAAGTGCACAACCGTGTATTTAAATTAATGTGAGGATTTTATTTCTGATGGATAATTGCTTTGGCCTCGTCCCCCGTGGACAAGTAGGCCCAAGAGGATGTGGAAAGGGGAGCAGGAAGTAGGCATAGGACCCCATCTAGTTGTTCCAGGTTCCCCTGGGCAAATAAAAAGTACAGTTGCCGTGACATTGGATTTCACAATGCCATTTTCAAAATGTTAAAAGCCTTCAGAAAGAAAAAGGCTTCCCATTAGCCAAAATAAAATAGTTATTACTTGTGCAGCCGCTATATTAAAGTATATTGCCATCAAGCACAGCTGTACGTCTGTCAAGGTCTACTTACTGATTCCACAAGACAAAAGAGCACCAGTGTGGTAGTAGTAACCTTTGGGGGCATGAAGAGTACTCAAATGGCCACAAACTAGGGAAAAATAGTCATGGCATCAAAAGTGGCGTTCACTCACAAACGTTAGGCAAAAGAGGACTTTCTCCCTTACACAGCTCTTAACTCAACAACAGTTTTTCACTATGCCAAGCAAGTGTCTGGGGACATGGGAATTCCATTCAGTATTCAGACTTTGATATAGACATTTGGCAAAGGGGAGTGACTCCATGAACTGCTGACAGAATGAAAGATTAAACTTCTGCAGGCAGAGGTTTAAGGTCACTGCCTTTGGTCAAAGGGAATAGATGGTCTTTATGGTGGCTTCCAAACAAGTGGGGTCAAGTAGCCACTTAGGCCAGGTAGCGCGTTTGAGAAGGGAGGAGAAACATGTGGCTCCAAAATATCCCATGCCTATGTGGTAGGCCATGAACGAACTGACCAAATACTATGGCTTCCATTGTATGCAAAAGGCCTGTTGTTTCATTGTCAGTAAAATCACTCGCCCATCTGTTTCGTCTTCAAATGCAACCAGCTACAGAAACTTCACCAGTGGAGGCTGTTAGTGAGAAATGGGGGCAGGGCAATGACGTATGAATTACTCTGATGAACAAAAATACACTAGAGTCCTGGCATGCTATACACCAGGAGTCAGTGCAATTCGCTTTCCTGCCGCAGTGCAAACATGAATTCAAAAGACCCATATCTATGGCCCGATGAAGTGGTGGTGATGAGGTCCAATTGTAATAGCACAAAAGGTCATTTGATTTCTTTGCAATTAGGATGCGCTTGTTATAATGCCCTCTACATCTTTATTTCTCTTCAAGTGGAGATTAAAGAGTTGTAAAATAAGCTCCTAATTAGAAGGTATAATAGCTCAATGAGAAATAATCTGCTGCATGGATCTTGGTACAAAGTGTAGGTCACAAGTGTAAAAAATGGTAACACAGACTCACTCTTACATTCTCCAGATGGTGATAAATTGAGAACCATTACAGTGTATAACACTACTCAGTTATTGAAAAGATGAAGAAAAACGGAGTCTGCAATGTGCTCTTTTCGTGCACGGCTAATATTAGATGGTTAATGGCTTAGGAAACAGGTAACTGGCTAAAACGACCGAGTTTAAAAGCCTGAATGCGTGATTTGTCTGAATTTCGGCCGTTCGTAAATTCAGAGTGGCCGAAAAGTCTGACCAAATCACGCATTCATATGTCTTTTGAGGAACCGATTATGGTGGGGTTATCCTGTTGTTGGACCTCAGTGCCCTTAGCTGTTTTTCTAATTTGATTTTTCAGGGTCGCATGGGAAAGTAATAATGGAGTACTTGGTTCCTCAACTCCGTTTATGAAAAACTTTACTTATTGGGTTGTTACATCGACTTGTTCCCAAGCACCCACATATTACCGAAAAGGATGACAAATGACTCCCTTTTCAGTGTTCAAAAACTCCACATCTTGTGGTTTATTTCAGGATATTCTTGTGCCCTATGTGATTACATGTGTTTCGATGACTTGCTCATCTTTTTCAAATCAGGGCTAATTGTACTGTTTCCCACTAGTATTCTTTTTGTCTTTTGAGTGATTTTGTGGGTTAAATCCCAGGTACATCTTATTATCATTCATCCCATACTAAACCGTCCTCGTGTTTTCGGCGTCTCCGCGCCGAGTGTTTCTTTCACTGCGACATTCGGCGCGCCTCTCAATCCTCACCTGGAGACTTTCATAAAGAGCCGGCAACAAGAGTGCAGAATAACAGCTTTCAGGCGGAGACGCCGAAAACACTGGAAAACAGATTGGGTAAAATGGGGAACTAAAGACCATCCCTCAGAACGTGGTAGGTTTCTGTGGGGAGTTATAATGGGGCATTGCAAGAGATTTTCCAGAGTGCCCACGTTTTGGCAATGCCTATAAAGGATCAACACTGTAACCAAACTACCCCTTATCTTCATAATCTCACCAGTTTGCTACATGTTAAACCAGAACCTCATAAAAGCGTTCCTCCACTTTTTACTGGGGGAAACGAGACAAATAAGGCTCAGGATAGCCCAAACAATTATAATGAGATACCAGATATAGAAAGTGGACTTGGAAACATCTTGCATAGTAGTGGTCCAATCTGCAAACTGCAGTAGTTATTTTTTTTTTTTTACTTTGGTTTTATTAACATTTTCTTTTTACAACAACCGGGCCCATTATATATACAGTCCTAGCATATTCATCTGACACTTGAGCCCAAACCATTCCACCCCCCTAACCGCCCAACCTCAACTCCATCCCTCCCCCCTATTGGATTTTCCATTAAGAACTTTAACCCTGGGAGCTTCCATAAGTCCTCTTTTTCCCAGTGCTTGGGAGCTGAATTGTTTATAAGCATCTTCGTCGGCTTTGTTGCATCTGCTGTTGTTGCATCAGCTGTAGGTCACCCTCTTTACTTTAGTTACCTCACATTTCTCTTCCCTCCCCTCTTGTACAGGAGCATCCCCTTGGTATCAATGAACCTCCCATCCCCATGACTGTCACACTCCGTACCAATTTGTTTGGAATGTACCAGAATCATTGTTAACCATTGCGGTCAATTTGTCCATGAGGAACATGTTAATTAATTTTTTCTGCCAATCGTCCTTGGAAGGGGTCACCGGGCTCTTCCATTTCTGCGCCAGTGCCACCCTGCCCGCCCTCAACATTGTTTCCCACATTCTCGGGTACCTGTATATGTCTGCTTCCTCCGGGGGGAGGCCCAACAGCATCGTCAGCAGATTTTGTGGGAGTAATTCTCCAGTAACCTCCGCAATCCAGCCCCTTACATTCTCCCAAAACTTCTGGACTTGTGGGCAGTACCACCACATGTGGCCCCTCGTTCCCACCTGGCCACATCCCCTCGGGCATCTAGGTGACACCCCTGGGAACATCTTTGACAGTTTCAATGGGTCTCTATGCCACCCCTGCAGGATCTTAAAATGATGCTCCATATCTGAGGTAAATAAGTTCCCGTGGAACGCTATTTTGAATATCCTCAACCATGCGTCCTCCGAGAGGGCCTCCCCTGCTCACTCATTCCAGAACGTGCCAAATCCCCTCCTCTCCGTTAAGTTATTAGGGTTCAATATTTTATACATCTTGGACACTGTCCCCTTTCTTGTAGTCACAATGTCCAGTAGTTTTTCAAAGGGGGTCAGCTGTCTCCTCAGGTTTTGACCCCATGTCTGATCGCAGAGAATGCCCTTCAGTAGTAGGTATTCGAAAATGGAGATTGACCCCCGCCCTAGAGCCTCCTTCATTTCTTCATACGAGACGAACTCGCCCTCTCTAAACATCTGCCCCGCCCATTCCATTCCCTTGTCTGAACCCTCTACTACCCAGTTTGAGAGTGTGTCCCCAGAGTGAGGTCATCGGGGAGGGCCATGAAGTGAGGTGGGCAGTTGGGAGCCCTTCTTTCCAAATCGCCCAGAGTACTCCCAAGGTTGAATTCGCTTTGAACCTACTCGGGATGAACTTGCGTGGGATCCACAGGAGGTCACGTACCTTAAGAGGGTGGGCGTCCATTTCCTCCAGGTAGGTCCAGTAGGTTCCCATCCCCTCTTTCATATGTTCCAGAAGGACGTGCAACTGGGTGGCACAGTAGTAAAGAAGAAAATCCGGTAACCTAAAACCCCCCTCCTCCCTGGGTAGTGTTAGAGTAGCCCTCCCGGTCCTCAGGGTTTTTCCCTGCCATATAAAGTATCGCACTGTTTTCTATAGTTCCCGGAAGGTTTGGTCAGGGACACATGTTGGGAGTGCTGTAAAAAGGTACAGATGCCTTGGCAGGATATTCATCTTTACCGCCGTCATGCGACCATACCATGACAGGATCATCCCACCCCATCTCCTCAGATCTGATGTGATCCCTACCATTGCGGGGCCATAGTTGGTTGGGGCTGGCCTTGAGAGGTCCCTGGTGACGAGAACGCCCAGGTATCAAATGGAGTCTTTCCCTAATACAATCCCCCTATACCTGTCCAAGGGATCCAACCTCGGGCCGCGAGCCCGCATGGGGGAGTATTACTGACTTTGATGTGTTAATTATCAACCCCGAGAATTGCCCAAAGTTGGTCATCAAGGACAGGAGAGGGGGGAGCCAGGAGCTAGGCTCCACCAGGTATGCCAGAATGTCATCTGCGAACAGAGAGCTTGAACTCCACATCACCTTTTCTAATCCCTTTGATATCCGGATGGGCTCTCACCGCTATAGCAAGGGGTTCCATCGTGAGGACGTATATCAAAGGGGAGAGTGGGCATCCCTGCCTTGTCCCCCGCGAAAGGGTGAATGATTCTGATAACTTTCCATTCACTTGCACCTTTGCCATTGGGGCTCTATATAATGCGGTCACCCAATTCCTGATGTTTACCCCGAAACCCATTTTTTGGAGGAGGAGTTCCATATATCTCCATTCGACCATATCGAAAGCTTTCTCAGAATCTATTAAAAGCAAGCTCGCCTCAAGGTCCGATTCTTGGGCACAGTGGATCAGATCTATCGTCTTTCGGATATTGTCCGAACCTTGTCTTCCCCTTATGAAGCCCACCTGATCCCCATGGACCAGCCTTGGCATTATCTCTTCCATCCGCTTCCCCACCACCTTGGCCAGGATTTTTATGTCTATATTTAGAAGCGATATTGGTCGATAGGAGGAGCATTACGTCGGGTCTTTCCCCTCCTTGGGTAACACCACTATTATAGCCCCCATCATGGTTTCTGGCAGGATTCCCCCCTCTAGTACCGCATTAAACACCCTCACTAAGTGCGGGGCTAGGGTGGAGCGAAACCTTTTATAAAAATACACAGTGAAGTCATCCTCACCAGGAGACGTCCCCACTTTCATCCCCCTAATCACTTGCTCTACCTCCTCCTCTGTCACTGGTCCCTCCATACCCTCCGCCATCTCCTTTGTCCGGGCCGGAACCTGAATCGAGTTTAAAAAACCCCTCAATCTGGGCATCATCCCCTCCATATTCAGTCGAATATAACTTTTCATAGTATCGACGGAAAGCCCTACCTATATTTGGGGTATCATAACCCACCGACCCCCGTTCATTTCTCACCACCTTCACCATCCTACTTCTCTGGACCTCCCTCAACTTCCAGGCTAAAATCTTATCCGCTCTGTGCCCCTTCTCATAATATTTTTGCTTTATCAGCTGTAGACTCCTCTCTGTTTTATGTAGCAGGAGGTCCTTCAACTGGAGCCTGTAGTCTTCCAGGGTGGCCACCCGCTCCCGCTCTAGTGGCTCATCTGGAGATCCTCCCAGCTGGAGTTGGGTCATTTTCTCTCTCAGAGACCTCTCCTGGGCTTCCCTCTCCCTTTTTTTCTGGGCTCCCATTTTAATGAGGACTCCTCGTATGGTCGCCTTGAAGGCATCCCATAGTATATGCGTGCCAAACTCACCATTGTCGTTTAATTCAAAATATTCCACTATGGCATCTAAAACCTCCTGTGCCAGGGCGTCATCCTTCAGCAGGGAGTCATTACATTTCCAACGCCCTCTGTGGTCACCACGCCATCCCTCCGCTATGGTGACACGGACCATGTCATGGTCGGACCAGGGGACGGGGTCGACCCTGTGACCCATGACGTGCAGGCGCAGGGGCTCGTCAACTAGGATGTAATCTATTCTAGAATACGATTTATGGATTGCAGAGTAGTATGTGAATGAAGGATCTCCAGTCCTGGGGCTCGGGATTGAGTCCACCAGGCCCGGTTTCGCGTTGACCTTCTGGAATTTTCGTGCCATGGCTTCGTCCGCAGCCCGAGTGATCCGAGGTCCCAAAATGTTCATATCAGCGGCTGGGTCCAGGACCATGTTAAAATCCTCCCCCCCCCCTGACCACCACCGTGCCTTGAACAAATAGCTTTAGCCTGTCCCTCATTTCTTGCCAGAACTGGGGGTGGCCTTCATTTGGGCTGTACACCACAACAAGAGTTAGTGGGGAGCCCTGTAGGGTACCCCTCACCAGCAAATATCGGCCCTCCGGATCCTTCAGTATGGCCCCCTTGTCGAAGCCCACATCCCTTGCCATTAAAATGGTCACCCCCCTTTTATTTGACTTGTACGATGCACAGAATACCTCTCTGATCCCTCCCCCCCGCATTTTTAGTTCCCCTCCCCCGTGCCCAGTTTGTCTCTTGTAGAAAGAGTAAGTCAAGTTTTGCCCTTCTGAATTCACTACAAACCAAGGACCTCTTGGGTAGAGGTTTTCAGACCCCGCATGTTAAGGGACCCCACTCCCAGGGCAGGCAGACTAGGTTTCCTTTTCCCTCGGTCGGCATCCTCAAAGCACCTTTCCCCACCAGCTTTCCTTGTCTTTTACTATACTCCCTCTCACCTCCCTTCTGTCCCCCCTGGGTGGGCCTTAAACTTTTCCCCAACTGCCCCCCCCTTCCCAACTTCCTATTTAACAGCCCCAACTTTCCCCTTTCCCCCTCCCCGGTGTCCAGCCAAATAGTTCAATCATTACTGGCACTTGGCCGGACCACCAGCCTGCCCACCTCCGTTAGGCTATCATTGAAATATTCTCCTCATTGAGCGCCCCCCGTCCCCCAACGTATTGCCCCCTCGGTATTCCCCTTATACTTGCTGTTCAGGGGGACCTTGTTTTTTGGTTGGACCCCAGGATCTTCAACACCCACTCCATTATAGGTCGGGGTGGCCCGCTCCTCATCTGTCCGGGTTGTTCCGCTCTCTGTCCCGTCAGTGACGGTGTGTTCAATTATTTAAATTTTCTTGAGCTGGTCTTCCGTCTCCTGTCTCTCGGTGACCCGAGTCCGCTTGCACCTCCCACTGCCATCCCTGTAGGTTCCCTCCGAGGGATCGGTTCCGTTGCATAGTCCCCCTTATGTCGTCCTCTGTGACCATAGTCATTCGCTGACCCATATATTCAAATGAAAGGGAGAAGGGGTAGCCCCATCTGTAGCGCACTCCCTTCTCCTTTAGCAGCTGCGTTAGGGGGTGGCACATTCTGCGCTTGGCCAGTGTATACATTGAGAGATCTTGGAAAATTGACACTTGCGCGTTGTTGTATGTGATCTCCCGAGCCTTCCCGGCCTCCTCCAGCACCTTCGCCTTTTCCGTGTAGTAATGGAACCGGGTCAAAATAGACCGGGGGCCCCCCGCTCTGTGCACCCGGTCGAACTTTGGTCATGTTAACTCATCTGCAAAAAGGAGACTGATAATTTCTCTCACCACCCGGCCTATATCTCTCTCCATTTCTCCCTCCGTCTCCGGGACCCAAAAAATTCTGAGGTTATTCCTCCTTTCCCTGTTCTAAAAATCGTCCGTTTGCCTGGCCCTTATTCATCCCTCCTCTCCAGGGCCGATAGCCTCATGCCCATTTGTACCTCTTGGGTCGCTGATGACGATTGGTTAGTTTCTAGCTGTAACAGCCTGTCCTCGACCTTGTCCACCCTTTGATCCATTTTTTGGGCAATGTCCGATCTCATGTCCCTAATTTCTTGCAGGACTGAGGCAAAGCCCTTTTCCACTGCTGTGGTGGACTGCGACGAGGTCTCTGACTGGGCCATTCCACTGTCTCGGTGCAGGCCGTTGCTATTGCTTCTTACCCTCCTGATAGCGGTATTCTTGAAGGGTTTTCTGCCAGCTCATCTGGCCTCCCTGTGTACCCCACCATAGGATCTGCCGCCGTCCAAGGGACATCGTGGTGTTCCTCTCAGGCCCCGCTTTATGTTCTCTTGACGGTTCTAGCCAATTGACTACGGGGGAGGGGTCCGGGCGGGGGTTTGCCCCCTTTTATTTTTATCTTTTCCGCCTTGGATGGTTCACCTCTGGGCAGGCACACACCCCACCAACATCAGGTAGGGGCCTCTCACCCTGTCTCTTCTACCAGAATTGTCCAAGACCCTCTTTACACTCCTGAGGGGAGGTGGTATAATTAATGGGGTCCGTGGAGACGGTATCATGGAGCATTCACTCAAGGGAGGGATCCAACGGTCGTGCTTCCCAGTCCTCTCCAGAAGTCAATGCACCCCACTTGATTGCTATTAGGCTGGCACACGCCCTGGGCTCGGGTCCAGGGGCCACCACCTACGTGGAGCCTGGTCATAGGATTCCTGCACCTCTACTATTGTCACCTGTCAGTTTCTGGCCTCGCGTCACTCCAGGTGCCCCACAGGGAGAGCGGGCTACGGCCCTGTTAGCAGGGTTGCCGTGCTTCGGGCCCTCACATCCTGCCCGGGTCTTTAATCAATCTGGGCGTCCTTTAGAGGGGGACTCACTGCAGCCGGGATCAACAGTCCCCCGTCGTCTGGTCCAACGGCGGTTTTGGCCTCTAGACCTCCTGTTCCCCCACCCAATCCAGGACGGGGTACGCCCGGATAGACTTGCGCACCTAGGTCAGCGGTTCCTCCGTTCCTTGGGCCTAGCAGGGTTTTATAAGTTAGGGCCCCGGCACTCCCGCTGCATGCCCCTGTATCCCTGCACTAGGACAACGCGTCCTCACCAACTTCGGGCATGGACCTCTAGTGCGACTATCCCCCGAACGGGGAGAAGCTCTCTCCACACTCCGACGTTGTCCTCCAAAATAGTGGGCGGCGGTGGCTGGTCTCCCTGCGAACCTCCGAGCACCTGCAGGCAGAGGGCTGGGGAGGGGGGGGGGTCGGACACGCAGGCGGGATCTCTCGGCCCCGGGGTCCAACGGCTCCTCCCGTGTCACTTCGGCCGCTCTAATCTCTTGCCGCTCCTCTCCTGGATCAACAGGTCCCGTACTCTGGCTCACAGGGGTCCTCGTTCGTCTAGCCAAATTGTAGGTTTGGCAATTTCATATTCAGAGTAGACCATGCCTCCAGTTGTTTTAATATCAGACTGGCGAAGATTTTTGATTCAGCGTCTAACAGTGCGATGGGCCGGTAATTTAGAGGCAATGCTCTGTCACCTTTTTTATATATGGGTACTATCTAGGACAAATTCCAGGATACAGGGTTCTCTTTCGTATTCGATATATCTGCAAACAGTAAAAAAAATGACTTAGCCCAGATTTCTGGATTCGCTTTTAAAACAATGTTTGCTAATCCATTTGGGCCACAAGTACGGGATGAGCTTGACCTTCCAATCTGAGTCTTTATCTCCTCAATTGAAAAATTGCAAGACCAGGGAGTTTCAATTAAAGCAGCAGTTAATACAAACGGGGTTGCTCGAAACTCATATAAGACCCCAAAGTGGCCTGCCCATACCTCTTCAGAAATAGGGGTAGTTTGCAATATCACCTGGGGGGTGTTATTTGCATTGATTAAACGCCAAAACTGCGTGAAGACCCATCTTTTAAAGCCAGCATCATTGATTCATTATCGGCCTATCTCATACCAAATGTATGGCCTTTTAACCAATTTATAAAGATTTGTTTCAATTTCTTGTTACCTTCCCTTTTCAGCTCCCAAGAGATGTCCATTTTTTTATGTTTTCTTACATTTGTATGGAGTGCATCTTCTACCAGCCGTACTAGATTGTCATACGTGTGAAGATGGGTTACAGAATGGAGGTTCAGTCCTCTGCCTTTAGTAGACCTAATGATTATAGAATTAATGTAGGGGATAAACCTTGAGTGTGTAAATAAGAGACACCTCTCTTCAAATGGTGTAATTTGGTGCTCAAGACACAAAATGTTTGCAAAATTCCTGTGCATTTCGACTATGCCAGGAGAGTCGATTTTTTGCTGGATTTAGATGTACATTTTGCTGCATAAATGTTTGAGGTACCATGGACCCAACAATAGAAATTGCTACTTCCAACATCTTGTGGTCACTCAGAAGATGGTATGATATTAAAAGTGTGTGCTGACCTGACTCGAATAAGATGTCTGATGTATAAATGTAATCCATAATCGAAGGCCGCAAACCGGCCGACCAAGTGGAAGGATCACATAACTGATTGAGTGTTGAGTTTAAAGAACCAAGGCCCCAGATATTAAAGTAATGATACCAAAGGAGGCCTTTGGTTTTCTTCCTGGAACCACCAAAATTACAGTTTGTGGGCAGTATGTTGCCCCTCTTTATCCGTAGAGGGGTACTCAACAATCAACTCAGAAGATAAGGAAGAACCATTTACATCTGGAATTTGAGCATTAAAATCTCCCAGAACAAGAATTTGTAGTCCATTAAATTGATACAGCAGGTCCACCGTCAATATTTCCATTTGATCAAATTTAGATAGATTTTGCCCCGGAGACCAATATATATTAAAAACTAGTAAGAAGACTGGACGGGTCTGTGACAAATCAGGAAGGAAGGCTGCAGATCAGAGCATTATTCAGAGCCAATTAAGTGATGGTGCAGTCAGTCATCTAGAAAGGCTGAGTCGATTGTGATGTCAGGATGGAAGGGTCTTCCTTGGAAAGTCAGGCCTTTGATCCAATGAGGAGTTAAAGTTTGGGAAAGAGGTTCTTTTCTTGAACAATACTGTTTTTTTTATGTTTTGTTTTTTTTCTTTCGTTTGGACCGGCAGATAGCTGAATGTGGCGAGGAGGAAGGCGATTCACACGAAGAAGTGAACGCTTATGAGTGGGCCTATTAGGGAGAGAGACTGCTTCCCCTCAAGTTATACGCTCCTGTTGAGCATGTTTGGAGAAACGTTATATTTTATTTTACGAGTTAATTAGTTGAATCGCCTGACGTCGAGCGGCTTCATCAGGGCGGAAGAATGAAGCCGCAACTGACGATCAGCTTTGTCATAACCCAACAGCTGATCGCTCCTGCGCTCCGGCCTCCACCGTTGGGGGGGCAGAGCCTCGCACTGAAGGAGCTTCGCAGCACGGCTCCGAAGCAATCTGGGAGCCAATCTCTTGGACGTCCCCGCAGCTGACAAAGAGCCCAGGCAAGTGAAGGGACAGAGGACTCCGGAGACAATCGGTCTCGCGGAGACACGGAAGCGGGATACAGTCAAGGAGGAGGCTCCCTTTCCCCGCAGCGGTATCCAGAGAAAGCAGTCGTCTTAAAGGAAGTGAGGAGGGGAAGGATTCCTCTATATTTCGAGGGGAGGATCGAAGGCTAAACACCTCAAGTACATAGAGAGCAAAGTGAACTGCAGGAGTCGCCTTGGGGACATTAAGAGGCAAAGACAGCTAAGAGTGATATATAAGAAGAGACCCACTGGGGACAATAAGAGACACAAACATTTGAACAGATAAATGTAGCTGTACAACTATGAACGCTGAACTTAAACAATCATCTCGCTGCCCGCTATTTGAGTGAGACGGAGATACCAGGTCCAGTTAGAGGAGTCCTTTCTGGGGCAGGACCCTGGACTACAAGCTGCTGTAATCGTCCACAAAGCCCGTGGCCCACAAGTCGCAACTCCCACCTCTTCATGTACTGTCAAGAGGGAGAGAGGGCCAGTTATCTAACCTTTAACAAGAGACAGTTTAGTGACACTAACAACTGAATAAAGTGTACTGGTTTAATCCTAATCAGTTTCAAGAGTGGTCTTTTCCCATCCGCACTCTTACATGGTCATACCGCTCACCTCTACCAACAATCCAAGAACACATGGGGGCAAGGAAAATGTATCGCAAATAGACAGACCTTCCCCTAAATTTACTGCAGTAAAGAGCCCACCATAGCGTATACCTCGCCGGCCTTCTCTTGCCAAAAGATGGCGAGAATGAAATCCATTAAAATGCCAGGGTGCGACCATCCAGGTCTCTTGGATACAGATAATATTTCTGCCTTTTCATTTCTGACATAATTTTAGTGAGGAAGAAAGATTTGTATAGCCTCGCGAATTCCATGAAAGTATTAATAAATCCGGATTTGGGTTAAAGTTTTTGTTCTAGGGTTTGTAGTTGGGATATGGACTCTCGAAGAGATAATGCAAGCCACCTCCTCTGTTCTACCTCAAATTTCATAGCTGGGTCATTCATTATTTTAGGGTCTGCTGGAATCACTGGCCCAAAGTCCTCTCTGACTTGCATGACAGGAGAATGTCTGGCTCCTTTACTAAAGATAAATATATCATAGCCCCTACGATTAAATTGATCCAGCTCCATTACTACCTTATCAAAGACTACGTGAGAATGAAAAATTACACAAACTTGGTCATAGCAGGTGGGGTGGATGAAATAGATCCTCTTAATATCTGCCGAGGATAGATTACCTAAAGCTGGAATCTTGTTAAAGAGCGCTAATGATCTTGCTCTGTTCATAGACACCTGGGCTCCACTGTCAAACAAAGGGTAGAGGAGAATACTGGGATAATCCAAAAAACATGGTTGTCTCCATTTGATGTATTTCAAATTAATATCCTGGTAGAACTTAGGTGGCCTTCTGTTTATATCACACTGGGAGGGTAACTCGAAATTTTCAGATGGCTTTCCCAAAAAATGGCCTATCTACTATTATGGTCTCAACATTTTGATCCACTGAAGCTATAACCTGATTTGGGGTGCTTTCTTTCGAGGTAGCTTTGAGTGTTTCCCCCCTCCCCTTTGGGCCAATTTGACTGGATGTTTGTCACTGGCCGCAAGGTCCTCTATTCCAATGGATTTCACTTTCGTGAGCAACAATTCTTCCACAGTGGAATAAATAAAAGCTTCAAGCAAGGAATTATTCGATGTTAATGTGTCTGAAGTTAAAGCCTGAGGATAGGCCTCAGCATTCGGATCCACTGACCAGATTACCAGAATTGGTAGATTCTTTTCCGGAATACATTTAGGTGGCCCCCCCCCCTCCCTTTGGGCTGGTTCGGCATGCTGTAAAGCGGTATGCTGCGTGGCTTCTTTGTTAATCATGACCTCTGGTTTCAATTTAGATACTAGCAGTTTTGCAACAGTCGAGCAGATGAAAGCTTCAAGGGAGGTATTATCCGATGAAGCTACCACCAGCTTTGGCATTTGGAACTGAACCAAACTTGTAATTTTGCAAGTATTACTAGCCATCAACCCAGATTGTACAGGGAACGGTCTAGGAGAAGCCCTTTGCTATTGGGATTTACTCTGACTATCCAGAGATAATTGTAAAGCATGACCCTGCAGACCCAAGTCGTTTTCTAGGGATTAACAGTATATCAGCTGGACATATTGGAGAAGTCCCTTGATATGCCATTTTTTTGGGGGGAAATATTTGGTACATTCCGCCCTCCTCACTCGTGTTCAATGTTTGGTTGCGAGAGTGGGTAAGCGCCGGCACCCTCATTCGCAGGTTTTTATTTTTCACACTTATTCCCCTTGTGAGTCATCTCTTCGGAGAGTGTATTCACCGCTAGGGTACCCTCGCCCATATCAATCACTGAATTCTCTTCATCAGCACAGTCTAGACCATTTTATTTTCAAATTTCTTTATTGGAATTTGTGTAATAAAACAGTGCCTCACTGGATCATACAGTCGCAGTAGTAATAGTCAGGACTACACAAAATAGGCCATTTGTGAATTAACGATTAAACAGAAATAACGAAACAATAACAATGTTAACAACATGAACAAGTCTCCGTGTGGTCGATGATCCAAGCAACAAGGGGGGGTCAACCAGCAGAAGAGCACAGGTTAGGTACCGTGCTAGTGATCCGTTTCAGGTATCGTGTGTCAACAGGGGTCAGTAGCTCAAGGGGGTTTATCGTCATTGGAGGGGTTGAGTAAGGCCCAAGTAAGAGTTTTCCAGGCAGCGAGTCCCAAGCTCGTGTTTTCAGGGGATGTGGTGAGGCCGTTCTCCCAAGCTGTGGTTTCTGCCCCTATCCATCGCTCCAGTTCGTTGTGCCATACCTGATATTGTGGGCCTCCGGGTCGCTTCCAAGCCATAGCAATGGTCCTTTTGACCAGAATGCATGCCAGGTCCATGAGCTTGACTGAGTGTTTAAACTTGGCCAGTCTGGGGTATGTTCCAAGAAGGCACTCCTTCGGGGTCCATTCATATCTGGTTATGCCTGCCTCTCTGCATAGGAGTTCCACTCTCGCCCATAGTCGCCGGACCTGGACACATCCCCAGAACATGTGTAAGAGATTTGCTTCATCTCTGCCACACCATGGGCAGTTATGGTGGGGTAGCTTATATATTTTGGCTATTCTGAGTGGTGTCAAGTAAGATCGGTATAACATGTTGAGTTGTATCAGTTTAAATCTAGAATTTCTGGATACCGCATTAGGGAACGCTAGTGCTCTACCCCATTCGGTTTCAGACAGTTCGTGACCCAGGTCCCTCTCCCATTTGGTTTTGAGGTCCTGACTGCGGGGGTTGGGCCTGTATTAGGTGACTATATATGCGGGACACAGGCCTCCATCCATCCGCCAAGCTGTATAGGTGTGTTATGAAGGTGTCGGTTTCGGGCTCCTCGGGCCATGTGTCCCATTTAGTCCTAGCCAATTTGCGGATCCTTATGTACCAAAGGAATTGACCAGCCGGGACGCCAACATCTGATTGCAAGGAGGGGAAATCCCGGAAGGTGCCCTCATTGTATAGATCCCCCCAAGTGTATACTCCCAGCCTTTCCCAGTGTCGGATGGAGGCGAGGTCCACCGAGTTCTGGCATAGGTCGGCTAAGAGTGGTATGTCCGGGTTGTAACTGTGTTTCAGGTGAAGAAGGCTCATAACCCTTTGCCATACCTGACGACCCAGGGTAGCTAAGAAAGGAATCCCGTCCATAAGACGTTGAGGGGCCCAAATGAGTTCATTTAACCGGATTGGAGCAATCGGGTGCTGTAAAAGCAGGGTTTCGGGGGTAACATCATCGGCTAGCCATTTAGCCACAAAGCTTAGTTGGGCAGCCAGGTAGTAACGTTCCAGGTCAGGGAGCCGAATGCCTCCTTGTTCGTAGGGGAGGGTCAGCGTGGATAATGCAAATTTGTGCCTACTAGTTCCCCACAGGAAGTCTTTAAGTATCCTCCCTAAGAGACGGAAGAAGGGAGTTCTAATGTAGTAGAAAATATTTTGAAACCCATAGAGAAATCTGGGGAGAACAATCATCTTAATGATGGAAGCCCTACCCATCATGGATAGGGGGAGGCGAGCCCAAAACCCAATTGACTTGCGCAAGGGAGGCAGCGCCGCTACCGTGTTGTTGGCATGTATGAGTTCAGGCGTATGATAAATATTGATGCCCAGATAGCGGAACGTGGTGGGGCACCAACCTATGCCTAGTGAGGGGAGGTCATCTATGTGTGTATTCCGGAGGGCACCCAACGGAAACAGACAAGACTTGTGTCTGCTAAAGTGTATGCCTGATACCTTGGCAAAGTTGCCGAGGACCTCCAACATGGTTGGGACATTCAACAGTGGGTCCCTCACATAAAGGAGGACATCGTCCGCATATAGGGAAATTATGTGATCCACCCCGTCAATCCTTATGCCAGCGTCAAAGAATTGTTTTCTAAAGAAAATGGCAATGGGTTCAAGCCCGATTATATATAGCATGGGGGAGAGCGGGCAGCCCTGCCTTGTGCCCCTTTGTATGTCCCATTCCGTGGAGATGAGCCGACCAGTTTTCACCCGAGCTCGCGGCTTGGTGTAGAGGACTGTGATCCATCGAATGAATCGTTCTCCGAAACCAAACTCCCTAAGTACCGCAATCAGCCATTCCCAGAAAATTGAATCGAACGCTTTGATGGCGTCCAAAGAAAGCAAAGCGTGGGATTTCCCTGTATGAGTGGGATGTGACAGTATGTGTTGTAATCTACGTAGATTGGCAGTGGTATTACGGCCCGGCACAAAGCCGCTTTGGTCGGGGTGCACCACCTCACCAATCACCTTGGACAGCCGCTTGGCCAGAATGGTTGTGAGGATTTTAACATCATAATTGAGCATAGCGAGAGGGCGATAGGAGTCACAGTCATCTGCAGGCTTACCAGGCTTGAGGAGCGGAACCACCAAGGTCTCACGCATGCTCCCGGGCAGGATGCCCGATTCATAGGCTTCTAGGAACACCTCGTGTAGTAGCGGGGACAGTTCCGGCTCGTAGGTTTTGTAAAATTCGGCAGGTAGCCCATCACTACCCGGAGCCTTGCAGGTGGCCAGGGACTCGATGGCGTCTTTTATGTCATCTATGTTGATTTCAGCATCTAGAGCCTCCTTGCATGGCAACGGGAGTGGGGGCAGTCCAATTTCGTCCAGGGTGTTTGAGATTTCCTCGGAGGGCACCACATCAGTATGGGAGTATAGTCGGGTATAGAACTGCCCGAAGGTGTTATTAATTCCCTGTTGGGACCGTTGTAGCGTGCCATCAGCATCTCTTAGGGCTGTGGTCGAGTGCTTAGGGTGTTCTTTCCTGCACAGCCAGGCGAGTAGTCTACCAGGTTTGTCAGCGTGGGCGTGTGTTTTGTTGGTTCTGGTAATGTAATCAAATTTGGCAAGTCTGTCCCAGGCTTCCTTGCAAGCGGCCCTGGTACTGGCCAGCTTGTCCTCCTGTGGTTGGGGGTCCAGGGTGTTGGATTCTAGCTGTTCTATTTCAGATTCTAGTAGTTCGAGTTCGGTTCTTAGGTGTTTCCTCATGCCTCCAGCCTTTGCTATGACCTCTCCCCTTACAACCACTTTGAGAGCGTCCCAGACCGTGCTTAGGTGGTCAACACTGTCCTTGTTCTCACAGATGTAGTTCTCTAGAGATTCTCTGAGGCTTTCCCTGAACTCTGAGTCTTTAAGTGCCTCAGTGGGCATCCTCCATGTGGGTATGGGAGAACTGGGTCCAGTGATGTTCCATTCAATTATCAGGGGAGAGTGGTCGGAGATGGTGCGACCCAGGTAGTTAGAAGAGTCAATCTGGGGGAAGCTCTCTTTGCCGGTGAAGAGATAATCGATTCTGGTGTGAAGATTGTGTGGCGAGGAGTAAAAGGAGTAGCCCCGGTCCCCGGGGTGTTGTTCCCGCCAGATGTCTACCAGGTCTAGACGATTTAGCATGGTGTTCATGGCGGTGGTAGCGGTTGACGTGCCCGCCAAGGGGGGAGCCGACCTGTCAAGCACAGGGTCGCTGACGCAATTAAAGTCGCCACCCCAAATAAGGAATGCATCTCTATAGGGTGCAATCTTTGTGTATAACATGGTGAGGTGCGCGGGGATGTTGTTGTTGGGGAGGTATGAATTGACAATACATATCTCTGTTTGTTCGATGTGGCCCAAGAGTATAACATACCTTCCATCAGGGTCTATTTCAGCTTTGGTAAGCTGGAAGGGGATGTGGGGACTGATCCAGGTGAATACCCCTCTAGCGAATTTGGAGTATGTGGACCCGAACCCCTGTCCACCCCAATATGATTTGAGTGCCGCCATGGATTCCTTGGTTAAGTGGGTTTCTTGTAATAGGGCCAACTCTATCCTTTTTCTGTGCAGATAGGATTTTATTCTGTTCCGGCGTAGATAAGTACCCAGACCCCTCACATTCCAGGTGGCGACCTTAAGGCGTGTGGGCATGATGGTGGCGAAGGAGCCGGGGCGATGGGCCCGAGGCAGTTTCAACCCTCCACGAGCCAGCTTCATGTGCTGAGCGGCTGCCCCCTGGGTCTGTACACCGCAATCTCCCTGCTGACCTTGATTGTTGCGTTGATGTGTTAATCGGAGACTTGTGAACAATTTTAACTTCCACTCGAACAGGTGGATTGAACAAGAAAGTTAACTGTGTGTTGCCCCCAGCAGCTGTTCTGGGAGGACAACGCTCGGGGGCTTCCGCTACCCATCGGCCTGTCCAGGTCATGTGGTGCGGTTGTGGTGTTGGCCTTGGGCCAGCCATGCTTGGGGTGGGGTGGGTTGTGACGATATCCGTGGGGTGGTCCGTAGGGCTCCCGTCCTTAAGAGAGCCAATCAATCGTTGCTGTATGAAGATCTATTTGGGTTCAGCCGTTGGGTGTCAAGATGTGATCCTCTCCCTCAGCCAAATTGTTGTGCTCCATCCACATAGTGGCTGCTGCCGGGGTCTCCATGTAGACGGCTTTGCCTTTGTATAGTATTTTGAGGCGCGAAGGATACAGGAGCATGTATTTGAGGGCGAGCTTCCGCAGTTGGGCTTTGACAGGTATGAATGAGTTCCTGGCTCGCTGCACTTGTGGGGTATAGTCGGGATAGATTACGATCTTGGAGCCATCACGTCTGATCTCGCCTCCGTCCCTCGAGAATTTGAGGATCGTCTCTCTGTCGCGAAAGTTTAAGATCTTGGCGATCATCGGGCGAGGGTGTGATCCCGGAGGGGGGCGCTTTTGTAGGGCGCGGTGGGCTCTCTCGACAGAGAAGCCCTGTGTGAGCTTGCCAGCTCCGATTTCCTGCATTAGTAAGGACTCAATAAATTCTGTGGGGTCGATGCCTTCCATCCCCTCAGGAACGCCGAGGACTCTGATGTTATTGCGGCGAGCCCTCCCCTCTGCTTCCTCTGATCTCGCTTCAAGATGAGCCACTTGTCTCTCAAGTGTGATGACTTTTTGCTTTAAGTCCTTGGCAGTGTCCGTGGTGTCCTGTAGGTTTGTTTCCACCTTATCTATTCTTTCCGCTAGGTTGCGGGCGTCCTGACGGATGAGCTGTATGTCCACCTTGAGTTCATCTATCCTAGTCTCCATGCACGTCTGGAGTGCTGCGATAGCCTGTAGCACTTGGGTGTTGCTGGGGTCGGCAGCGTTTGTTGGGGGTTCTGTCTGTGTGGGGATCTCGTGTTGGTCGGGCTGTTTGGATTTAGCCCCCGAGAACGAGTCCATGATTGATGTACCCCTGTTCTTGTTGCGTGAGGTAGACATTTGTCCTTCCTGGTATTGTGACAGCAGGGATGAGCCACCAAACGGTCCCTAGGCAGTGTAAAAACAATGTGAGCCACACCGAACTGCGCGTTTCAGAGTTCGGTGGTATCCTTTGGTAGCGCCGGTGGGCGCAAGGGGGTGTAGGTAGTTGCGTGGCCCAATGCAGGATATTCCCTCAGCAGGACAACGGGGTGCACAGCGATCCCCTGGCACACCGGGCCGCTATCCCGCAGCCCCACTGGGCCCTGCCGTCCGTGACTCAGGCGTGTTCCGGCTCTCAAGCGTTGGGTCAGGGTTTACAGTCTTACCGGTGCTTCTGTGCCTGTGCTGTTCGCTCACCAGCCGCCCGGTTATCTGTTCAGGATGGGAGGAGGAGGGACCTGCGCAGCTCGCCGCGGCGACAGGGGCCTGCTTAGGTCTCCGCCGCCCCAACACGCGGAGCTCCTCGCCGACGGGGTCTCCCACGTGGTGGCCGCTGCCCGTTCGCACTCCGTGTCTCCTCCGCAGCGATCGCGGAGCCGGGAATATGGCTCCGTCTGCTCCCCCGGGCAATGCGGAGGTTCTTTCAGGTGCTTGAGGGCCCCCAGCAGCAGGGTGCAAAGGCGTCCGGTCTTTCCACTCCGAGACAGGGGGGGCGGCGCCCGATGGATTATCTCCCCGCTGCCTCGCTGCCTCGCTGCCAGCTTGGCCCGTCCTCCGTCAAGCCTCGCCGCCGTCCGCCATCTTGTTTCGCCTGGGGGCAGCAGTACGAAGGCCGCGTTTTCGGGAACGCCGGTTCCGATTCCTCTCGTTCCAGCGCCGATCGGGGTCGGAATCGCCTCCCCCTCCTGGGTGTGAGTTTGGCTCTTGGTTGGGTCGGGAATATAGGTCGAGTAAAGGATCTGGGCCAGGATCGGGACGGGAGCTCCACACAGTCACGTCTTTACGCCATCAGCGCTGGCCACGCCCCCCAGTCTAGACCATAACCCATAGTATCCATTTGCTCCCTATCCTTCCTAATAAAGTTACGCCATGTGTTTTTTGAGGAATTTCGATTTAAAGTACCAAAATTGCCATTGGCGTGTTTTTTTACTGTTCATTCTTTTATTATTTTGGTTTGTCGGGGGTTATGGTACTAGACGAGGTTCATTTGCTATAGAGATTTGTGTTCTCAGTGGGCTTGTTCCCATCTCGCTACACCTCCCTCTACCCCTTCAGGGTCACCCTGCAATGGTGCTATAGATGGTGCCGGTATGCTGCTGTCATTTAAGGGGCTGCTTTTGCAATTCCGTAAAGGCGTTCTAGCAGGATCTGAATATCCACAAAACACGTAGAGTGTTTTTTAAGCTCTGCTAATATTTCATCCATCACTTTGGGCAGAACCCTCCCACCCGCCCTCATTACCAGAGGTTAAGCCGCCCGTTCTGCTGATGTGCTACTCTGCTCCTCTAGATGTTGGGATAAAGCTAGTAGAGTGGCGTCTGGCAAGAAATCCGGCGGGGTTTCCATGAAGGACGTCTCAAGCACTGTCAAGGGTTTCCAGCCTAACACGGCCGGCTCTAAAGACAGAAACGGGTCCTCTGCATGATCAAAAAGGGAACGCCCAGAGTGGGAAAGAATAGAAGAATGGGCTGCCCTCTCCGACTCCAAGAGGACCGAATTGCTTGGATCATTTGGAGACAGAGGTAACGGCATGGTGAGAGCCATCTTCATAGTATATTTCACGGTGGTAATTACAAGGGGCGCGGATAAGATGCCATCATACATCCGCGCCCCTCGCCGTTTAGTGCTCTGTGTTGCAGGGCCCGTTGAGCCCATTTTTGTGTAAACATACTTGACACTCCCTCTTCTATGCAACATTTTTTAATTATTACGAACAAATACAACCGAGTCTGATTGTGACAACTAATTCTACTGCAGTATGCAGTCAGAAAATGAGCACTAATACAATCCGTATGTAGCAAAAGCAATTTAGCAAATATATACAAATAAACCGTAAATTGATACCGGATCCAATAAATAAGAGGGACGCCCTTAGCCCCCGGTCCCAGCTCTAACAGGAGTAACAGAACACATCTGCAGGGCACTTGCGCTAGGGTGCATGTGCCTGATTTTTTTTAAAGGCGAGCAGAAAAGGGGCATGGCCTCTAGTGAGAAAAATAAAATTTTAGGGTTTATAAAGAGCTGATAAATAAAGATAATATGGTGGTTGCCTATAGTCCATAGAGTTTACACACACCGTAGTATTCTCGTAAATAAAGTTCAATGACAGCAGATAGGTCCCACTGCAGCAGAGCTCTCCAGGAGTAACAGGACACTTCTGCAGGGCACTTTTGCTTGGGAAATGATTTTAAGAGGATACTCTGGTAGCAAGCACTATGAGCACACAAGATCTGCCCCTATTGTTTGTGCATAAAAGGGTCAATGGGAGGATGGGAACAAAGCAAGCAACACATGGGGAAAGATGCAATACAAAGATTAAAGGAAAGGTGGACACAGAAACAGATTCTAGTAGAGTATAAAAAAAGGAGCAAAAAGAACTAAAGAGAAGAGAAAAGGGAGTACCCAATGCCATGAAACCAGGAATTTGAAAGAGAAGGAAGATGGACATCAGTATCTTTATATATAAAGCTGAATTTATGTATGTGTGTATGTTTGTCCGGCTATACAAATCCAAACTCTTGAACACATGCCTACCAAGTTCTGCATGGATTGCTCTTTTGTCTGGGGCAAGATCGTAGTCTATGTTTGAATGCAAAAATCTTATATGCAAAAATATATTTGGTTGTGTGTGTATATTTGACCAGCTATACAAATCCACACTGTTGAACCCACTGCTATCACATTTTGCATGGATCCCTCATTTGTCTGTGGCAAGATTGTAGTCTATGTTTGGATGCAAGAAATTCACTCCGTAGACAGCCTCATTAACTGATGCTCACCCCGATTCACTACAGTAGGTACTAGAAGGAGGCAACATTTTGAAATGTGTCTGAAGCAAAACGTTTGATGTGTTGGTTATTCCTTTGAAATGTATTTCTATCTTCTATACAGTTCTAAAATGTTAATTAACAAAAGAAATGTTTAACATTTTTTTATCACGCCACTCCAAATATGGGGAATGGCAAGGTTGCACTTTACTAAAGTTCATTCACAAGAAGAGAGTACAATCAATCTTTCTTGGACATTTTCTCAAATGTGCTGAAGCCATTGAGTGACTGAAACATGCCGCACACAAAATGAGCACTTCGAAATGCTCCAGCTGATGTAAAGCGAAAATCAATATCAAGTGTTTCTGAAACACAACAACAAACAGCAGCGTGACTTGCCGACCAGAGGACAAGAGCAATTTTCTCCAGGGCAATTGAGATGCCAGAGCAAACTGAAGCAAGACTTGGGACAAGAGCAACATCCTCCAGGGCACAAGAGACACCACTCGATCAGGACACGGGTACCCCAGCTAGTAAGCAATACATGAGCCCAAGCCATAGACAAAAGAAAGGCTATTGCAACTCACAGAACTTCTGAATGACATGAAAATATTACCTAAAGCTTATGTTATTTTTTTCTCCTATGTCTACTACTGCCAGTGCTGCCAATTTCTCTTTTTAACCCTTCTGTGATTAGTTTTTTTCTAGAACGGGACATTTTGGAAAGCTACTCATTCTAGATCCATAAACATATCCTAACTGTGCATATTCCATCATCTAGTCAAGCACCCAGAATATAAGAACAAGTCTGCATCGCAACACAAAATAGGAGGGTGGTGTGTGGGATTAAGCTGGCTCAGTTGAAGCTACACTCAACAGTAGGTGGACACAAACCAAAAGCCAGCAACAGAAAGAGGACTGGAGATAAAGAAAGGTCTCATCAATGTGTGAAAACAAACGACATAAGAACAGACGTACAGTGCGGCATTCAGGTTTACATAGTAGCCATGCCTGACATCATGTACTGACCATAATAAGTAAGGTAGCTCGATGATCTGAGTGCCTGAAATACAGACCTGTGATTACCCTAAAAGGAAAATCCAGTCACCCTTTTGCACGCTGAAATTGCATATCATGGGTTTACCATTGTGGAAATCCTATGCAAAAAAAGTTTGCCTATATCAACATCAGATCCTATAGAGGGCCTTTTGAAGTAAGGGAGCCTATCGGAATGCACACTGGGGTTCGCATCATTTTATACTGTCATTATGGAATCCAATTCTGCAGTGACCTCATAGGATATTGTTACCAAACATGAGTGATATAATATATGATATTATATATATCATCCTTAACAATGAGTGATACTTAACAATGCTTTAAAAGTCAATATGACATACACTACTTACCGTAATAGCATTTCTGATGATTGTATCTGCTTAGATTCACATGCTGTGTATATAGTCCGACATCTAGTGGTAATCGCAGAGTATTACATCTTGTCTTCCGAGGATCGAAAGCGAACGTCAACATGGGCGTGCTTGTAACACTATCCCTAACGTGACGTATAGTGTACCCAAAATCCCTCAAGCGTCGAGGTCCCTCTGGTTGTGTTTTTTCTGCCGTAAGGGAGCCTTATGACTTACGTGAGTACAGATAGAACATTTCTACTCCGAGCGGGGAGGAAGGTGGGCCAAACTTCTTCTCTTCTAAAGTTCACTTCCTCTACCAGGACATTCTATCGTCACCCTCCTATAATTCTTCTCCTTTACCTTTCCCTACCCCTTCCAACACTGTTTCTAACTTCGCTCCTGTCTCTGACTCTGAGGTGGCTCTTCTGTTGGCCAAAGTCCACCCCACTGCTGCCCCCTCTGATTCCATTCCTTCTTTGCTCATTCCCAAAATCTAGCCACTCTTGGTACCCTTTCTTGCATCTTTCTTTAACATCTGTCTCTCCACATCTACTTTTCCCTCTGCCTTGAAACATGCAATCATCATTCCTATTTTTAAAAAATCTACAGCTAATCCCCTTCTAGTTTCAAATTGTCGTCCTATATCTCTCTTACCTTTTCTATCCAAGCTTCTTGAGCATCTTGTTTATTCACAAATCTCAACGTTCGTGTCTGGTCTATCTCTACTTCCCCCTAGTCAGTCTGGCTTTCGTTCCAGTCACTCCACTGAAACAGCCCTGACCTGTGTGCTTAACTCTTCATACAGCTTGTTATTCTAAACACTCCTCCGTTCTCATTCTTCTTGGCCTTTCTGCTGCTTTTGACACTGTGGATCACTCTCTGCTTCTGGATTCTTTTTCCCTTTGCTCTTCATGGTTCTGTTCTATCGTGGTTTTCTTCCTACTTATCTAACCATACTTTTGCTGTCTACTGGGGTGGCAACACTTCTCCATCTTTTCCCCTTGATCATGGTGTTCCCCAAGGGTCACTCCTGGGTCCTTTTCTATTTTCCCTATATACCTTGCTTCTTGCCCCTATAATTTCTTCTTTTGGACTATCGGACCATTTCCATGCTGATGATACTCGGCTCTTTCTATCCTTCTCGTCTTTCACGCCTGATATTCATCACTCTAACTCATCATGTCTTCCTGTCATCAAATCCTGGATGACCTCCCATTTCATTACCTTAAATGCCGGAAAGACCGAAGTCTTATTCTTTCCTGCTAATACTTTCTTGCCACAGTCTTCTCCTCCTATTTCTTTTCCTCCCGTCAGTCTATCTCTCCCACTACCCGTAATCTTGATCTCTATTTCGTTTCTAATCTTTCCTTTGCTCATCATATCTCTCTTACATCTCGCACCTGTCGATTTCATCTCTATAATATTCGTACAGTTTTCTCACTTTTCATGCCACAAAACATCTTATCTCTTCATGAATCTTTTATCGACTATTTTACTGTTCTGACACGTTCTTTGGTCTTCCCTGCTCATGTCTCGCTCCTCTTAAATCAATTTACCATTCTTCTCTTTGTTCACTCTGTGTTCTTTCTTATCGGGACTCGATTTCTTCCTCTCGTGCCTCACTCGGCTGGCTGACTTTCTATTCCCAGCTTAAATTTAACTTTCTTTGCTTAGTTTTTAAATCTCTTTACAGACTTGACCCAGGCTATCTTGCATCCCTCCTTTCTTTTTATAATCCTTCTCCCTCTCTTCGTTCTTCTGGTCTTTTCAGGCTGAATGTTCCCCGTCCCCCTTGTGCCCAATCCCGCTTTAGTTCTTTTCAGCTCTTGGCTCCTCTTGACTCGAACATACTCCCTCTGTCTCTCCGCTCCATTACTTCTCTTACTCTTTGTTCCGTTCCTCCCTAAAAACTCACCTGCTTCAGTCTTCTGATTGATTGTTACCGGCAGTATCTGAACGTTGATTTGCACTGCTGAATTTATGTACCGTTGATTGCTTTTTCTTATGTAAAGCGCTTTGGACAAAGGCGCTATTTAACGCGCAATAAAAATACAAACAAAATGTGAATCTAAGCAGATACAATCATCAGAATTGCTATTATGGTAAGTAATGCATGTCTTCTGATGCTTGTGAATCTCCTTAAAGTCACATGCTGTGCATAGACTAGCGAGCAGTACCCAGAGTTGGAGGTGGGGTGTGAGAAGGAACAGTAGTGAAGAAATGTCTTTGTGCTGCTTGTCCCACCTGAGAATCAGACCTAGAGTGAGCATCTAGGCAGTAGTGTTTTTTAAAGGTGTGTTTAGAACTCCAGGTTGCTGCTTTGCAAATGGACTTGAGAGGAACATTTGCAATGAATGCTATAGAGGCCCAAGTGCCCCGAGTAGTGTGCGCTCTAGGCCTGAAGGGCAGATCTCTTGGAAAGAGTGTAGCAGAGTGTGATCCATTTTACGATCCACGTTGAGATGGCTGACTTAGAGACAGGGTACCCTCCACTACCAGCCGCCACTGAAACGAATAATGGATTTGCCTTTCTTAGTGGTTTAGTCCTTTCCAGATAATATATGACTGCCCTGCGCACATCTAGCGTGTGAAGGCTTCTTTCTGCCACGTTAGTGGGGTTCTGGAAGAAGGGGGGTAGTTCTATCGATTGGTTCACATGGAACTTCGAAATGAATTTAGGCGCAAACCTTGGGTGAGTGCGCAAAACCACCTGTGACAAATGGGTCTTGAAGGGCCTGCAATTCACGGACTCTCCTTATTGAAGTGACTGCCACTAGGAAGGCGGTCTTGTAAGTGAGTGCTTTAAGGCTTACCTTATGCATTAGTTCAAAGGGAGATTCCATTAATCTAGTTAATACCACATTTAGGTCCCATCCGGGAGCTGGGTTTGAAATTGGGGGATGAAGTCTTTTAACCCCTTCCATAAATGCCTTGATCACTGGGATCTTCCACCACAACACATTTTAGGACATAGTATAAGCTGAAAGTGCAGCTAGGTGGACTTTCAGGGAATTAAACACCAGACCGGAGTCTAGTAGAAGAGTCGGGTATAAAACAATATGTGTTGGAGAGCAGTCTATGGGATTGATGCTCTTAGAATGGCACCAGATGATAAATTATTTCCACTTATTGCAATAGCAGTGTCTGGTGTTCGGCTTTCTAGCCTCTGTAAGAATGTCCATGCATCTCTGAGGGAGTTGGAGGAGCCCGAACCCTAGGACTTCAGGAGCCAGGCCGCTAAGTTGTGAGTTTGCGGGCATGGATGCATTGTTTTCCCCCTGTCTTGTGAGAGCATGTTGTATGAGCAAGGCAGTTTCATCAGAGGAGAGATGGACATTGCCATCAGATGGGAGGACCAGGGTTGCCGGGCCCACATAGGGGTCGCCAGAATCATTGTGACTGGTTCCTGGTGCATCATGTGTAGCATCTTGCCGAGTAGGGGATTCAGGGGTAAAAGCGTAGACAAATTTCCCTGACCATGTTATTCAGAGACCGTTCCCCTTCGAGCGGTTCTGGGGGTGCCTGGAGGCCTAATCTGGGCATTGCGAGTTCTCCAGAGTTGCGAACAAGTCGATCTCTGGGAAGCCCCATTCTGCAAAAACGTTGGAGACGATGTCTTCGTGTAGTCGCCATTCGTACTCCGTGGGTAGAGGGAAGTCTCTGCTGAGCACGTCTGCTAGAAGATTGAGTTCCCCTGGAATGTGTTGAGACAGGAGGAACGTCTTGTGTTTGAGAGCCCACTTTCAAATGTTCTGGGACAGTTTGGATAGCCCTGGAGAGTTTGTGCCCCCCTGTTTTTTCAGGTAATACATGGCGGTGGTGTTGTCCGTGAGGACCAGTACTGTCTTCCCCTGTAGTTGTGTTTGGAAAGCCTTTTGGGCTTTGAACACTGCTAACAATTCCAACAGGTTTATGTGGTTGGATGCTACTACTGCGGACCATACGCTGTGCGCCAATGTGATGAAGGAGGTGAGCCCACCACCCCATCAGAGATGCATCCGTGTTGAGAATGGCTTCTATTGCGGGGGTGGTGAACGTTTTCCCCTTAGAGAGGTTTTCACTCGACCACCACTGCAGAGAGAGAACGAGGGCTGCCGAGACAACCACTAGATCCCCCCATTGTCCGCTGGCCTGACACCATTGGCTGTTGAGCCACTCTTGTATGGGGCGCATTCGCAAACGTGCGTGTGGGACTAAGCAAATGCAGGAGGCCATCATCCCCAACAGTTGCATGGCTTTGCATACAATCACCTCTCGACTGGCTACATAGAGAGGGATCTGGAACAGCATGTTTTGAACCCTCTCGTTTGAGGGGAAGACGAATGAAAGCTCCCAGGAATTGTTTGACTTGGCTGGGGTCTAGGTTGGACTTTTTCTCGTTTATTGAGAATCCCAGACTGAAGGGTAGATCTACCATCCTTTGGGTGTTTGATAGGCATGTTCCGTACGAATCCCCTGTTATTAGGCAGCCGTCGAGGTAAGGATAAACTGGAATTGATTGCCTTCACAGATTGAGCTGCTAGTACTGCCAGCACCTTTGTAAAAACCCTTGGGGCTGAGGCAATGCCGAAGGGAAGGCCATTGAACTGATAGTGTTTGTCCTCTATCATGAACCTTAGGTATTTTCTGTGCGCTGGCAAGGTTTAGGACAATTTTACCATCAAAAAATTGTCGCAATGACCAAAAGTTCTAAAATGCTACCACCAAAGGTTCAAACACCAAAAGTTCGAACCTTTGGTGGTAGCATTGTAAAAAAAAAAAAAAAAAAAAAAAAAAAACAGGGCCTGTGGGGGTGTCCTCCACATCGCCCCGCTCACTATACTTCAATGTATAGTGAGCGGGGGCTGCGGCGTTGGCTCCCGATCACGGAAGTGAAAGGAAAGGAAACTGGCGCTGCAGGAACCCACTGTGAAGATGAAGGTAAGTGGGGTTTTTTTTATGTTGGGGGGTGTGGGTGGGGGTGTGCTGTGGGTGTGTTATGGGTGTGTTGTGTGTGTGGGTTTGAGTATGTATGTGTGTTCGCATGAGAAAGATACAAACTTTTGGTAGTTCGCACATTTCTCATGCAAACGTTTTGCTCGCAGTAGTTTCAGCCGTGGGCAAATCACTTAGATTCCACTGGCAATATTGAAATATGACAGTATGCATCTTTCATGTCCAATGTTGCCATGTAATCCTCCTGTGTTAGTACAGAGATTAGCTCTTGCAATGTTGTCATTCAGAACATTTGAGATTTGACAAATTTGTTAGCTGGGCGCAAGTCGAGCACAGAGCGCATGGTGAGATCCTTTTTGGGTACAAGGAAGTACACTGAATAAATACCCTTGTTTACCTGTAGAATGGGGCCGAGTTTGATCGCGCCCTTTTCTTGCAGGATCTTGACCTCTTGCAGTAGGATGTTCAGATGTTCTGGCGACAAGCTCCTGGACGTTGGTGGTCAGTATCGAGGTGGTCTGCTGAACTCAATACAGTAACCGTGAGGGACGGTTTTGAGCGCCCACTGGTCTGTTAATCCCTCCCATGCATGAAAGAATGATGTTATCTGTCCCCCGACCGGGGAGGGATGGGAGGGCACCCGGATCAGCAAGTCATTTTTTATTTGAGGCCAGGAAGCCTCTTCGGGTGGAGTTTCTGCCCCTTCCTTTGCTACAGCGCTTCCCTCTTTGCTGATATTGGCTTGTGGCAGCTGCTCCTTGTCCTGAGGGCCAAGATGTATTTTCCTTTCGATTGTGGGGGGCGCGGGGAAACGTGGGAAAGACTGTCCTCGAAAGGAGAGGCGAGAGCTACCCTTCGCTGCTGATAGGGTCTTTGATTAATCTGGTTTAGAGACTTTAAGGTCTCATGTTCCTTTTTTACAGTCTCTAATGTCACATCCACTGCCTTTCCAAACAGGTTTGTTTCTTCTACCAGTTTGTTGATGATGGATGCCTGGGTTTCAGGTTTGAATCACAAATTCCTTAATGGGTGTCTTTTTAGCAAGGTATCTTGGGCCAGTGTTCATCCTGCTGTTTCTGCAGCATCGAGGGTATTCTTTAGAATGTTTTGATTGACTTGCCTTCCCTCTGAGACAACCGCCAGCAGGTGTGATCATGTTAGCTCTGGGACTTCCTGCAGGCCTTCCTGGAGCAAATTCCACTGGACATAGCTGTAATTAGTCAACAATGTGGTGTTGTTCGCTATTCTGGTGGAGTAGGCTGCTGCCGTTGTAATGCGTTTTCCCTGGGGCGTACAAGTTTTTGCAGTCCTTGTCTGCCTCAGCAGTAGACAAGGGTACCCCTGCTCTCTTCCTAGTAGTTGTGACCACTAGGGAGACGGGAGTGGCATGTCCCCGGATATATAGCAGGTCTGTTGGAGAGGGTCAAAAAAGTTACTGCTCTTGTCTGAGATGGAGTCAACAAAGAGGTGGCGATGCTGCGTTTGATGGAGTTCAACAGAGGTATCGCCTGACTTGAGGGTGGTTTTTCTTTCAAAAAATCCTCTACGAACTCGGTATCTTGTACCGCCTCGAGTGGCAATGTGAAAGTGTTCAGCCGCTATTTTAAGGATATCATTGAATGCCATCTGATCATCAATAGGAGAGGTTTGTCTTACAGGAGGCGAGGAAGGATGATCTATGCACAGTGTGTCTGGATCAGGGGTAGTGGACAGTGACATCCATGGTGCCACGCCCACTGGTTGTTCTTCACCCTAATCTGGAGATTGGTCTACAGTGACATCTAAAAGATCCGCTACCTGGTCATACGTGTCCTGATGGATCTCTTCTGGCTCTGTAAGGTCAAACACCTCCTCATGAGGAGTCGGACTGGTAATCTTTTGACATTTGGGCATAGAAGGGTAGGAGTCTTCGTATCTTGGCCTCTTGGGGGTAAACCTTTCAGAAAAATCCACAAACTTGGAGAGCCTTGCTATACACCCTTCAAACCTCTCCCTGGTTCATAAGTATGAGCCAGAGGGGTCTGGAGGGGGGGAATGGTCTTTTCCTGAGGACTTGGGTCTGTTGGATGGTCGAGATCTGTCTGACAGAGTCTAAGACAGGGGTTGAGAACTCTCAGAATACTCTTGCTCACCTTCTCGATGACTCAATATGGTTTTCGGCATCGCTGAAACCTTTGGCGTTGACGCGCTCTTATGGGGCGTCTCGGTGCTCCCGTGGTGTTTGATGCTGACACCCTTTTGACTTTGCTGCCCGGGCGCATGCTGTATGGACGGTTGCAGGGAGGGTGGCCGATCCTGAGGACCGGTGGGTTCCGTCGAGAGTTTTGGCGTACCAGTTGGCGTCTGTGGCCTTCCCGACGAGTCCGTCGAGGAGGCTCGGGGTGTTGTGTGCTTTCCTTTATGTGATGTGTGTATGTCCTTGTCGCTGAGGTGTACCCATAGCAGAGCCAGTGGCCTGCCTGGCGGGGACGGACATCTCGGAACTTGGCTGTTCCATAGATAGGTCAATGGCGTCCTGATTGGAGCCATGGCTGTCGCTTATTTCCTCGTCCCTCGAGGCGCCTGCCCCGACAGAGGAGCTACACTCAGCCTGCTTCATCGCGTAGGCCACGCACCCTTTCGCCCTTTGATCTTTCAATGTCTTCAGACGTAAAAGTCGACAGGACTTGCACGAGTGCTTGTTATGATCTCGAGGTAGACACTTATTACATCTCAGGGTGTGTGTGCTTCCAGAGAGATTTGCCGTTGCACGAAGGGCAACATTTCAAAGGTGTCCTGTCCATAGCGCAGTTTAAAAGCGACAGCAAATCCAAAACGGAAAAGAGAGGGGAGAAGGAAATGCATTCTACAAAAGAATCAGAACCCCGGGCCCCACTCTCCCTACTGTACAGGCCTGGTCGGAGGGCCAAGGCCACGCGGCCGACAGCGTCGACTGGGGCACCAGCCGCTGAAATCTGCAGTCGTCTTCAGCAATCATCTGCTGTCGGTGAAAGACATGACGAATATTAAATGACCAGAGGTCGTGGACAAATAAATATATCTTAGCAATTCCTAAGCTCTGCATAAGGCGACCAGCTAGCTCGGCAGAAAAAAACAATCTGAGGCACCTCGACGCGTGATGGATTTTGGGTACACTACACGTCACGGATAGTGTTACAAGCACGCCCATGCCGACGTCCCCTTTCGAGCCTCGAAAGACAAGATGCAATACTCTGCGATTACCAATAGATGTCAGTGTATATGCACAGCTGATTCACAAGTATCAGAAATAAAGGTTAAACCAATTAACACCATTGATCTTCGGGAAGGGAGAGGGCCTTTTGGCTGGATATGTAAACTCACCTTCTTTTCCCAGCAGGAAGGAGTAGAAACACATGTGATTGACAGTAAGGTAGAGCCAACCCTGTCTGGGAACCCGCCCCTTCCAGTAGCTGCAGGAGTAGTAGTTCACCAGTTTTTCCACTTCTGGCATGCAGAAGAGTTTGCGCATCTTCAATTCAGCCTCCCTGAATTTCCCCGGGTCCTCCTCGTCTTTGGGTTGAATGTTCTTGTTCTCCTCTGCAATGATACCCTGAAAGAATGAGGTCAGAGGTTAACTGAATAATCAGCATGGCTTAGTTACTGTATGGGAGTGTAAATAGTTTTGCAAAGATCTAGCTTTGAATATGGCAGAAGGACTGAGATGGGATCCTCTTGACAATTGCAAAGAGTGTTTTTTCTGGGTCGCTGGTGCTCCTATATTAGTGGATGATTTCAGAATGGGGTTCTCTGAAGACAATGTCGAGTTCCCTTAAGTTTCTGAAGTCATTCCAAGTCAAAAATCGCCCATCCAAGTAAGTTATTTGAACAGTTACAACAAGAGTTGCAGCACTAGTCCTTCTCCCCCTCACCCTTCTATTTGTTACAGCTGATAAAAAAAATACTATTTTTGGTCTAGGAAGATAGGATGTAGATGAACTGGTTTCCTGCTCACTTTCTTAACTGCTCCAAAAGGATTATCCCAAGTGTACTGAGCTATGCACAGATGCTCCCACTTGGTCCCAAGCTGTTCCACACCTCGGTCTCATTCTCGTGGCCTGTAATTTGTGAGACAGTAATAATTGTAAAAATATCAGACATCAAAGACATTGATCAATTTTCTAATGCCCTCTCCAAATTCCAGCTCTAGATATCCTCAATTAATTACGCAATTTCACTGACACTGCATGACCAGCATAGTTGGGAAATCAGTGAATTCCATGGTAGAATGACATGATCCACCCTCCTCTTCTTTGCCTAAAATAAATTATATTCTCAAGAGTCTGCTTAAAGGTCCTCACATTGCTTTATAAAATAAAGCATCTCATTAACAAGAACACACGTTCTAATATTGTCAATCTAGAGTTCACTAACTGTAATTGAAATCAAAGCATTCAACATTTGTATGTTCTAAATAACCCTATTTTAGGCAGCCAGTCCCATTTAAGAGGTACGACATTGGGGCCACTATACATTGGAGGTAGATTAAATCTGGTTTCTTTTTTAAAATGGGTGTCATGCACAAAGAACTCTATTGAAAATAACATTCTACTCTAGCTGTAAAGTTCTTATGGCACAAACATTTGACGCTAGCAGCTTCAAATCTTACATGACGATTCTTGCTCACAATCACACTATTTTGAGAGTGCGCCCATTCTTGGTCGTAACCCCACATTTCTGGAACTTTTCACTGCAACAATCTTAAAGTGAAAAACCCTGGCAACCACAAAAACCCCCCTTTTTATTTTGAACAAACGGTTTCCTTACGAGTCCCACAACAGGATAACACCAAACCCACCTAAAGGCTCAACAATTATGTAAAGCTGAAATTGCAAAACAGAAGCACAGGGCAGTCCAATCAATAAATTAGCAAATTAACATAACTAAGACATGTTCTAGATTTAAAAAAATAAAAAGGTCTACTTAAATAGCAGTGTCAATTGTGTGAATTTGAGTTAACCAAAATAAATGATGTTGTTATTTTTTCGTCAACCTATTGCATACCTCTGTGTTAAGTGAGTTGAAACCTGCACAGTGCACCGCAGTATGCACTGTAATTAAAGAAGTAAAGGACCAAGGTATTACCATTAGTCCAGAGGCTCTCAAAGTATCACGACTTTTGAAGTGATATCAACTAGAGTATTGTAGACGTGCTTTGCTATTCTTAGGACCTCAGAGCATAACGTTGATTAATATAGAGCTTAATAAAATGTTCAATCATATACAAAAATAGTTTAGACCTTCATCGAAGGGCCAATTTTTAGCAAAACCTAGTATCAAATCAATCCCAAATTCTGCTGGTGCTCAGTCGAACTCTGGGAGGGTGGTGTCAGACCTGGCCCTCAGTCTCTTCCAGTGCAAGAATCCAAAAGAAGATTATTTACTATTGTTGTTGGGTAAAGCCATATGTCTATCTGCCCCGCTTACACAAAATGAAATATTTCACTCGCAGTGTAAATTTGAAAGTGCAAGAATATATTGGACATTACAGTGCAAGAAGAAAATTGTGTGGTGCGAAACTTAATTTCACTGGAACACCTGCCAACTTTCACAGCTTGGAAAATGGCAACTAAGTTTGCAGGAAAAGTAACAATCACGTGAGAAATTATTCACAACAATTGGGGAACACTCCTCTGCAGGGCATTAGACGCAGCCACTCCTCTGGTAGAATGGGCCTGCAAGCCAGCCGGAGGGTCCTTACCCACCAAGCGGTAACACTCGGAGATAGCTAAAATAATCCAACCAGACAAAGTCTGTTTCATCACAGCTTGTCCCAAATGCTTTCCAGCGTAACCAATGAAAAGTTGATCGTCCACTCTGACCCGGGACATGCGCGAAATATAAAAGCTCAACGCTCTCCTAGGATCAAGCCTATGGAGCCTCTCCTCTTCCTTACCAGGATGTGGAGGAGGATAGAATGCCGGAATGCCGGAAGAACAACCTTCTGGCTCAAATGAAATTCCGACACCACTTTCGGAAGAAAAGAGGGACGAACCCTAATGACAACCCTGTCCTTATGAAACACAGTGAAGGGTGGCTCAACTGAAAGTGCCTGTAACTAAGTAACCGCAACCAAAAACACAGTTTTAAGAGTTAGCAGTCTCAAAGGGCAAGAATGTAAAGGCTCAAACGGAGCACCCATAAGAAACTTAAGAACAAGGTTCAAATCCCAAACGGGCACCAGAAAAGGTGACGGAGGGAACACATTAGTGAGCCCTTTCAAAAACTGAGAAATTAAAGGAATCTTAAAATAGGAACACTCTTCAGACGAGCGCTTAAATATGGACAGCGCCGCCAGGTAACCTTTAATGGTCCCCACTTGCAAGCCCCTGTGGGCCAAAGAAAGCAAAAAAGACACAACCATGGGAATGTCACATTCAAAAGGATCCGCATTCTTAACTCTGCACCAGTCGCAGAACTTTCTCCAACGGCAACGGTACAGAGACTGGCCTTGCCGAGAGACTGGCCTGGCCGAGAGCAACACCTCCATCACGTCTTCAGGGAGGTCCCAATCCTTATACCTCAACCTTTCAGAAGCCAAGCGTGAAGGTTGAGGGATCTGACCTCTGGATGGAGAACCTGACCCCCCTCCCGTGAGAGCAGATCGTCTCGGTAGGGAAGACGACGTGGAGGGCAGATGGACAAGTCGAGAAGGTCCGGGTACCACGTCCTCCGGGCCCACGCCGGAGCAATGAGGATTGTCCGGGAACCGAACCTCCGTAACCTCCACAGTACTTGCGGGATGACGGGGACTGGAGGAAACGCGTACAGCAGTGGGAATGACCACTCCACCACGAACGCGTCTTCTAAGGCTCCTTTTGGAGGAAATTCCCACGAGCAAAACCTTTTGCACTTCCGGTTGACACTGGAGGCGAAGAGATCCACTTGTGGGGTCCCCCAAAGGGCAAAGATCTCCAGGAGAATCTCCTGAGCCAGCTCCCACTCGTGAGAGACCGTGCTCTGCCTGCTCACAGCGTCCGCCGTCTCGTTGTCGTCTCCGGCCAGATGAACAGCCGAGATCGAAACTTCCCGCTGGATGGCCCAGAACTCGAGTTGCATTGCCTCCCTGCACAGAGGAAGTGACCCTGCTTCCCCCTTTTTGTTGAGGTAGTGCATGGCTACCATGTTGTCCGTTAGAATCAGGACACTCTTTCCTCGCACAGTCGGCAGAAAAGCCTTCAGGGCTAGCCTGACGGCCCTCAGCTCCAACAGACTGATATGGAGTCTGGACTCCGACGGAGACCAACGACCGCTGACTGTCAACTCGTTGGCATGAGCTCCCCATCCCGTGAGGAATGCGTCCGTAACGATAGTCACCTCTGGCCAGGGCAGCCAAAATGGGGACTCTTTCATCAGATTGCCTTCAACGGCCCACCACAGAAGGTCCTGGGTGACCTCGGGCAGCACCTGAACAGGGTCCGACAGCCTGCCGGAGGACTGAGACCATTGGAGCTTGAGTGCCCACTCCGCAGACGAGCTCTGGCACCAGAAGAATGCAGGATGCCATGAGGCCGAGCAGTCTCAAGAACTCGGACACTGGGAGATTCTGGGCAAATTGAAACTTGTGCACCATCTGTTGAATGTGAGGACCCCTCACCTGCCCGAGGGATGTGTTGAGCACTGCTCCGATATACTGGAGCCGCTGCGTTGGTGTCAAATGGGACTTCTTTAAATTGAGGGAGAAGCCCAGCTTGTGAAGGGAGTGGCAGGTGACGGACAGATGATCCAGGACTTGCTCGGGCGAGCTCCCCCTGATCAACCAATCGTCCAGGTAGGGGTAGGCGTGAATCCCCCCTTTCCTGAGATGCGCTGCCACCACCACCATGAGCTTGGTGGAAACCCTCGGGGCGGAGGTCAATCCGAATGGCAGGACCCGAAACTGAAAGTGCGAGTCGCCAACCGCGAACCTCAGGTACTTCTTGGGCTTGGGATGGATCGGCACATGGAAGTAAGCATCCTTGAGGTTGAGAGACACCAACCAGTCCTGAAGTTGAAGGGCCTGGAGGACTTGAGAGAGAGTAACCATCTTGAACTTGTCCTTCCTGAGGAGTTTGTTCAAACCGCGCAAGTCCATGATGGGTCTCAAGCCCCGTCTTTCTTCGAAATCAAAAAATAAGGGGAATACCATCCCTTGTTCCTCTCCGCTACAGGCACCAATTCTATGGCGCCTTTCTCCAGCAGGGTTTGAATTTCCTGCGCAAGGAGCGGATCCGGACTCTTCATAGAGAGGTTCCCAGGTGGATTGTCGTGAGGCCTCTGCTGAAAAGGAAGACAGTAGCCGTGGGTTATGATCTCCAGAACCCACACGTCTGAAGTAATGGCTTGCCACTCTACAAGATGCTGCGCCAGCCTTCCCCCAACCGGCGAACCATGGGACCTGGCCTCATGACTGAGTGGTAGCGGCTGTGGCGTTGCCTGAGGGCAAAGAGGCAACTGCCCGAGTGGCCTTGGCACCTCGAGTACCCTTGTTTCCACCTCTGGCCCTCTTACGGTGGCCTCTTTGATTGCTAGCTTCTCTCGCTTTCCTGAAGGACGAGTAATAGCTAATGCTGTGTAATGCTGTCCCCTAGGGCGAAAAGGCAGAGGTTGGCAAACTGCAGCGCCCAACGACTTTGCTGCAGCTTTGGAGGTCTGCAACCTCTCAAGGCTCTCGTCAGCCTTGCTGCCAAAAAGGTGTTCACCGTCAAAGGGCATGTTGAGGAGCCGGGACTGCACATCAGGAGCGAACCCAGACTTCCTCAACCACGCAAACCTGCGTATTACGGTGCTCGCCGCCATGGATCGGCTGACACAATCTGCCATGTCCAAACCCGACTGAACAGCCTCACACATGGCATCCATGCCATCCTGAACCATAGCAAGGAAACCATCCCGTTCGTCCCCTTCGGGAATACGTTCAGCCGCTAAAGTAACACAGTTCCACAGAGTGTGTGTGAAACGAGACAAGGCACATATGGAGTTGGCTGCTTGAAGCGCCATACCCCCTGAAGAAAACACTTTCTTCGGCCAGCCGTCAAAACGTTTGTCGCCCCTATCCGGAGGGATGGTAGGATACGACGCCTGCTTTGCCGGGGCCGTAGCCGCCTGCACCACCAAACTCTCCGGAGTGGGGTGGCTGGACAAGTAGCAGGGGTTTCTACTGGCTGGATGGTATTTTTGCGCCAAAAACTTGACCACTGCCGGGAGACTCTCCGGAGCAGTCCAAGCCGCCGCCACCCTTCTCTGCAGAGCCATATGAAACGGCAAAACGGGGTCAGTGGGGGGACCAAGAATGTCCATGAGATCATCCTGAACGAACTCCCCTGGGGGTGCTGACCAACCCAAGTATCGGTGACCCAAGACATATGGCGCCGATATGAAGAATCGGCATGAGTGCCAGGCACCGGCCTACAAAACTCCACCTCCGGAGAGGTGTCCAGTCCACTGGCATCATGCAGTGACTGCCTCAGGTCATCAAACTGGCTATGGCCCGAGATAAGCTCATCTGGTACTGTAACCGGAACCAAGCCGTCATCAGAGCCTTCATCACCCTCTGAAATGTACTCCAGGCGGGGAGAGGAAGACATCTGGGGACCAAAGCAGTACCTGACCTTAGCCAGAGCCTTTCTAGGGGCTAACCCCGTGCGACAGGGCCCCTCCGAGACCACCGCCTCGAAAGGCGTCGAGGGCGCCGAACGAGTCGGCGCTGGCGTCGACAGAAAAGGCTTCGACGACAAGCAAATCGGCGTCAACGTCAGCTGCAGCGCCGCCAGCATCGGCGGCGTCGACACAGGCCTCGAAGCCGGAGCTCCGAGCGTGTCTCTCGACCTAGGCGCCGACAGCGTCGACGACCCCCTCGGAGGCAGAGTCTCGAGAGAAATCGTCAACGACCTCAGCGCCACAGGTGTCGGCGCCTTCTTTGAAGACGGCACAGGATCACGCGGTCTCGAGCGCGTCGAGGACCGGGACCTGGAACGGGCATGGCGAGAACGGCTACCCTTGTCCGAGCGGGACCTCTCCCGCGAGCCGTGCCGACCACCCGAGCCCGAAGGCATACGAGCGGTGTCTCTCGACCGGTGCTGACCGACCCCACTCGGAGGCGCGGACGGACCGGTGCCCTGCGATTCAAGAATCACTAGCATCTGCTTCCCGAAGGAAGCCCATTCCTCCAGTGTCGCTTGCATGCAGGGATAAGCGACCCACCGATGGGCGGAGTCCTCGGAAGAGGATGGGGAAGGCGACCAAAGGCCGGCCCTTCCGGGAATGCCTCGAAGAGGCAGAGGAGTGGCGATACCGACTCCTGGAAGGAGACCCACTGGACTTCCGACGATGACGCGGAGAGTCGTCCCTCGAGTCATCCGTCGAAAGCCCCGCAGACCTCGACTTCCGGGGCTTAGACACCCGACCTACCGACAGCTTCTTCTTGCGTTCCCGCAAGGCCTTTGCCGTGAGCGACTGGCAGTCGACACAGTCGTCCGTATCGTGAGCCTCCCCGAGGCACCAGAGGCAGGCGTTGTGCGAGTCCGTGACCGACATCTTGGACCCACAGTCCCCTCATTTCTTGAAGCCCGGAAGACAAAGTAGACATCGCCACAAACAGGTCTTCACAAAACCGAACAGGTTCAACAAACCAAGAATTGAAAACGGCAAACTCCAAAGAGTCAAGGCGTACCGAGATTCAAGAAGCGAACACGTTCGCAGAAAAAACGGAACTGAGGCTATGGGCGTTGTGCGTCCTACTTATCACATCGGGTGACATCGGCCGTCGGAGGAGGTCCTCGGGGATGGCGCATCGACGTCATCGACGTAGGACGCAGACGCCGAAGATTTTCCAAAGCAGCACAGCTCTGGACATTACCTGTCATAGATATGGAATACGTCGGAGGACCCGATCCCCTCGAAGTAAGTTTCAAAAAAGCATTTTTTTTAAAAAAAGAAATGTCAAATTGTGATCCAGCATTTCTTTTGTCGACATAGGGGAATAAAGGTATATCAACAAGTGAAAGGGATAGTCTCTCAAAATCTTTGAAACAAAAAGTGTAACATTTGATAAACTACAAGGAGTCAGGATTCCGAATTAAATAGGGATGCAGCCTACCTCAGGTTCCCCAAACTACAGTCACTGTACTAGCACACCCACAACTTATTTCAGCTTCAACTCCCAGTTAAGGAAGAGGTTGGGATAAATGCCGGCACATACAAGCTGAACAAACAGTGTCAGCAACAGTTTAATAAAAAAGCATCCAAGTTTTCCTATCGGGGGACACTTCCTTCTGAAAAGTTCTCACAAGACAACACAGTGAAGCGTCCAGTCCCTTCTTGGCTCAAAACTCACAATCATAGGGTTCTAGAATCAACCTGCCTCTTGTTTCAGCTTACAGTCACTGGGTAAAGTTGTCAGCAGCTTCTTTGCCACAAATCCTTTTCACAGGAATATAGCATCCTGCTACTATATTTACTTAGGCAGCAGGGGGATAGTACCCACTTCACTCCTTTCTGATCTGGGGTTCTTGTATTCTAGTTCACTATGAGGGGGATGATGACCTTTACACTGGCAGGCAGTTCCAACAAGTCAATGGAGACCAGCACCAGGAAATACTCATCGGCCATAGCTGGACGCTAGTCTGTCCAGGTAGCACACAATCCCTAAACTGGGTCCTTTGTGAGTACTTGTTCCCCCTTCAGAATCTCTGGGTTGCTGCCTCTGCTGCTGCTCCCTCATCCGACTCTGCTCCAACTGCTCTCCATGGGGTACTGGCTGTGGTAGCTGCATTTTCATGTTCATGGGCTTGACTGTGACAGGCTCCAATTAATCTCTCATTCATTCCTTTCTACTTCTCATTGGTTATTTCTGTAAGGTGCCTGTTGATGAGCCACATGAGTTCACAGACTCATTTGCCCCTCCCATTGCAGGTCCATGTCTCATCCATCTATATAAGGCTTTGCAACCATCTTTGCCGCAGAAGTACATGCCTCTCGGTTGGTATGAGGGGTCAGAAATGAGAGGTGGACACAAAGTTGTAGTATTCCTATTGTCAGACATTGTATTTAACAGAAATGGGTTGGAAAAACACCTCTCTAGCCCTATCCTAAAGAAGGAGGTTCCCTACCTAAGAATCAGTCTGTGGTAAGTAGTTAGTAACTTAGAAACCATCCTTGGGTCCAAAACATTCTAATCTGACCCTCACACTAAAACAAACAACTGCGGGTGCAAGGAAATGTCTCTGATTTATGTTTAGTGAAAAGTGTTTGTATTCAAAACATTAAAAACAAATCCAAAAGTGTTTCCCAATAAGGAATCCTTGGAACCAGGGACTGGTTCCCTTCCCCTGGATTTTTAGGTAGGATGGCGAAGGTGGCTCTATTGAACAACAGCTTCTTGCAGTTTTCACACCAGAATCAAAAAGCTCCTGTTCAAAAAATGAATTCCAAAAATAGTCATTCTTTAGCTTTTCTTATGAGCTTGAAGGATTGTCTGGTGTACTCCTCTACCAGAAATCCTCTAAAAATGTTCAGAGTTCTTTTATAGATTCAAATGCCTGGCATATTTGACTGCCAGTACTTCCTCTTTGGACTTTTCTTATGGACTTCTCAGATCCCCAGGTATAATCTCCTGCCAAGTATCTTGCCACAATGTTAAAGTCTTTTCACAACTTCAGTGGATTGCCTGGTACACTCCCCTGCCAGTAGTCCTTCCCTAGGGTATTACAGAGCCCCTGGTATACTTCCCTGCCAAGTAGCTTTCACCAAATGTTATCTAGCTGGTGCCTTCTCTTTGCCAGGACTTATATCACATCAGCATCTATTTTGTTCTGTCCAATTTATTTACTTAGGTCAACACTTGTTTCAGCTCTCCACACATGGACATCTCATCTATATTCAGGATTCATGCGTATTTGTTCAGGTCTTGTTGCTGCACTTTTTCTTGTCTGTATTCAAATCTTCCTTTTAAACACTGATTTAACATTAGGTTTTGTCTGTTTAAATCGCCTTTAGTATTGTCCAAAATATCAATCTCACATAATTCGTTCACTTGATTGCTTGTTTGTCGGTACGCCCCGGGATCCCCAATGGCTCTGGGCTGACTAACCAGTGGTTTGCGGTGTCTTTGACTTACGGCATGCCTCGACGTTGAAGCTTCCTCCCTGGATTGGCTTACATGATGCAGACGTCTCTCGAGCATTTCCTGCAGCTCTGTGTTCCCTCGTCGGCTTCCTTCTGTGGCCTGGACCGGAGAACTCTGCTTCCCGACAAAACCGTACCTCCAGGATCTCCTTTGTACCTTCCAGTGAGCCCACGGTCCTTCAGATATGCCTGCTGCACCTCTCCTTCCTTCATGCCGCGCTGCTATCTGCGACTCCTGTTCGCAAGCTGCTGCATGGATGTGCCGGTCTTCTTTTCCACGGTTCTCTCCCACACTGCTTTGATGGATACTGCGTTCACCATTTTTAAATGTCCTGGGCACTTGAGTTTGATTGAAACTAGTCTACACGTCAGTCTTTGGACTTTGCATCAGCTCTTCCCTCTTCTTCGTCTCAGAACTTGAGGCTTTATGGGAGCTGAAGTCCATAGATACAATTGGATTTCCGAAATGATGATGGTTAAAAACTTCACACAAAGAAATGTCAGAAACAGAAGATGTTTTATGTATGTTGTGAATGGAGGTATACATGGAGTTTTGTCTAGAGTGACAGTATGCCATTAGCAGTTATGGCATCTTGGGGTTTTCTTCAGGGGAAAGGGGTGAATACAGAGTCTTGTCCGATGGAATCATCCCTTCCCCCTGCTGGTTGTCCCCACCCATGTGATCCTCCCTCATATAACCACCCCCAGAATCAGAATCAGGTAGTGGCTGCTGTCCCCTGGCCACATGGGAAGACACCACCACTGGGGAATCTGATGACTTCACTGGATTTATCACAGTGGCTAAACACTGGAGCGGTACTGGGATCGGGATCAGCAACGAGTGGCCATGCCACTTCATTGAGCTATCCCCGGCACCTGGTTTCCTCTCATTACAATACTCTATTCAGCCTTTGGGCCTCTGGTAGGTCTTGTCATCATGCGTAGGTATCCTAGTTCTCAAGAGGGACTGAATCCGGCAGTTCCCTTCTTGTGGGCTATTCTTAATGCCGGGTACTGGTTTATACTCACTGTGGCATTAAGTATTATTCACAGTGCTCTCCAACGAGGGGGTTCGGGTTTTTTAGGCCTTGCTACTCAGGGCTCGAAATTAAGGTTGGATAAGTAGGAGCTAAAAGCAGATCCTGGGTATCCAGCATTAGCCAGTGAACAGGAGCTACCACTGGGAAACGAGGAGCTAGTAAATAGCATTCCACAAATCTAACTCCAGCTTAAGATGGAAACCTATTCTTTTGTCCATAATTTATGATCCCTTATGATTTAAATTGTGTAGAGACGTATCCAAATGTTAATTTATAGATTGTCCTAAACACACAAAGTTAAATTCACATACGTGTGTTTGTTCGGCATCAGTTGGTTTGGGGAGACAAAAGTTCCTCCTGGTAGCGGTTGTGGTCAAGCTAACCATGTTCTTCCAAGCTGCAAGCAGGAGCTAAATAGCTCCCAGCTCCCCTCAATTTCGAACCCTGCTACTGCTTGGTTCTCCTCAATCATAGGTTCCAACACTAGATAAACCCCAGAGCTGTGCAAGACACCACTATTGTCAAATAAAATACTGCTATGTCTGTGCCTTCATTAACCTGCATATAGGCACAAGGAACAGGGTGGTGCCCAGAGAACACAGGGATAGCTCCTTCTTCAGGTTTGGAGACCACACCACTTAGGTAATAGCAGGCCATGACGAGAGAGGCAGTTTTTGCAGGCTGTAAACTCCCTCCCCTATATCCTACCCAAGTAGCTCATGGCTTTGGCTGGATCGCCCTAGCAGTGTAACGCTCACCTGGTATCCATGGGGATGTCACTCAGCCTGTTCTGACCTCCTATGACCTCGAACCCTTCCCTGGAGGCTAGTCGACTGGAGACTGGGCCTGAAACACAGGATTGGTAGAGTTTAACTCCCTATTGTCTCTGTGTGCTTCAACGCCTTCTTCCCCGGGGCCCAACCCTTCCCTTTGATCCACAGCTCACCTTGTTTTCTTGGATAGTGTGCTCTCTGTCCCGCTTTCAGCGCAGGGGTGCTTTGATTGATGCGGGCTCGTTGCTGCCTAGTTACTTCACTGGCAAGAGCCCGACAGGTAAGTATAATGAGTCTTTTGAACAGTTCTCTAACTTCGCTCCTTTCCTTCCTTAGATGATGGCCAGCGTCCGGGGATGGCGGCGTGCTGCTGAGATGAGTAGCGCTGAAGGTGAGTGAGAGCACGATGCGCGATGCACCCCTTTTGTATTTGTATTGAACCGAGTTCTTTTTCTGTGTCTTTTAGGTGCCGCGACATTTTCAGTGTGGATGCCGGTTATGAAGAACAAATGCGGTGAGTAAGCGCGGTATGCGGCGCCTCTAGATGTTTCCACGCTAACCTGGAGTGTCTTTTCCCTCTTGCAGATGGATGAGAAGTTCCAGAGACAACGTCCCCCCCCCCCCCCCAGCAGCTGGGATTCAGGTAAGCGTTTGAAGCTCTTACAGTATTTAAAAATAAGCGAAGATTTGCAGAATGCTTACTAATGCCTTTTTTCTGTTCTTTTCCCTTTTCCTTAGGAAGCGGCGTGCTGGGATGGGAATGACACCGCCGACGATGCCCGCAGAACAGAAGGAGCGATGAATGATGGGCAGAAGCGCCGCAAGGTAAGACTGTTCCTAACAGTGTTCTTGCAGGAGCTGAGCGCAGAAGAAAGATGCAGGCCTACTGGAGACCGATCCGAACACAGTGAGTGTCATGCTGCAGGTGCAGAAAACGCAAAGCATGTTTCTCAGCCTGGGCGTGGCTTAAATAGTCTCTGGGTATCCCAGGTGTCTCTGGGCTGAACCACACCCAAAAGACTATACTGCACATGCAGTTCTGGGAACCGAAATATGTGGGGGCATCCATCTTGTCCCCATCAATGCCCTACAAGTCCAATCCCCAATGTTATCCTATGGGAGTGAGTGAGTCTGGTGCCACAAGCGCCAAGTCTGACTTCAAGTGGGTCTTTGGCGGGATGGAGAGGCCCTTGAGGGCCATGTAGGTGATCGTGGCCTGGCTCCAGCCGGACATCTTGGAGGGCTGGGGAGATGAAGGGCAGGAATGATGACAAGCAGGAAGGCTTTTGTGGGCTGAAAAGTCTTGGGAAGAAGACAGATGTTTGACTTTGCCACAGCAAACCAGTAGCACTCCATATCCGGCACTGGACCATCCTCATGAATATGTTGAAGGTATGATGATGTACCGTGGGGAAAGCAAACTTGAGTGTTGATGTAGTCCATCTGTGCTCTCTTCCGCCTCACTGTTATCGGTGCACACATCCCATCGAGGTATGGCAGAGCTGGTGTGGGGTTTGTCTTGTGTCCCATGAGGAGAGTCAATGCTTTCCAACTTGGCAGTTATGTAAAACCCTAGAGAGGCTGACGTCCCCTAATCCTGCCCTTATCCCCTCACGCCATCCCTCAACGTCAAAAGACAGTGACCACACCAACTATGGGACTACAATTCCTAGCTTAGTGTGAGCCCGCTTTATTGACAATGTGCAAATCATGTGCGAGACAGCGCTTGTTCTGCTACACCCTCTTAGGATGGTCATCATACAAATGCATTTCTTATTTACAGATGCTCACACCGCCTCATACAGATGGGTCCTACCTGCTTGCAGACAGAGCAAGTAGGGGTGGCTCGTCCATAATGGGCAGTGGTGGGCCGAACCTCCACCCATTGTGGATGAGCACAAGCAAGTCCAGTGGAACTCTGAGCGTGCCCTCAGCTGCAGAGTTCAGCTGAGGGAATCCTCCTGGGCTAACACTGGTGTGGGGAAAAAGGTTTCCCCTTGGGTGGAGTATCCCAGCTGCATGTGCCCAGTGAGCAAGACAAGTTTTACTTCCCCACCCTTTAATGGCCCCTTAGCCTTGCTGGCTGGGGTACTGCACTTTAAAAATACCTGGGGGTGCAGGCATTAATAACCTGCCACTCTTCCTTGAATGCCAGGAATCAGACTCAGGAGAATTGTTTGATTGACATCTCGCCTCTGTTTCTTGGCTCCTGCTTGAAGGGTGTGCCAAGCGGCCTCACGGAGCAGCAGACGTTCCTGCGGGAGTGCAGAGTCCAGATGACAAGCATGTAAGCAAATAATCATTAAAAGAAAACAGTAAGTGTGTTAATGTATGCACGTTTGTGGATATGTTTGTGTGAATGTATGCAGGCCGAGAGGAAAGCAGAGGTGCGGGGAGAGTGTATGCAGGTGAATGTGCAAGTGAACGGAGAGAGTAAAGTGTATGCTTTGTTGGGAAGGAGCATAGTGCTTTACTTCATTTCCAAACTTTCCAAGCGCTTTAGAATTAGGCAAGATTCCTGTTAATTGTTTTTTGTGCAAGATTCTGTTACTATTTCTAGGCACCACAAAAGACCAGGGGCATGGGGGCATTAATAGAAGGCAGTTATTTAAATATTTTTTTTAAACTTGTTTTATAAACTTTTTGCATGGTCAGAAAATCAGGCATATTTTACCTATTATATAGGTTTCATATGTATCGCCCCTTTTCCTCCAACAACCCTCCCGTCCTCAACCTCCAAGGAAAACTATAAATAAGGAGAAAGATAGAGAGAAAGAAGAAAGAAAATATAAGGGGGGGGGGGGGGGGAGTAGAAAGAAGAGAAAAAACTATGAACTTGTCCACAGGATACGAATGTCTCAGTGCCATATATACGTGGTCTTAGGATACGAATGTCTCAGTGGCAAATATGCGTGCTACTGGGTCCCAGTGTTCTGTGCTTGGATCTGGCATTGTTCACTTGATGAATCGTATGAGATCAGGTTGATGATTCCATTGGCTCTGCTCTGTTCATGGGGGCTTGTCAGAGGAGACGAACAGTTCCTGAGTTATTACGTTCCAGGCTGTCATGTCGATCAAGCTTTCCCTCCTACCTGTCCGCAATGCTTCGTGCCAGACTGCAGTCTCTGCGATGGTCCATCTCTCCAGGTCTTTCCACCACATCTCTATTCTTGGTCCATCTTCAGCTTTCCAATGCATCGCTATCCGCCTCTTAGCTAGTGCCCAGGCCAAATTCATCATATTTTCTTTTGCTCTGTTTTTCTTTGAGGATCCATACAGGCCGAGGAGGCATGCATCGATGGTCCAGGCGCGTCCAGTGAGCCCTTTTTCTCCTAGTAATTGTTCTATTTCCTGCCAATAATGACGAATTGATGGGCAGTGCCAGAACATGTGTCCTACATCGGCGTTTGTCTCATCACATTGGCAGTCATTTAAATATAAGGTGCATTAGCTGAATGAATTTGTAAATGTTAAAGCTTATGCAGTTCTTAGCACATGACTCCAAAATACTCCCCCCTCCCTTCCCGGAAAGAATGCGACCTGTACTAAAAATAGACTATGAGCCATTGCATGGGGTCCGGCGAGCTCTAACAGAGAGCCCGAGGTAACTCAGCAGCTGTTCCTGTCCATCACCAGCCAATCAAGCTCTAACAGAGAGCCCGAGGTAACTCAGCAGCTGTTCCTGTCCATCACCAGCCAATCAAGCTCTAACAGAGAGCCCGAGGTAACTCAGCAGCTGTTCCTGTCCATCACCAGCCAATGGAGACTAAAAAAGATTCAAGACACGACAGAATACTATGAGAAAACAGGGTTTTTTTGTAGAAATTACTGGACCAGATCAAATATAATTTTATTGAGTGAAGTGGTGAGAGAATGGCGGGAAGGTGTGTTTATGTATGAATGTTCATAACATAGCAAATCATGCTAAGTAAGAGCTTAAATGTAATCCTGCAGAGGCAGCAGTATCTTACATAGGTTTGTCTAAATGTAAAACTGGCCATGCAACACTGGAGACTAAAGCATCCCTTGTATGGCAAGAAGAACAGTTTTGGATGAGCTCTGCCGGTATCCAGTAACCAAGTCAAGGAGTATTTAAGCCCCAGGCACAGCACCAGTCTTCAGGACCTGGGAGCCAGCCACGGACGACAGAATGTTGGTCGGAAATGGCAGAGTCCTCTGCCATTCCCCCAATCCTCATGATCTGTAAAGATTAAAATGTGTTATCTTTCGCAAGATAGACTCATCGCCTTAATTCCCTAGAGGGGTGCATTTACTTTGGTTTGAGCATGATCGGGGGTACCCCAAAATATTGAAGGGGTGCTCCTGTAAGTTGGGGCTCACTTTCGACTTCTATGCAGGCACCTGTAATGCTGGATCTTCCTCCGACTGTGAGCCATTATAATGATGAATTGCTCAGTGGGCAGTCAGTGCCATGTAATGAGCCCAAGACATGCTCTAGATCCAGACCCCTGTAATGCTGTGAAACACCCTGGGTGCAGGCCTGTGTAATATTGTGACATGCTCTGTATAAATGCCATTGCATTAGTAACATTTCCTTGTGTTTCCTGGGATTTGTTATCCTGTGGCCTGTCACCTTTACTCATGCCCCAGAGATTTAAAATGTGACCTGATCCTTACTCTCTCTTCAGGGGACTTGATCTGCCAATGGAGCAGCTATGTATTGTACACAAGCTGATTAGCTTCTTACAATTTGTCTTCCTGATTTGTATCAGCACCCTCGGTGTGCCAAATGAATGAGTTTTGTTCTACAAACATGTGCCACTTTTCGGTGACTGGTGTGACTTTTCACAACTGTTGGTCTCCAGCCTCTGTGTATGGCACTGAATTTGTTTTTCATTGGAAATCAATCTCAAAGTCTCTTCTTTGGAAACTGTACAATGTACATTTGTCCTGTGATGACCTTTTAGCTCCAACAAGATATTCTAATGGAAGGGAGGTTGAGGGAGCAAGCATGAAGACTTCCGGGGGCGTGGCCAAGAGCTCATGGAGTGAGGACGTGCATGCCCAGAGCTCCCATCTCGATCCTGCACAAGATCCTGGGATGTTCACAAGAATTGATCCACACAAACCCTGAAGCTACTTCTGTGAACCGGACACGATTTAGACCAGGGCCGCAACAAACCCGACAAAAAGCGGGCCTTGCAAACCTGAGAACGAGTAATTGTTGCAGGCGCCCCCTGGCTCTACAATATGGCAGACGGTGTGAGGATACATTGAGAAGGGCCGCGGAGAGCGGGCAGCTGGCGGCGGATACCTCTGGCTCACTCAACCAAGCATAAACCCATTTCTGTGAACCGGACGCCATTTGGACCCGGTCCGCAACAAACCTGACAAAAAACGGAGCTTGCAAGCCTTAGAACGAGCGGTTGACGTGGGTGCCCCCTGGCTCTACAAGATGGCGGATGGAGCCGGGATATATTGAGGGAGGCCGCGTAGCGCGGACGGTTGGCAGCGGGGGCCTCAAGCCCATCCAGCTACGGATACACGACCCTGCCCCAGCGGAGGCCCGCTTGCATCACATTAGAACTGGGAGCCCCAGAACAGTGGTGCCCGAGCGAGTATCGCCCCACGTTGAAGGCTGACAGGCTGCGCGGTGCAGTCGGGTGGAGAGAACGAAGTGTAAAACGTCTCGAACTGAAACGTCCCGGATACCGACTGCGGACGCCCTGGAGAAGTTCGGCACTTGGGGCCTCCAATCGGGACTGTCGCACAGGTCTCCCCCACCCTCCGACTGAAGGCGGGCAGAGCCGCACGCTGAAGGGAAGACCGGGAGCGCGGGGGTACCCCGCAGCGGTAGGTGCACTACCCAGTGCCCGATCGAAAAGAAAGCGGCCCCGGCCCTGACTGCAGCTGGTTGCGGTCCCACATGCCGAGACAATGAAGCGGAGCACGGGGCTCCTTGGCTGAGCGGCTCTACACGAACGGTAGCAGAGAGCGGCGGCCGCAGATCAAGTTGCCGCTGCCCACCCCCTCACAGGGAAGGTACGCGGCTGAAGCGGGTGGGGGCCAAACACACTGTAATCCGATCCGAAAAGCCTGCATAAGCACATCTGGGGGCTGCACTGAGCAAAACCAGGAGAAACAATACCGGAGCCGAGGGCCTTGCGGCGCCTGCGGGAGGAGGCCCATAAATGGATGTAAGAGCTCAAGGCATAAAATAAAGGTCAATCAGAAGACAGCGACTGTGGCCCGCATGGACTTAGTTGCATCATCAGAGAGCATGGATCTGTGCTAGTCTTGGACATCATCGCTTGAAGCTAGAGGGTTCAGCGCAAGTCGAACTTTGGCGAGAGAAAGTTGCAACTGAACACAGCGAGTACCCATGCCCCTATAACGGGGCATTATAAGAAGGACATTCCTCCCACCACACGAATCCATTCCCTGGAATACTTAGCGCCATCCCCCCTGCAGACACTGATAGCTAATTGGGCGCTAAGCCCCAAGGAATTGTGGTACCCTGAAATACTAAGCGTCATCAACCCCTAGCGCCTGCACCGCTCGACCTGGCACTGGGGGCTAGGCTCACCACTGCAAGGACAAAATCGGGCTCGCGCCTCGCCGGGGGCTGCCTGGACACACAACGAGCTTGAACATTTTGACACAGTCCAAACAATACATCACAAGATGGCTACCCCACGACACAAAAACAAATCTGCCTCTATCATGGACTCCTTTTCTGCTACAAAGCCCAAACAACAACTCCAACACGAAATCACCACGCAAACAGAGTCACCTCCGCTTGAAGCTGACCCCCAAAACAGTCAGGTACTACATGCTATTGCGGCATTCCAAGCATTTATTGAAACTAAAATAGGCGAATTCAAGGCTGAAACGTAGCTGCTACGTCAAGACGCCCGTAACCTCACCGAAAGAGAAAGCAATGTAGAGGTAAACCTGCAGGACACCTCTGAGGTGGCCACGGACTTGAAAGCCAAAGTAAACGAACTAGAGAAACAGGTGGCACGCCTAGAAGCAAGATCCGTGGAAGCGGAAGGCAGGGCTCGCCGAAATAACATTCGTATTCTTGGAATATCAGAAGACTCAGAGGGATCCGACCCCACAGAATATGTGGAGTCCATGCTACTTCAAGAGATTGGTCCTGGTAACCTCACACAGGGATTCTCAATTGAAAGAGCTCACCGATCACTCCAAAAAAGACGGCCACCTGGCTCTCTCCCGCACCCAATGATCGGAAAGATCTTAAAATTTCCGGCACAGGGAAACGATACTCAAATTCTTGAGAAAGGGAGGTGTGATCAAAAGAAACTACTCTAAGATCGTTATGTATCCCAACTACACTCCCAACGTACAACAAACCAGAAACTCATTCATACCCATCAAAGCCTGGCTACGCAAACTCAACCTCAAATATATGTTCTTATACCCCTCACGTCTCAAGATAATCCACAAGGGGAGACCGATATTCCTGGAATCCCCGGCTGCAGCCACCATGTGGTTGGAGCATAACAATCTAGCCGATGGCGACGAAAGCCCGCCTGAACCTAGGGGCCATCGTACGATTCCCAAACCCTATGATTGAAACTTCACCAAGCCGTGAACTTGAACTGTTGCACCTGGCAGATCCTACTCCACCACAAAGACAGAATTGAGCTTCAACAGACGGGAGCTCTGAAGACCATGCACGAGCACCGCCACTACCCCTCCCACCGTCACTATTGCCGGCCTGCAGCCAGCACAAAATCTGCATCTGATGAGCTAGACAGGCCAAGAAGAAGGGGAAGCCCTCGAGCGTTGCCCTCCCAGAGCAACTGCTCAGGACAGTTCACAATTGACTAATGTTGTTCATCCACCTGTTCGAGTGGAAGTTGAAGAAGTTGATAAGTCTCCTTGTTTTACAGTAACTCAGTTACTGGAATCACGTAAAGAAATGGAATACAAGCCGAATTTAATCAACAATAGGGGGCGGCGTCCTAAACTCAGACCCATTAGCGAAGGGAATCGAGCTATCACGTACCAGGTGTTCGAACTCTGTCTCCTATTACCATGGCCACAACCATTAAGGCTATCACCTGGAACGTGAGGGGACTGGGCACCTATCTTCGACGCAACAGAATTAAATCCCATCTCAGCAGGAAGGGGGTGGGCCTGGCACTACTGCAGGAAACCCACCTAACTGGAGAGTCCACCGCTACGCTCAAAACCCACTGAGGAGGACAAGGGTTCGCATCCTTGTACTCCAGATATGCCAGGGGGGTGTTCACATGGATAAGCCCCCAAATCCCATTTCAACTCAACAAAGCCGACATAGACCCAGAGGGTCGGTATGTAATACTGTGGGGCCACATTGAGCAAATGGAAATATGCATCGTAAATACGTACTTGCCCTACAATAACATGCCAGCACACCTAGATCGTATGTATGCCAAGATCACGCAATACAGGGATGGACTCTTCATTTGGGGGGGCCACTAACTGTGTCTGCAACCCAGAACTCGACAGATCCACCCCTCTCCCAGGGGGCCCTCCGGCATCCACCGCAGCACTTAATGTCATGCTAAATCGCCTGGACTTAATTGACATCTGGCGTGAGTAACACCCGAGTGCCCGAGGCTACTCTTTCTATTCATCCCCACACAACCTGCACACCAGGATTGACTACATCTTCACCGGCAGAGAGAGCCTCCCTCAGATCAACACAACTAAATACTTGGGGCGAACCATCTCTGATCACTCCCCCTTGCTGATGGAATTGATCACCACAGGACCCAGACCGCCCATACCCACATGGAGGTTGCCCACAGAAGCGTTGAAAGACCCAGCATTCAGAGAAGATCTCAGGGAGTCCATCGTGAACTACATATCGGAAAACAGGGACAGTGTGGAACACCTTGGTACAGTTTGGGATGCCCTGAAGGTACTGACACGAGGAGAGATCATAGCAAAATCCGGAGGTATCAGGAAACATCTCAGAACTGAACTTGAACGGCTGGAAACTGACATTGAACGGCTGCAATCCGGAACTAGCGCTTCGCGTCAATTAGAAGAACTCAAGCATGCCAGAATCGAATGCAAGACGGCTTGGGACAGGCTGGCCAAGTTTGATTACACCACTAGGACCAATAGGGCACACACCCAAGCAGACAAACCCGGAAGACTGCTGGCTTGGCTATGCAGAAAAGAGCACCCTAGACACCCAACCACATCCTTGAAAAGCATAGACGGAACACCACTTCATACCCAACAGGGTATCAACAACACTTTCAGCCAATTCTATGCCAACCTGTACTCCCACGACACCCAGGTGTCTCCAAGCGCGATTGCGGATACCCTAGACAAAATTGGTTTGCCTAAACTATCGCAAGCACACAGAGAAACCCTGGAAGCAGACATCACCAAAGAAGTCATAACCGAAGCAATCAACTCCCTGACCACTTGCAAGGCCCCGGGCAGCGATGGGCTACCCACCGAATTTTACAAGACTTACGAACCCGAGTTAGCCCCGCTATTGCACAAGGTTTTCCAAGAAGCCTATGAGCGTGGTATCCTCCCGGGGAGCATGCGTGAAACACTGGTGATCCCAATGCTTAAGCCCAACAAGCCTGCGGATGAATGTAACTCTTACCGCCCACTCGCTATGCTCAACTATGACGTTAAGATCCTGACAACAATCCTAGCTAGGCGGCTCTCCAGGGTTATAGGAGAGGTGGTACATCCCGATCAGAACGGCTTTATACCAGGCCGCAACACCACCGCTAACCTCCGCAGGCTCCAACACGTCCTATCCCGGACCAACCTGGGCTCTGGCTCCTACGCACTGCTCTCATTGGACGCCATCAAGGCGTTCGATTCCATCTACTGGGAATGGCTGCTGGCGTCGCTTCGCGAATTCGGCTTTGGAGAAAAGTTCATCAGATGGATTGAAGTCCTATACACCAAACCAAAAGCCTGAGTGAAATCTGGGCGGCACATATCCGCAACATGGGACATACAGAGGGGCACTAGGCAGGGTTGCCCTCTCTCCCCCATGCTCTATATTCTTGGACTTGAACCCATTGCCATCTTCTTCCGAAAGCAATTCTTTGATGCTGGCATTCGTCCGGAAGGTACTGATCACATAATATCTCTATACGCGGACGATGTTCTCCTCTACATAAGGGACCTGCACCTAAATGTCCCGACCATGTTGGATGTCCTCGATAATCCTCGATAATTTTGCTAGGGTATCGGGTATACAATTCAACAGTAGCAAATCATGCCTCTTCCCCCCTGGGTGGCCTAAGAAGAACACACCCAGGCGAACTACCTCCGCTGGCAGTGAACTGGCACCCCAACACGTTCCGCTACCTAGGAGTCAATATATATCACACACCCGATCTTATGCATGAACACAATACAGTGGCAGCACTGCCCCCTTTGCACAAATCAATTGGGTTCTGGTCTCGACTTCCACTATTTTCCACTACTGGGAAAGGCGTCCATCGTCAAAATGATTATCCTCCCCAGATTCCTCTGCGGATTTCAAAATGTGTTTTACTATATCAAGGCTTCCTTTTTTCGATTACTGGAGACACTCCTTAAGGATTTTTCTATGGCGGAAGGGCAGACACAAATTGGCGCTTTCCACACTGACCCTCCCATACCGCCTGGGTGGCATCCAATTGCCAAATCTCGAGAAGTACTACTTGGCTGCCCAGTTCAGCTTCGTAGCCAAATGGCTGGCCGACGACAACACTTCGGAAACGACATTGCTGCAACCGTAATAGCCCCAATCCAGCTGAAGGAAATCGTCTGGGCCCCCCAACATCTTGCAGGCGAGGTCCCCTTCTTGGCCATCCTGGGAATACAAATATGGCACAGAACAAAGTAGCTCCTCCACTTGAAGCATGCATATACCCCCGACATCCCGCTCCTCTCTGACTTATGCCAAAACAACTTCGACCTAGCGACCATCCGACTGTGGGAACGACTAGGAGTGTGCACTTGGGGGGACCTATACGATGAAGGCACCTTCCGTGACTTTACCTCCTTACAACTAGCAGGTGACATACCCACTGGCCAATTTCTTTGGTACCCAAGGATCCGGAAAATAGCGTAAACCAAATGGGCCACGTGGCCTGAGGAACCCGAGGCCAACCCCTTTATGACATCTATACAGCCTAGGCAATGGGTGGAAGCCGTTGTCCCAAATTTACAAACTTCTCATGGATAGGCCCAACCCCCGCAGCCCTGAACTAAAACTCAAATGGGACAAGGATCTAGGACAGGAATTAACTGCCGCAGAATGGGAAAGGGAACTATCGTTCCCCAAAAAGGTCTCCAGGAACTCCAGATTCAGACTACTCCAGCTTAACGTTCTGTATCGCTCATACCTCACCCCTCACAGAATTGCCAAGATCTACGATCAGCCCCAACACAATTGCCCATGGTGCGACAGAGATAAAGCAGACTTAATGCACATGTTCTGGGAATGCATCAAGGCCCGACACTTATGGTCTGATGTCGAGAAAACCTGCAGAGACGCGGGCATGTCTAGATACAATTGGACCCCCAAAGAATGCCTTCTGGGTACTTACCCCAGGCTAGCTAAAATCAAGCACATGACTAAGCTTATGGACCTGGCTTGCATCCTCACCAAAAGAACTATCGCTATGGCCTGGAAGAGACCAGATGGCCCACGCTTTCAGGTATGGCGCAACAAGCTTGAACATTGGATCGGGGCAGAGACTGTGGCCTGGGAAGAAGGTATTGCCAGATCCCCCCGACGACGCGAGTCTAGCATTTGAAGCTTGGAGGACCCTTACATGGGACCTGCTCCACCCGCCCCCCCTCCTCCCCAACGACGATAAACCTCCTTGAAAAATCCTCCCCTAAAGTTCTGATTGCTTACCAATCCGATCACCTTACCAATCCCACAACATTGCTGTTACTAAGTCCTTAGCCCCCCCGCTTATGGCATTTTTTCCTCCACTATTCCCGTGAGCCCCCTCCTCAAAGATTTCACTTGAACACTGGAGACTTGTTGTCGTTTTCTCTCTGTTTGGTTCTAATTTATTGTTTTTATCTTTTTCTGTTTATTGATGTTCTGGCTTGCTACCACATTTGCTTATATTACAGTAAGCAGTCACTCCTATCCTGCCCTGCTTTAAATGCCAATAAAGATATTTAAAAATAAAATGAAGACTTCCAGTTCTTTTAGTGTTTGGGGATCGGGGAAAACCAAAAGGATGGTGGTAGTGACATGAACTCAGACTAATGTAAGACAGCTTTTCATATCTCATATGGCCTGTAGTCATGAAAGGTGTTCTTTAAACATACACCACACTTTAACATAGAATTTAATGATGCACTCAAAGTGTGCAACACTTGCTGAACAAGTATTCGTAGGCTCTGCAAGATGAGCAAACAACCAGGAAATGGTGCTTTCCTGTTCTGGCAGATCGGCCGACCACAAATGTCAGCTAGCAGCCTCTTTGACTTGTCTTTGGTAGAACACACAGACAACACCTTTCACCTATAGAGGAAGTAAAATGTCCAGAGCATGAACCAAATAATGGGAAAACTAAAGGAGATAGAGATGCCCCACAGTGGCAAGGCACTCACAGGGGTAAACTACCTTGGGGTGAACCTAGGGGGCTGTCCCTGTTTAGACCAATAGACTATGATTTCAGAGACAGAAGACAAATGAGTCCACAAAAGTATGGCACTGATGAGAGTTCATCTCATTCCTCACAGGCAAAGACGCCAGGAAACTGACGGGAAAGACATGAAAGTTGAGGGAAAATAAACACTGCAGCCCTGCAAGTTTTACAGAGCGCAGAGTCCACGCACTCATTGAATCATTCCAAAGACTAAGCAACACACTGACTGGATAAAGGTCCTGTTAGACTCTGGGTCCGATATTTCCATATTTGAATGCAGCCACAAGACACTGTTGGAGCATAAAAAGGCACAAAGAAGGGAATAGTTTCCTACCTGTAACTCAATTTCTCCAGCATTGGTATCTTTCATGGATTCACATGCTTAGAATATTCCCCGTCGACAGACTGGGAACCCTCAGTAAGCTTATAAATCCTTTTCCCGTAGGAAAACGTTCAACACTTGTGTCCTATCTACGTCGTTTTGGGCCGCGCACGCACGCCCCTCTAGGACGTAGTGATATAAATGCCCCGCCCCCGTGCCTCCCTTCAGATTTCGACCCCTCCAAAGTGTAATGGGCTGAAACAAAAATTACAAGATGATTGCATTTTGGGGAGGCCGGAGGGCGCATGTGAATCCATTAAAGATACTGTCAGGATTCCGACTGTGCCTAATGCAGGTTTGGGGCATTTGGTACACACCACGCACAAAGAGCAACATCCTGGGCTAGGGAAGAACAGGCAGTGGTCCAAGCATCTGTATTTTAGGACTTTGTTGTGCCCTATTTGTAGAATGCAAGCTTGGAGGCAGTAGAATGCAGCATTCGGCATCAGGACCAAGAAAGACTTCAATACCCAGCGAGCAAAAGAACTACTTCGGGACAACGCCCGAGGACCAGCGCATGCGCGCGACGCGCGCAAGGTTCCCTGCTTGTGCTAAAGGAGTTTGACCAGAGAAGACGTACAGATCGAGGGCTCCTGCAGGCAGCGACCCGCGGGGCCAAACCCCGCCTGTGAATACTGCAGGCCCCGTGCACCATGACAGATAAGTGCATTCCTTTCTTGGGCTAGACTAATGTGAACAAGCGACCGCTAACGGAACGCTTACAAAGAATAACAGATACTTCCAGCGTGCGTCTGGAACACGCTGGTTGGGATTCAGCGTTGGGTGCACACGTCGGGAGTGGGGTGAAGCCTAGCACTGGAAGAGATTCCAAAGTCCGTCTTGGCGGAACATTCACCCTGTGCCAATTAGTTTGTGTGAAGTAACACGGCCTGACTATACTTGGAACGAATGAATGTGTGATTGTGCCGTGTGAGGAAACACGGTTGTTGACATTACACTCACATCTGTTTTTGGTTTTCTTGTAGCGGCGCTCCGCTGTAGTGTACAGCAGGAACTCGTATCGCGCCGTAGTGTTACGGAAAGAACTGGGGCAAGCAGCATACCTCTCAGCTGCATCACACGAAGCTAAGTGTCTCTTGAGTTATTCCATTACTGTGTATAGTAATACTTGTTCTAGGGGTGTCTGTGTGAACAGCTCAAGAAGTGTGATAGGAACGCTTCTACCAGAGTAACGTACTATGTGCATCAATCACCATTGTGTATAGCGTGAGACCCAACAGGTCTCTGAGGTTCTTGCTGAGTGTAAGAGTGAGTGTAAGGGCGGAGTGCCATCGATCTCAGGAACCCCACCAGGGGACAGCAAGATGGACCTTTCCCTATAACCCCCTTTACCTACCATTCCCTTATCCCTTCTTCCCGGTTACCCTAACTTCCCCCTACCTATCCAATCCACCGGACCCTAACCCTCTTTCCCCGGCGGGTTACGGAAGCCTGAGTTTATTACCAAGCCAGGCACCAAGACCCAACGGGGAGGCAGGTGTACGTGCTACCTCCGCGCAAGGTTGAGTGTCTGACAGATACCAATGCTGGAGAAATGGAGTTACAGGTAAGAAACTATTCCCTTCTCCAGCATTGGATCTTTCATGGATTCACATGCTTAGAATAGAATGCACAGCAGTGAACTTGAAACAAAGGAGGAGGTGTAAATCCAATCCAGCACCCACCCCATCCTGCAAAAGGCGAATCATGATCACATAAGATTTGAAACTAACATGCCACAGTACTGCACCGAGTAACCTTTATATAAGCCAAAAAAGCATACATAAAACACACGCGTTTACCTCCATGCGTATATTCGTACATATATCTATATATATATTTATATGCATATACAAATACATATCCAAACCAGCATAGACCCTTCCCGAAGAGAAAGGGCTTACCTTATTGAAAAAGATGTTGCAAGACTGCTCGTCCCATTTGTATCTCGTCCGCATGCTGTCGCTCGAGGCAGTAATGGCGGGTGAATGTATGGGGCACTGACCATGCTGCCGCCCTGCAAATGTCTGTCAGTGGAACTCCTGCCCACAGCGCGTCGACGACTAAGTCGTCCTGGTCGAGTGAGCTCTTGGACGTCCTTGTAGCGGTTTTCCCGCTTTTGAGTGACAGAAGGCAATCGTCGACGAGACCCATCGGGCCAGTCCTTGTTTTGAAATTACCTTGCCTTTGCCGAAGTCCCATTTGCAGCGAAGAGTTGCTGCGTAGATCGAAGTTGTTGAGTTCGATGAAGGTAAAATTTTAGAGCTCTCTTGACATCCAGGGTATGCAAGACCTTTTCTGCAGCTGATGAGGGAGTCGCGAAGAAGGTGGGCAGGACAATGGATGAATGTTTATGATAAGTCGTAGGAACTATCGGGATGAAACGAGGACTCGTTGACAAGATCACTTTGTCTTTGAAAAATCTGAGATATGGAGGGTCTATGACCAATGCCTGTAACTCTGAGATCCGTCTAGCCGATGTTATGGCTATTAGAAAAGCCACTTTCCATGATAAAAACTTCATCGACGACGTGGCCATCGGCTCAAAGGGTGGTTTCATTAAACCTGCAAGTACCATTTTAAGGCTCCACGTCGGTGGAAACCGCTTAACCGGGGAAAACGTCTGGAATAAACCTCCCATTAAGTGTTTCACTAACCGGTCACTAAACAAGGGCGTTGATTTCCTCCCTCTTGTAAACCAAGAGATGGCCGCCAGGTGAACCTTTAGTGATGAAAAAGACAAACCATTCTTCGCCAAATGTAGTAGATACGGGAGAAGCTGTTCCGGAGTAACCCTCAGAGGTTCCACTCCTGCCTGTCCTTGGCACCACGTACAGAATCTCCTCCACTTACACCTGTAGGAGTTGGTGGACGGGGCCCGCGCAGCCTGTAATATCTTCCGGCAGTTCGAGGGAATGTTCAAGGCACCAAATTCTGAAAAGTCAGGAGCCAAGCTGTGAGGTTGAGGCTGCTCGGGTTGTGATGCCACACCGTTCCTTAGTCCCGGGACAAGAGGTTAGGCACCTTCGGGAACGTTATCGGGCGATCCGCTGACAGATGAAGCAGGTCGGAAAACCATGGTTGCCTCGGCACCTGTACCTGCGTAACTGGGTCTCGAACTGTGCACCCAGAAACACCAAGCTTTTGGACGGCGTTAGCGAGGATTTTCCGAAGTTTATCGCAAAACCCAATCGTTGCAAGAGGCTCATGGTGTCCTGTAGACTCCTATGCGTCGTCGACGCCGGGGAGGACCCCCTCACCAACCAGTCATCGAGATACGGGTATACATGGTGGCCTTGCCTTCTCAGCCGGGCTTCCACCAGAGCCAGGCATTTCGTGAACCTTCTGGGGAAGATTTCAGTCCAAAGGGAAGTACTGTGAACTGGTAGTGAGTCCGCCCTACCACAAACCTTAGGTACTTCTTGTGTCGCCGACACATCGGTATGTGGAAGTACGCGTCCTGCAGGTCCAGAGACGCCAGAAAGTCCCCTTCTTGAACCCACCTGATCTCCTCCTGGAGCGTGAGCATCTTGAACTTTGTGTTTTTCAGCGACTTGTTTAGTTCGCGCAGGTCTAGGATGTGACGCCACTTTCCATTTGGCTTTTTCACCACAAAGTATCGGGAATAAACCCCTTGACCCCTTTGTGACGACGGGACCAGTTGTATAGCCCCTTTTATTGCATAAGTGCTACTTCCTGCAGCAACACGCTCAGATGGGATTGAGCTACACACGCCGGTGGAATATGTGGAGGGTTGCTCTTGAATTGCAGGGAATTACCGTATTTTACAGTGTCCAACACCCATTGATCTGTTATTAGCTCCCATTTGTTGATGTAACATGATACTCTGCCCCCAGAACGTTCCGATGCCCGTCATTGCTGGTCCTTACTCTGTTTATCCCTCGTTGACGAGTAACCTGCTCTCTTCTTGGGGGCCTGGTAGTGCCGGCGACGTTTAGCCGCTTGCGAAGCTCGCCTGTATCCCTCAGAGGAATATGCTGGCCTACCGAAGGGTCGGTCCCTCAATGAAAATCTGGAATTCCCTGACGCCCCTCTGAAGGAACGAAAAGACCAGAAACTCCGACCACTATGGAGGGCCCCCAAGGAACGCGCCGTGTCCGAGTCCTCCTTCATGCCCTTCAGGGCTTCGTCGACCTTCTCGCCGAAGAGGAGGTCTCCTTCAAAAGGCATATCCAGTACCTTGCACTGCACCACCGGTCGGAAGTTGGTGCATTTTAGCTATGCCTGTCATCTGAGAACTAAGCCGTTGTTCACCTGCTTAAACCCCGACTTCGCAAGGTCTACTGCAATGTTAATAGCGTGATTCGAAGCCTCCTCACCTTCCCTGACCAGCAACATAGCTGCTTTTTGATGTTCATCCGGAAGGTGTTCGAGTATGGGCGCCACCCGATGCCACATCTCCCGGTCGTACCTAGCAACTATGGCGAGAGAATTGGCCGCCTTCACTGTGGTAGCACCTACCGACAGGACTTTTTTGCCAAACGCATCCTGGCGTCTAGCATCACTTTCCAGAGGGGTCGTACACTTGTGTTGAGCCCTTGCCTTCCTCGCCGCCGCCGATACCACAGAGTCAGGTGTTGGTTGTGAGGAAAGGCACTTGGGAGTAGAGTCCGGGGCTTTGAATTTTTTCTCTAGGCGACCCTTCATCGCTGGCTCTGAGAAAGGGTGACGCATGGTTTGAAGACCTTCCTTCCACACATGATCCAGGATGGGCACTGAAAACACTGACCTTCTCCTTTTACCCATGTGGTCGAAAAGAAAAAACAGTCCTTTTCTTATTCTTGGGCCAGCCCAAATTCCGGGCAAGCCCTGGCCATCATGTTGTGGAATGACCCGATATCGTCTGGGGGAGACGGCTGAGCCGGGCTCCTCAGGGTTTCCAATTCTGCATCGGACTCCCAGGTCGCATCCCTGGAGGGGGAAAGGGAGACCACCGACGACGCTCTGCTGCCTGATTCCAAATCCAACAGTTCCCCTTCCTCGCTGCGTGGGGCGAGAGATTTGCTTCCGGAGGCTCTGCCGCGGGGGTTAAAGGTGTAGGGCAGCAAGACGGGCCCGGGTCGTCGACAACCGACCTGGCCGGAGTTGTTCGGGGCAGTCTGTCATCCAGTGTCCTCAGCAGCGTTTGCAGCGTGGACAAAACCTCCAATGATAAAAACGATTGCGGATTGAGCAGGGCGGCAGAACCCGGAATGCTCCCGGAGAAAGGTGTGGTAACTTGTAACCCCAGGTCTGCAGGGGCAGCTATCCTTTTACCCTCGTCTCCCGAATGGACACCGACAAGGCCTCCTGCTGTAGAAGTGTGCCCGGCAAAATTGGGTCGTAGACCTCTGGACGCCAGGCCTCTTTCGGGATATCCGTCGAAGCAATAGTCGGCCCCGTCGTCGTCGTCGCCTGCAATTCAGGAACTGTTGATGTCAACTGCGTCAGCGGCAGAGAAGTAGTTGACGACTGCCCAACTGTCGACGACGGTGGTGGTCGCGCAGGCTTATGCGTTGCTCCCGCCTTTTCTGAACTCGACCTGAGTTTCTCTGTCTCTCGACACAAGGTCGATCTATGACGATCGCCCGAGGAGCATTTAGATTTTTCTTTGTCTTTCCTCGCTGAAGATGAGGACGAAGAGGCCTTCTTCGATGAAGAGTCTCTGGAATGGCCTACCGACGATTCCTTGTCCACCGGTCGCAATTTCTTTACCGGGGGTTCCGATGACGATGAGCGGCGCGGCGTCCCTGAAGATTTTGACACAGAAGCCGCGCTGCATGTGGAGCCCACTTCTGAAGGCGGGTATGCCCCCGCTCTGTCGTTCAACCATGCGACAAGTCTGCGACTCCGATCCTTAAGAGTCTTCTGGGAGAAGCCCTTACATATGTCGCACTTGTCAGCCGAGTGATGAGGGTGCAGACAGTAAATGTAGTCCATATGTCCGCCCCCCTCGTAGACCTTCTTTAGTCTGCACGTAGCGCACGGGCGGAACAGTGCTTTCCCCGACATTAGGAGAAAACACGAGGTGTTCCCACTTTGGAGACGGGTGAAATCTGAAGGGAGCCGCAGGGGCGGGGCATTTATACCACTACGTCCTAGTGGGGCATGCGTGCGCAGCCCAAAACAACGTAGATAGGACACAAATGTGTCGAACGTTTTCCTACGGAAAAAGGCTTTATAAGCTTACCGAGGGTTCCCAGTCTGTCGACAGAGAATATTCTAAGCATGTGAATCCATGAAAGATCCAATGCTGGAGAAATGCACAAATACCTACACCCACTGGGCAGACATTAGCAAATAATGAAGTGTATTTTGTAACCATTCAGCTGGAAGGTGAACATCCCAAAGAGATTGAAGCACTTTTTGGCCACAGTTACATATCCAATATAAAGGACTTTTAGCATTTCAAGATTGGCCACCATTGTATGCGAGACAGATACCAAGAGGTGAAGAAGTAATGATGTCTGCCTTTTCAAAAGAAGTGAGTAGGGAACTAGTACAAAAATATGCACAAGACTGGGCAGCGCTGGCAGCAGTGCAGCCATTTAAAAACCATGTAGGGCATGATGTGGAATGTCCAGCACATGTGATTCCAGTGCTGAAACCACCCACATCACAGAGGCAGTATCCAGTCAAGCTACAAGCAATTGCCCACATGCAAACCCATAGTGGACCAACTAATGGACCAGGAGGCAATTATAAAGCAAGCAAGCCCACATAACAGTCCGGTGCTGCCAGTTTTAAAACCTGATGGTACCTCTATCATTTTATTGCGGACTTCAGAATTTTGAATGCACATTGTAAGACAGAGGCAGTCCTAAACCAACACAGTTCTGGACTTGTAGCCAATTTACACAGATGCAAATATAAAACAAACCTTGATCTAGGCAATGGGTATTTCACACTACCTTTAAGTGTAGAAAGCCAGAAATACACTGCATTCACTTTTAAGGGAATGCCTTTCCAATTCGCTAGAATCATGCAGGGGTATAAGAATTCGCCCAGCACATTCTCAAGTAGAATACAGTTTGCTGGCAGACATTCCGAACAGTTGGCAATATGCAGATGACATTTACATCACCCATGAGAATCTCAATGAACACTTGCAACAAGTAGACTTAGTAATTCACACATTGGCTGCAAAAGGGTACCCGATTAACTTCAAGAAGTCAAGATTAGTTAATCGTGAGGTTACCTTCTTAGGATTCACTCTTACAGATGAGGGCAGAGGCTTGTCAGCAGATTTTCTTGAGAAATGTGCCAGGATGCTACTGCCTAACACACTTAGAGGCAATTTCAGGCGATTTTAGTGCTTTTAAATTTTGGCAGATCTTATGTGTCTAATTTTGCCGAGCTAGTGAAGCATTGTATGCTTTGATAATACCAAATTTCAAAGCAGCTGCTTGGTTGCCAGAGCACACTCACATGCTGCACCATGTGTACTCGTTAATGACTTAAACTGGTCCTTTGCAAGACAGAGAAATACAGAAAAAGACTTAAGAAATAAACCTGTTGGTGGGAGATAATGCTTTCACATACACAGTTTGCAATCTAGGGGAGACTAAACCAATTGCATATAAATCACATGTATATTCCACACCTGAATTAAGATTTACACCTGGGGAAAAGATTATTTCTTCAATTCAGATGATCACTCAGAAACAAAAGGCTGTTGGCGGCAAATAGAACTATACACAAATACACCTTTGGCTCAACTTGAGGCTGCTACAGAAGCTAGAAGGCCCAATGCAAAGGCATTACATACTAGATGGATTCAATGGTCAGCATCTCAACATGCTCCAGGTGTAAAGTATCATTATAAAGCAGAATTGCAAAGAATGAGTGGATTGACTTGGACAATGGATACACAACCAGACACCTCAGTGCCCGACATGTCATTGTTTGATGTTTTCCAAATCATTTACTGTGATGGCATGTTCCAAATAGGCTGCTGCATGTGCAGCACTGGTAGGACATTTTACAAATTAAGTATTTTTACATACTGATATTGCAACAAAGCATCTGGGAGGCATGTCTGCCCAGACTGTTGAATTGCATGGATTGCTGCTTGCATTGCGCCAAGCAGGCTCAGAAGTCCTTTCAATGGGTGGGAGCGCGGGGGGGAGGAATGGGCTGTGGCGGGCGGGTAACTGGGTAGACAATGTGCATCTAGTTAGCAGAAGTTTAAATAATTTACCACGCCAGTCTCTATGCAACAGTAAGACTCCATTTGAACTCTTGTTTGGGAGACAAAATGTTATCCCTGCTCTGCACGCTCTCCCCAGGCCCCTCTCTAGGCAAGGGCAACTGCTGGCGACAACGCTGCAGTGGGAATTCGTCCAGGTGGAAGCTGCTGAGGGCAGTCATGAGACCACACTCAAAGCAGGAGAATGGGTCCTGGAGAAGATCCATGATAAGACTCAGTTTAGCCCGTCCTTCAGACCAAAAGTACAAGTAATCAGATTGAAAGGTTCCAGAACTGCTGTCCTGCCCGCAATACCACCCAACAGAGGCACCAGACAAGTTTCTGTGGATCACCTGAAACCTGCTCCAGATTGTTACTGCAATGTTTCTATGCAATCATCCTCTTCCAGTTCTGAAACACTGTTATATAATGCTGTCCGTACACTTTCATCTACTGTGGCTGAGCCTCACTGTGTTTCTCATCTCACTGACTTCGGGGCATTTTTTGAGCAAGGTTTCCACTCCACCTGCAAGCAAAGAAGTTGTTCTAAAGCCTTTAAGTTCGTCACACTCGTTCGAGAAAAGAGAGCTCCAAGAGCCAGGAACTGCAGCCTCAATACAAATGTTTCCTCTAAGCATGGGTCATGTGTGGATGCCAGCATTTAAGACGTTTAATGGCCCAGCCAAGCAGCTGCAAGTTCACACTTTTTCTGTGACTAATGAATCCAGGCGGTTTGCACCCAGTAATCCTGTGTCCAGAACATATAGAGAACTGTTAAGAACTAGGCACCATACATTTGCACAAAATGTGGTATTTGATGATTTCCATGCGATGGGGTCCCATGTGTGTTATGTGCAATACTACAATGCTACAATGCCTTTTTACTTGTCAAACGTAAAACGTGATCCCATCCTATGGCCCAAATACGCTTTCTGGGAACACTGTGCAGTGCCTTTGCAAACCGATATTCCTGAACTCCAAGCACAGTTCCCATATATTTCACTGGGACCATACCAAGCAGGGGAATACATGTATGTTGCAGATTCAGTCGTTTTTGACAGAGAATACTTTTCAAACATGACTGAACAAACATGGCAGGAAACTGTCCCTCTGATCTACTTAGGGTCAGCAGATAGGTGTTCACACGTTAGACATGGCATGTAGAATCCCACATTTGATACATTTTTTAAATTAAGGCCGTTCCAGACCACTTTCAGTAATAAGAACTTGAGCCTCTACCCTGACTGGAAGAGGGAAGATGGGGAGTTCTGGAGTGCGTCCTATAGATAAGAAAAAGAACGCAATGCAGCAAGCATATTACCTATGCATCAGGGAGTCCTGTATGATTGGCGGTTCAAGCAATTGAATGCAATAAAAGAAGAAGAGGAGGAACCAGGGTGGGCCCATATAGGGGTTGGAATTCCCATAACACCTCCCTGACACAAGCTATATCCATAGGTAAACTGTGCCAAGGAATGCTTTCACAGTATCACCCGAGTGAGGTGATACAATCTCTAGATAACTTCATAAAAGAAGAGAATTGGACAGCTACCATGCAGTCAGCTGCTGTTCTGAGGCGCACACAGATCAGCTACCTGCACCACCTCTGACCCTGGAGTACGTTGTGAGGTGGGACAAGCGTCAGCAGCAGGTAAAACCTACACTTAGTCACAAGCAATAATGCAAATCCTGCAGACTGAAAGTGAGGCAGTGTGACTAGGATTCCATTCATCAGATTACAATGATCAAGCGCTAGAGCAGTTCTTCTATGTGCTAAGAGATGTCATTACAGATTTAGTAGGACTGGTTCAGAGTGACCGGTCTATGATTAGAAGCGACCATGAGGCCGCAGTAAGTCTTTCTGTGGTAACAGATTTTCTGGACACTCTTAGCAGAGGAGTCCCAGATTGGAATGTAATGTCATGGCCAGAACAAACAAATAAATGCACTTTACTTGTCCAAGGTTGCAATACGCCAGGCAATGTCAGGTTCACGTTCTTCTTGCCTAGTGTACTTACAAGGCGTTTTGCAGCATCATCTACCTGGGTTCCAGGCTTGACTAATTGGATTTTGCATGGCGTGTTAAATATTGCCCTTCAGACGACACCTTCCATGGTATGTCAGGAACTGCATTCCTGGAGTAATGTGCACTTGGATTAGGGAAGACTATGTAGTGCCTTATTCACATGAATGTGTGTCACCTTCAAGTCCTGAAATAGCACTGTACTCATTACATGAATACAAAGGATCCCCTCGTATGGTCTATGTTCTTGCAGAGACAGTGATTTCCTGTGACAGGAACACTAAATGCACACTTCATGTTACACCAGTTGCACTGTTACACAGTCAAGTACGCAGTTTATCTAATGGCTCATATCTGGTGCAATTGAGTCCTGTTGTCATGTTGCAATTGGGGTTCCAACCCTGGTTACTGTGACTACACAAGTTAAGTGCTGTGGGTTTATTCTGAATCCACCCAGACCATCACAATTCAAATTCCTACACTCGCCGAGTCTCAAGTTAAGACCCTTACAATTTCTAAAATTGAGTTTGCATATGGCACACCATCAAAACATGCGTCTAAGAGTGTGCAGCAGTGAAGAGTCTTATCTTTAAGCACACTCTGCAGTGCTCAAGAAGATAGCATCTCTACTAGCATCCGAAGATACAATTGAAGAGGCCATGCACTCTAATTGACAGCTCACAGCTAACTGGCATGAATACTGTTTTTTCTGTGGTTACGATGTCTGCCACAAAATCTCTTCGAAAAGGGCTGAACATGCTGGACACATTCATTAAAACACTGACTTATCCGCCAATTAGTTCATTTTATGGACTGCTACTAATACTTGGACTTTCTCTATTGTGTTGCTATAGACACTGAATTATGAATGTTCGCAACATGAAGTGCCTCGAAGCAAATTGTTTTCTGTTCAGAGCTGAGCTATGCAGACGCCTTGGGTACCAGCAATGTGCTCAATTTCCAAAACGTTTCATTTTCTCAATGATCAGGAAGAAGTCGACGGTATCAGCTATTGCCAGACGTGTGATGTGCGCCAAGGAATAGCTTCTCGCCAAGAACGTGGGGGTCAGAGTCTAATCATTGTGGCATACTCGACTTGCCAAAACGCTGTCCTTGCACAGAGACGTGTGTGGCATCTAGAGATTCTCCCCTCAAGTATTCTACTGTGATTTACTTGAAACCCCTCCAAAACCCACATCTCGCCATGGAAGCATGTCAAGGAAAATTAAACTACTCAGAGAACGACGAAAACGACAATTATGTCCAAATGTCTCCTGTGAGACCAACACACCAGTAATTGAATCAACTGAGCCACCAGTCGCAAAGCCTGATTCAAACCAGAGACAAGAGAAAACATGCCTGCGCTCGAGCCCTGGGGCCCAGGAAGCCACCACATTCGAGATAAGTGATGAATACCTCTGGTTCCAGAAGTGCATGGCAAAATAAGCCAATGCCCATGTCCTTGCAGAAATCTGTCATGCACATTTTGTTTACTTCACCACTTCGCTTCCTAACGCACATCAAAAGAAGATGAACAGCAAACCCTGAGTTCAGAAAGCCTGAAATTTTGCGGAATCCACCACTACTGGCATCACAATCAGGGTCTGCAGAACTGAAAATATACTGCATTGTACTTCAAGGTACACGTTTGTGCACACAGCATACTTACGTATTGGATGACTTCCACTTGCAAATCACTGTGGGTAACATAGGTACTCACATTTTGGTCTACCTTGAGGAGCAGCAATTTAAACTGTGGACAGTTTACACATGTGGTCATAAGCTCAAGATCACACATTCTAAAGCACATTGGGTCAGAAAAGCAGGAGCCAAGTTATGCTGGTGGTTAATTTCTAATGGGTTCTCAAAGAAGTCTGTGGTCCTCATCACAAGTTGGGCGGTATCCCAAATGGGATACCGTCCAACTGTATTTGCATTACCACCCACCCGTCCGGCGGTAATACGAGTTGGGCGGTAAACGTAATTCCCCATTCCGTCCATTCCCCATTCCGAAAATGGGCCTTAAGTTGGCGCATTTACCCCCAGCTTTTAGCTGGGGGTAAATGCTGCCAGACACATGATTGGGTGGACCCTTAAATGCAGCATAATAGCGTTACTGCCGCATTTAAGGGCTACCGCCCAACTCATGATGAGGCCCAGTGTCTTACCTTCAAACTATTGCCAGTAAGGAGTTTGATTTTACCTAAAGAGCTCACATTAAATACATGCAGTCATTCATGTATTCTTAGCTATTTCCAGTAACAGAATTTCGGACTTATCCTGAATACCCCACTGTTAAATACATGTATTAATGTATACTTGTGTTAGCCATAACCTCTACCTGGTTCAAAGTGTGATGCATTTATTCATTTAATTTTTTCCAACGCCTATGTTTCTAGGCGCTCATGTATTCACCAAGCAACTCCTTTCCTTATGCATGTAGTAATCATTACTCACCAATGCTAGGATGTGTATGCTTTATTTTTGCCACCGACATAGGCGGCCTGTTTTGCAAATATAGCTCCTAGAAGTTTTTAACGATGGCTTCACAGTGCTACAAATCACTGATCTATGACAACTGCCTTGAGGGGGGGTGACATGAATTCGGACTGATTTAAGACAGCTTTTCATATCTCATACGGCCTGTAGTCATGAAAGGGGTTCTTTAAACATACACCACACTTTAACATAGAATTTAATGATGCACACAAAGTGTGTGACACTTGCTGAACAATTGTTCGTAGGCTCTGCAAGATGAGCCAACGACCAGGAAGGGAGTAGTTTCTTACCTGTAACTCCATTTCTCCAGCGTTGGTATCTTTCATGTATTCACATACTGTGAATATTCCACGTCATCAGGCTGGGAAACCTCGGTCACTTCAACCAAGCATTTTCCTATTGGAAACTTCAACACTTTAGTGTCCGATCAACGTCCTTTTTGGATGCTTTAGTCCCCACCAATAGGACGTAGGATATAGATAGCCCCGCCCCCGCGGCTTCCCTTCAGATTTTAACATCCAATGTAGAGGGAACCCGAACCAGGTTTGCCTGCAGGGGCGGCCCGCGGGCGTATGTGAATCCATGAAAGATACCAACGCTGGAGAAGAACAAGTTACTTCTTACCTTGTAACGTTCTTTAGATGGGATGTTCCTCCGACGTATTCCTTATCTTAGATATCTCTTTCCAGCTTTGCTGGCCTCGGAAATTTTTTCTCTCTAGAGGGCGCTGCGCATCGACGTCCGCCGAGTCGATGTCCCTCCACAGCCGCCGTATCGACGTCGACATCATCCTGCCTATAAAGGCCGCGCGCAGCGTCCATTGCTCAGTTCCGTTTTGTAGCCCACAATAATTCTTTCTGGACTAGACTAATCACCCTGAAGGAGCGTAAGATGCAACAACAAGGGAAGTAGTACTGCAGGGATGGATGGGAGGGTCGATAAGGAATACGTCGGAGGAACATCCCATCGAAAGAACGTTACAAGGTAAGAAGTAACTTGTTCTTCGAAGGGATTGTGTCCTCCGACGTATTGCTTATCTTAGATAGGCTCCCATAGCAGTATTCTGTTATTGGAGGTGGGAGTACTGACTTCATGCTTCCTCTTATTGATGAATAGAGTGCAATATTGCCCTTCCAAACCTAGTCTCTTGACTGGAGGAGGAATCCAAGTTGTAAAACCGTGTAAAGGTATGGACGGACGACCATGGGGCAGCCGCACATATGTCTCTAACCGGCAATCCTCTTTTGAGGGCCGATGAAGCTGCGATACCTCTGGTCGAATGAGGCCTAAGATTTTGAGGGGGCTCTTTTCCTGCCAGTTTATAACATTCCAAAATGGCAAAAATGATCCATCTGGAAATGGTCTGCTTAGTTATCGTTAACCCCAGCTTGTGACCTGCGTAGCCTACAAACAGCTGGTCTGCTTGTCTTATCCTAGCCAGTCTACTAATGTAAAAACTTAAAGCCCTTCTTGGGTCCAGCCTGTGTAACCTCTCTTCCTCTTTCCCCGGATGGGGAGGAGGATAGAAAGATGGAAGGGTAATCTTCTGTGTGATATGAAATTCAGAAACCACCTTTGGGAGAAAATTAGGCTTCACTTGCAGAACAACTTGTGAAAGATTGTGTGAGGGGGTTTACAAGAAAGAGCTTGTAACTCGCTCACCCTTCTAGCAGATGTAAGTGCTATTAATAAAACAGTTTTAAGGGTAAGAAATCTTAACGAACCAGAGTGGAGTGGTTCCAAAGGTGTGCCCATCAGGAAAGTTAGGACTAAATTTAAATCCCATAGGGGAACCTGGAATGGTCTTGGGGGATAAACGTTAGTTAACCCCTTTAGAAACTGTATTACCAAGGGTAACTTGAAATAGGATGGTTCTTCCGCAGTGCGCTTAAAGATGGATAGCGCTGCGAGATAGCCCTTGATGGTGCCAACTTGAAGGCCTGAATTCGCTAAATAAAGTAGGAAGGACAAAACCATTGGTGTACCACATGAAGAGGGATCGATATTCTTATCCCTACACCAGCTGCAAAATCTGTTCCAACGGCAGCGGTATAAAGATTTTGTTGCTGGCCTACTTGCCGAAAGCAACACCTCCATAACATCATCAGGGAGGTCCCAATCCTTGTACCTCAGCCTTTCAGAAGCCAAGCGTGAAGGTTGAGGGTTTTGATGTCTGGCTGGAGAACCTGACCTCCCTTCTGTGAAAGCAGATTCTCTCTGAGTGGAAGTCGAATTGGAGGGCAGATGGACAAGTCTAGAAGGTCCGGATACCACGTTCTCCTGGCCCAATCCGGGGCAATTAGGATCATGGTTTTCCGGAATCTTCTCAACCTCCTGATCATTTGAGGAATGACAGGGACCGGTGGAAATGCGCACAGGAGCGGAAACTCCCAGTCCACTATGAACGCGTCTCCTAGAGCTCCTCTCGGGGGAAATTCTCTTGAACAGAACAGATCGCACTTCCTGTTGACACTGGTGGCAAACAGATCCACCTGAGGGGTTCCCCAAAGGGCGAAGATCTCTTGAAGGACTTCCTGAGCTAGTTCCCACTTGTGGGATACTGTGCTCTGCCTGCTCAGAGCGTCCGCTGTCAAGTTCTTCTCTCCGGCTAGGTGAACTGCTGATAGAGAGATTCCTTCTTGGATTGCCCAAAACCAGAGCTGCATCGCCTTTCTGCACAGAGGTAGTGATCCTAAGCCTCCTCTTTTGTTGAGGTAATGCATGGCCACTGTGTTGTCCGTAATTATCAGGACATTCTTTCCTTGTACAGATGGCAGAAAAGCCTTCAGTGCAAGCCTGATGGCCCTCAGCTCTAACAGGTTTATATGTAGTCTGGACTCCGATGGAGACCAACGACCGCTGATGGTCAAGTCGTTGGCGTGGGCTCCCCACCCCGTGAGTGAGGCATCCGTGACTACTGTTATCTCCGGCCAGGGTTGCCAAAACTGCTCTCCTTTCAGAATGTTCTCCTGACAGGCCCACCACTGAAGGTCTCGAGCCACCCTGTCGGGAACCTGAAGATCATCTGTCATCCTCCCTGAGAATTGTGACCACTGAGTTCCCAGTGCCCACTGGAGGGATCACATTCTCAGGCGAGCCTCTGGCACTAGGAAAATGCAGGATGCCATGAGGCCTAGCAACCTCAAAAAGTCAAAGGCTGGGAGACGTTGGGCATTTTGAAACTTTGTAACCATCTGTAGAATATCTTGAGCCCTCACCTCTGGTGGCGAGGCTTTTCCCAGGGAAGTATCCAGGATCGCTCCTATGAACTGGAGTCTCTGCGATGGTATCATTTGTGACTTCTTTAAATTGAGGGAGAAGCCCAGTCTGTGAAGGGAGTGGCAAACATGATCTAGCTGGATCTGAGCTTGTTCCGAAGATACAGCTCTGATCAACCAATCGTCCAGGTAGGGATAGACGTGAATCCCTTCCCTCCTTGGACTTGCAGCCACTACCGACATTAACTTGGTGAAGACCCTCGGGGCGGAGGTCAGCCCAAATGGCAGCACTCGAAATTGATAATGAGAGTTGCCAATTGCGAACCTCAGGTATTTCCTGTGTTTGAGATGGATTGGCACATGGAAATAAGCGTCCTGAAGGTCCAGAGATACCAACCAGTCCTGGAACTGAAGGGCCTGAAGGATCTGAGAAAGAGTTACCATCTTGAATTTGTCTTTCCTGAGGAATTTGTTCAATTCTCGCAAGTCCAAGATGGGTCTCAGTCCTCCGTCTTTCTTTGGAATGAGAAAGTAAGGGGAGTACCAGCCCTTGTTCCTCTCCACTACAGGTACTGGTTCTATGGCACCTTTCTCTAGCAGGTCTAAAATTTCCTGCAAGAGGAGCGGATCTGGAGCTTTTTGAGAGCTGATCCCCGGTGGATGACTCTGAGGTATGCGTAGGAGAGGCAGGCAGTAACCTTGTGCAACTGCCTCCAATGCCCAAGCATCTGACGTGATAGCCTGCCATTCAGCCAGATGTTGAGTTAACCTGCCTCCTACAGGTGTCTTGTGAGGGAAGTCCTCAGAGTGGTTTTGGGGCGGCTGATGCAGTTGCCGATGGTAAATATCTACCCCGTCCACCTCGGGTAGTTCTTCTTTGTCTCCTTTGAGCCAGTCGTCCTCTACCTCTTCCGAATGCGGAGTAGAAGCGAAAGGACTTGCCTCTCGCAGAGGTTCCTGTGGGACGAAAAGGTGTCTGACGGATTGCAGCGCCTAGGGATTTTGCTGCTGCCTTTGATGTTTGCAGTTTTTCTAAACTGTCATCCGCCTTTTTCCCAAACAAAGAAGAGCCATCAAATGGCATGTTCAAGAGCCTGGCTTGCACATCTGGGGCAAAACCAGACTTTCTCAACCAAGCAAATCTCCTGGTGGTTGTACTTGCCGCCATTGCTCTGCTGATACTGTCAGCCGAATCAATTCCCGTCTGGAGGGATTCGCACATAGAGTCTTTACCTTCCTTTATGATATTTAGGAACGCCTCCCTTTCTTCTCCCTCCGGGATGCAGTCAGCCGCTGTAGAAGCACACTCCCAAAGTGTATGGCTAAATCTAGCAAGGGTGCAAGTAGCATTAATAGATTTTAACGCCATGCTACATGCCGAAAAGACTTTCTTAGCCATAGCATCATATTTTTTATCATCCCTGTCCTGTGGGACGGTAGGGTAAGCAGTCTTGATGTCAGTAGAAGATGCTGCCTGTACCACCAGACTTTCTGGGGATGGGTGTTTGGACAAAAACTCCGGGTCTGCAGAAGATACCCTGTATTTAGTAGACAGTTTTCTATTTACTGCCGGGACGACATCTGGGGTTTCCCAGTTCGTCATGATTTTCCTTTGAAGAGCTTTATGAAAAGGTACTACAGGATCCTCCTGCGGACCTTTGTCAAGAATATCCGTGAGGTCATCCTGTTGGAAAGCCTGTGAAGGTGTTGACCACCCCATAAATTCTGTGATCCTGGCCATTAAGGCTCTATAAGGGGTTTCAGCATGCTCCCCCGGGTCTGGCCTAGCGAACTCCACCTCTGGGGAAGTGTCTAAAACACTTGCCTCATGTAAGGAATCAGAGTTCCTTCAATCTGCTTCCTCTGAGGAGAACTCCTCTTGAACTGGGGTTGCAGATCCCTGCAACTCAAATGTCTCTTCTTGGTCAGATAGTTCTCCCTCTTCCATAATTGTTCTCAATTGGTCTGAACTCACAAAGGGTGTGAAACCCATCCCCAAGGCAGAGGGTGCCAAACTTGTTGTAATCGGCCTCGAAAACGTCGATGTCGTCGACGTCTAAGGCTTCGAACTTGGCGTTGAAAACAAAGGCGGAGGACTCGAGGTCCTCGATAGAATTGGAATTCTGCTTGAGGATGTCGACAATCTCGACAACATCATCATCGAAGACCTGGGAATAGCCAATGGGTGCGCTGCAACCGTGACTTTCCTTGGCGTCGACGCCGGTGTTGAGGATGACGTCGAGTCGACAGACCCGTGTGTCGAAGGTCCCTTTGACAACGGCGTCGAAGACACCGACCTCGGCGGAACCTTTGTCGACGGAACCTTCGAAGGAGGATTCGAGGTCTTTGCTTTACTCGAGGGTTCGTGACGTGCTCGAGAAGCTTCCTTCGCCGGGTACTGCGACTTGCAGCGTTTTGGACCTTCGGGTCTTTTGACCAGAGCATCGCTCTCGGCAGACTTCGAGGGGGTCGAGGCCGCTTTCTCGAAGACGCTCATCATATTTTTTCGGAATTCCTCCCATTCAGCCCGGGAACTATGTTTCGTGGGGCAAGGGATTCTCTTAGGTGAAACAGAGGAAGAGGAGGACGAAGAAGGGGATCTTCGGCGTCTCCTTTTCGAGTGCTTCGATCTCGAGGAGTGTTGGGACCCGCTTCGAGACCTGGAGCGCGAATGGTGATGAGGAGACGAATGTCTCGACTTCGTCGAGGAAGAAGAAGCTTTAGAAGTCTTACCTTTTTCCAGCTTCCCCCTACGCTCCTTCAGGGCCTTAGCTGTCATGGACATACAGTCCTCGCACTCCGAACAATGTTGTTCAGCTCCCAAACACCACAGACTCTGTGAGGGTCAGTCAGCGACATCTTTTTTCCACAATCTCGGCATTTTTTAAAGCCGGACCGAGGGGTCGTCGGTTCAGACGAGGAATCCATCGTGTATGGATCGAATATCTCGAGGAAATAGGAATAATTCTCTACGAAACTGAGCAACAATATTCCGAGGCACTGAGTAAGCGCGGAAAAATGGAACTGAGCAACGGATGCTGCACGCGGCCTTTATAGGCAGGATGACGTCGACACGGCGGCTGTCGAGGGACATCAACTCGGCGGACGTCGACGCGCAGCGCCCTCTAGAGAGAAAAAATTTCCGAGGCCAGCAAAGCTGGAAAGAGATATCTAAGATAAGGAATACGTCGGAGGACACAATCCCTTCGAAATGGAGTTACAGTTAAGAAACTACTCCCTTCTCCAGCATTGGATCTTTCATGGATTCACATGCTGTGAATAGATTACATAGCAGTACCAATCATGCATGGCAGAGTGTAAAGGCAAACCAATGAACAAAACTTAATCACATATATGAAACAACAAATCCATCAAGTGACAAAGTTCAAATAAACACCCCGAAGTTGCGGGGCTTACCTTTATTGGAACAGGCGCTGCAGGCCGCACGTCCCACCTGTACATCATCACCATGCTGCTGCCCCAGACAGTATTGCCAGTTAAAGGTATGCAGCACCTCCCAGGAGGCCGCCCGGCAAATGTCCATCAGCGGAATCCCCGACCATAATGTCGCTGACGAAGCCGTAGATCTCGTCGAGTGAGCCTTAGGAGTCGTCCTCAATGGCTTCCCAGCTTTAGAGTGGCATAATGAAATCGTAGAAGACACCCAAAGGGAGAGTCCTAGTTTAGAGATAGCCTGTCCCTTGCCAGACGGACCATACGCCACAAACAAGTGCCTCGACTTCCTGAAGTCCTGAGTTTGATTCAAATAAAACTTGAATGCCCTCTTAACGTCCAGAGAATGCAGGGCCCGTTCTGCAGGCGTGGATGCCGAAGCAAAAAACGTGGGCAAAACAATAGAAGAGAGTTTGTGGAATGCCGTTGGCACTTTGGGAATAAAGTGCGGGTTAGCGGCCAGAACAACCTTATCCTTCAGAAATCACAAGTATGGAAGATCAACGACCAATGGCTGCAACTCCAATATCCGCCTGGCCGAAGTAATAGCCACCAAAAACAAGAAGTCGTCGACATCGGCTCAAAGGGTGGTTTCATCAGAACCGAAAGTACCCCATTAAGGCTCCATTCCGGTGCAAACTTCTTCATAGGAGGAAAAGTTCGAAATAACCCCTTCAAAAAATGCTTCACTAACCGGTCACTGAACAGAGGAGCCGCATGGCGCCTCAGAGTGAACCTTGATATCGCTGCCAAATGTACCTTAATGGAGGTCAATGCTAGGCCCTCCTCCACCAAATGAAACAGGTACAGGAGAACCTGCTCCGGGGAAATGTTCACAGGGTCCACCCCAGGCTGGGCCTTACACCATACGCAAAACCTTTTCCATTTCCATCCGTATGAGATATCCGTGGACAGAGCCCTTGCTGCCTCCAAAATTCGTCGACAGTTCCTGGAAATACCTCAGAGGAGTCAGGAGCCAAGCCGTCAGGCTGAGAGAGCCCGGATCGTGATGCCACACTCTGCCCTCATACTGAGACAGGAGATCTGGAGCCGCTCCAAACCGAATCGGCTCTGCCATCGACAATTGAAGGAGATCGGAGAACCATGTCTGCCTGGGCCAAAACAGAGCCACCTGAATCACACGGCATCAGTATCTACGTATCCACTGGAGGGTCCACCGAATGAGCAGAAATGAGGGAAATCCATACGTGAACCGGCCTGTCCACCGGAACGAGAATGCATCCCCCAGAGACTCTGGGTGAGCCATCCTGCTGGCGAACTCCCGACACTGCTTGTTTTCGATGGTTGCAAACAGATCCAACGGGGGATGCCCCCATCTCCGGAAGATCAGTGAAACCTGCTGCTCCTTCAGCTTCCACTCATGCAGCTGGGCAGCGTCCCTGCTGAGCGCGTCTGCCTGAACATTCAACACTCCCGGCAGATGATAGGCCACAATGCTGATCTCGTGAGCCAGTGCCCAATGCCAAACATCCTGCGCCTCTTTTGACAGGACCCGGGAATGTGTGCGCCCCCCCCCCATTTCCTGAGATAAAACACTGTGGTGGAATTGTCTGTCAACACCCTCACCACCGAACCGCGTACACGCGGTAGAAACGACTTGAGGGCCCAGTGTACCGCTCTCAACTCGAGCACATTGATGTGGAAAAGAGATTCCTCCCGCGACCACAGGCCTTGCACCTGTGAATCGCTAAGATGAGCCCCCCCCCATCCCGTCTGAGAGGCGTCGGTCACAATCGTACATTGGAATTCTGGCTCCAGCAATGGCATGCCTCGTACCAGATTGGACATGCAGGTCCACCAGTGAAGATCTTCCACCAGACGTGCGTTGACCACCAATTTTTGTCGGACCAAGATCCGCGACTCTGCGCCCACCAGTCCGCTAGGAACTCTTGCATCGGTCTCATCAAGAGACGACAGTTTGGCAGCAGCGGAATACACAAAGCCCTGGCCCCCTGCAACGACACGTGGCTTCGGAGCGACACCCTTGTGCCTTCCTTCCATTCTCCTGCCCTCTGCAGCAACTTCTTGACACCCTCGCTGGAGGGTTTTACCAGATTGTGCCGGGTGAGAAACTCCACCCTCAGAAACACCAACTCCTTGGATGGCAGCACAATCGATTTTTCAAAGTTGAGTGCAAATCCCAGTCGTTGCAAAAGCTGCATGGTAGCCCCCAGACTGTCTTGCTCCCTCCCTGGTGACGAACCCCTCACCAACCAATCGTCCAGGTATGGGTAAAAATGATGACCTTCTCGTCGGAGAAACGCTGCCACTGCTGGCAGACACTTTGTGAACGTCCTCCGAGACGACTTTAAGCCAAGCGGGAGGACCCGAAACTGGTAGTGTTCGTCGTTGACTACAAACCGCAGAAACTTGCGGTGCCGTCGACGTATAGGAATGTGAAAATATGCATCCTGTAGATCCAATGACGCCAGAAACTCGTCCGGCTGCACTGAGCGGATGACCTCCTGAAGCGTCAGCATCTTGAACTTCAGGCGTTGCAGAGTCTTGTTCAACGCCGAAGATCCAGAATGGGCCGCCACTTGCCGCTGGGCTTCTTCACCATGAAGTAGCAGGAATAAAGCCCTTGGCCCCTCTCTACCACCGGCACCAGTTCTATAGCCCCTTTCTCCAGCATAAGAACCACTTCCTGCTGCAGGATTTGAATATGTGACTGTACGCCAAACACCGGTGGAATGGGAACCGGGGAACACTTGAACTCCGAGTGGCCTAGATGCACTGTGTCCAACACCCAACGATCCAATGTTATTTTTCTCCACTCGCCCACGTGCCTAGCCACCCTGCCCTCTTGTACATTGTCCTGAAGGCAGTCATTGTTGTGGCTTAGCTTGCCTCCCTTTAGAAGCGGAGGACTGCAAACCCCGCTTCTGCTGAGACTGGAAGTCCCGACTCTTGTGCGCCGACTAGGCCGACCGTCGATATCCTTGCAAGGAATAACTGGACCGACTGAAACCACGGTCCCTGGTGGAAGCAAACCGGGCATTGCCTGAAGCAACCCGGAATGGGCGAAAGGAGCGAAAAGAGTGCCCACTCTGTAAGGACCCCAAGGACTTAACTGTTTCCGTGTCCTCCTTCATCCCTTTCAGGGCCTCATCGATCTTCTCACCAAACAAGTGCGCCCCTTCACAGGGCATGTCGATGACTTTGTATTGCACTTCTGGCTGAAAATCAGTGCATTTGAGCCAGGCCCGTCATCGAAGCACCATCCCATTGATAATCTGTTTAAACCCAGACTCTGCTAGGTCCACGGCAATATTTATGCTGTGGTTGGAGGACTCTTCCCCCCTCATGCACCAACAGCATGGCGTCCTTGCGGTGCTGCTCCGGCAGATGTTCCAGAATAGGCGCCAACCTATGCCACATTTTGCGATCATATCGGGCCATGATCGCCAATGAATTTGCTGCCTTAACTGTCGTTGCCCCAACAGTCAAAACCTTCTTCCCGAAGGCATCCTGTCTCCTGGCCTCACTGTCCAGAGGAGCAACACACTTGTGTTGACTTGTGGCTTTCCGGCTGGCCGCCACCGACATCAAGCATTTTGGGGTAGACTAGCCGACCTTTGACAGCCAGCTCCGAGAATGGATGGCGCATCGTGCGCAGGCCCTCCTGCCACACATGGTCAAGAATAGGCACAGAGACAGCCTTCCTTCTTTTGCCCATATGATCGAATAGAAAGCAATCCTTCTGCTCTTCCTCTGATGCCAATCCATACTCCACACACGCCTAGACACCATGGCGTGGAATGCCCCAATATCATCTGGTGGCGACGGTTGCACCGGACTCGGAGGCTGTTCCACCTCCACGTCCGTATCCCATGCGTCGTCCCTCGTCGGCGAAGACGAAGCCGTAGACACAGTGTCCCGCGGCCCACTCTCTGGCTCAGGCAGCTCGCCCTCTTCTGGATACGCCTGCGGACGACCTTCCCTCACTGGCAACTGCACTGTCAACCGCGCTGGAAGAGACTTCCTCGGAGGAGCCTCGGGAACCTCGACCCCTGGGACAACCAGATTCATATTCGGAGGAGGCAACCTCACATCCAGCTGACCCAACCACGACTGCAGCGTGGACAGTACTTGGAGGGATAAAAGTGACTGGGGTTAACCAGCGGATAACCTGCTGGACCAGTGCCCATTCCACTGGATGTCGATGGACCCACACTTTGAAGGCCCAAAGCAGACGGCCCCAGCACAGGATCCTGGTCGTCGTCAACCTTTGATGACACTGAATAAGTGGCCGGATCTTGATGCAGAATGTTGTCAGGTAGAAGGAAATCAAAAGGCAGAAGACTTCCACACCCCACTCGTTGACAACAACCTTTCCGATTCAACTCTCGTGGACAAGAACAGCATCGTCCCACTGGAAACCACTGTCGTCGCCGGAGCCGACGACATCACTGTCGACAACGGAAGTGTTGCCTGCAGTCCCACCGTCGACGACTGGTCCATCTACGACAAAGTCGTCGTTGTCGGCACCGCCACCCTCAGCGTTGACTTCCCCAGAGAGCCGGCCTTCTTGGTATCACTGACCCAGTGTTTAGAAGACTCCCGGCTGGAGGACGACCTGTGATGGTCCCCGGAAGATGAGCGCTTCGATGACGATTCCTTCGGCTTAGACAAGCCCTTCTCCTGCGCCGCCGACTTCTCGGGACTATTACCAGACCCCCGGGAATGGTCCGACCAACCATGCTTGGACGAAGAGGACACCCTTCGACAGCTGCTTACTGGAAGATCGACTACTCTTCCCCCCACCTCCGATGCTGGCAACGAAGGACGATGTTTCTTGGCCAGAGGTTCAGCCGATGCCGCCCAGCGATGTTCCGTAGACTTCACAGCCTGCTCCGAGGACAGACGCAACACCGACCCCAACCTCCGAGGCCGAATATGTGCGCTTATTGAGCCAACAGACAAGCCGCCGATTGCGGCTTAAGAGTAGCAAGACGCACGTGCAAAAAACACGAAGAACACGAGGTGATCCCAAAAGTTTGGAGACGGTGGAAATCTGAAAGGAAGCTGCGGGGGCGGGGCTATTCATATCCTACATCCTATTGGTGGGTACTAAAGCATCCAAAAAGGACGTTGATAGGACACCAAAGTGTCAAAGTTTTCCATAGGAAAACTAAGTTAAAGTGACCGAGGTTTCCCAGCCTGATGACAGGGAATATTCACAGCATGTGAATCCATTAAAGATCCAACGCTGGAGAAATTGTACTTTCCTGTTCGGGCAGATCGGCCAACCACAAATGTAAGCTAGCAGCCTGTTTGACTTCACACCATTAGGGGTTATCCAAGAGCAGCCCTTTAACCTCACACCGGTAAGTGTTATATCTGATAAGGATTCAAGAGCAGGAAATTGAAAGACGCGAACAGAAGCATCTTGCACATTCGCAAAGTCAATGACCACAGGGTACCATGGGAGAAAAAAGGTAACAAGTAAGAACGTGATCCCTTCATAACAGACAGCCGGCTAAAATAGCATTGCGATGCTGCGGTGGTGCAGAACTTCACAAATGCCATAGGGTACAGTGAAGACATTTATTAAACGGGTACAGAGATCTCACTTTGAGGTACAAAAACCCCATCTAATGTAGTTTCACATAGGAGTTCTACGTTGAACGAACAAAGTGATATGCCAGCTCTCACTGTTCCAGACAGCAGATATGACGAACTCACACGTGCAGGGCCACCATGCTACTTGATAGATATATAACCCAGCACAAGGAGGGGAGGGAAAGCAGGAAGCCCAGCAGACTTGCCAGTCGATTAAATCCAGAGGGGCTGGAGAGGAGTGCAGAGCAGCAGCAGCAGCATATAAGCGAGACAGCCATTCCCAGCTAAACAGAACTCGTCAACCCCAGAAGGAGCTGTTTCATTTGAAGCACACTCCACTCTAAACATGAGTGACAGGTGGGGGCTTGCTGAGGCATGGTGACTGATGGTTTATAGTATAGTATAGGGTAGTGTAGCTTAATGAGAGATAAAGATTACCCATGCCGTTAAACAAAAAACACCACTAGCTCTATTACTTAAACGTGCTCTTTGCCCACATGGCAATCTTGTTCATCGGTGTGATATTGGGTTATATCTGCTTTTGCTTTAGCTTGTTTAATGAGAATAAGAACCCTCAGAAGATAGCAGGTCATTTAAATGCATTAATATGATAACGCCTGTGTCAAGTGCATAATTCCAAGTAATGCATCAGAGTGGTATCTCTTTGAGTCTAAGAACTTTACAATTCCTGACTGTACACGTTTAATCATGTTGATGAGCACATGAACCTAGGCAGGCCTTTTTTTTACCGCTTATACACAGCCTAGGGTGAGTTTTGACATGAATGACTGATGACCAGGGGTCCGTTTCCATAGCCTCAAACGAGGTGGAGACAAGAGGCTCATGGTCACACCTAATCATAGGCAATCAAGACAGCAGGACACCAGGTACGCTGTTCTTGTGAGGGTGTAGCTATTTTTATGTTTTCTTTCCCAGCTGTGACCTCTCCCCATGTGGCCAGGGGACGGTAGCCACTACCTGACCCTCGGAGCACTATATGAGGGAAGATCACATGGGTGGAGGCAACCCTCAAGGGAGAGACAGCATCAATCGGGTGAGACACAGTATCCCCACCAATCAATGGACCCTAAACCCCCTTCTTACAACCTTAAAAACCACCACTTCCATAATGGACTTCTCCTACCTTTGTACTTCTCCTACCATTCCCCTAAAAAGTACTCGGATGAGGAAGAATAGGTGTGACCTAAAGGAAGATCATTTTCCCAGTACTGTGACGAGAAAGATCCCCAATGACTCACAAGGGAGTTATAAGATCAGTACTGTGACGAGGGAGAAGTATGGAGGAATGATGATCACTCCTAATGAGAGCCACTGTCAGCAGTCTAGTCTTTCCCCAAATCCTATTGGGCAGAGCCAGTATAAAAGCAAGGAAAGACTCAGGAAGTGTGAGAAAGGCCTACTGTGGAGGACCTGGCTGCAGGAATTTGTTGGTGTAGAAGAAGGGGCCTTGGACTGCTATCCCAGAGAAGTGAAGGGGGAACGCTTGTATCCCAACAGCTGGTGGCGAACTAGATACCCCTGGGCATCATCAGTGTGCCAGAGGAAAGCTTGAGGCTCCCTTACTGGGGAAGTGTAGCTGAAAGCAGGAGGAGTTCTCCAGCTCATGGCAGAGCAAGGTACCAGCCGCTGCTCAGGAGTCCAGACAGCTACAAGGTGCGAGAATACAGTCCGCCTAGCAATGCGCCTTGGGGAGGCTTGCAGAAAGCAGAGGAGCACGAGGAAGCAAGTCGTGCTTCCTGAAGGCAGCAGAGGGTAGGACGCCATCCAGAGTACAGATGATATGATAGTTTATGATATGATAGTTTATTTATATAGCTTCTATACACAATGTATTTCAAAGCGCTTCAAGGCAAGGGAGGGAACAAGGGAAAATACAATGACAATCTTACGGGCCATGAACAGTAAGGATGTGAAATTAACTATCGTACTCGGCCTGATGACATTTCAGATATTGCAAGAGCTAAGACATTGATAAGGAAGGGAGGGGGAGAGTGGGAAGGAAATGGAAACAGACCGGCGACTACCGTATTAGGCCTGACGACATTTCTGGTAGAGCTGGAGAAAACAATGCCCACCGAAGTCGCACAGAGGCCATGAAGAGAGCCCCAGTGAACCCAGAAAAAGGGTTGGGACACCGAAACACTGTTGGGCAGTGTAACGTGCTAACTTGAGGAAGACCAAGAATGGGACCCACAGAACGAGTTTGGGGAAGCAAAGGCAGAAAGAGGTTAAGGGGAGGGGAAGAGAAACCCACAGCTTGTGAACTTTGCAAAAAACACAATAGGAACGAGTTCTGGCCCTACGCTCAGTATAGGCGATTTCGGGAGATTGCCGATTGTGTGATTGTTAAAAAAAATTGCAAGTTGTGACCCCCACGTGCATGTAAGCTACAGTACCGCTAGTACTCTATAATACAAATATATATACAATCTTCAGTATGTTCACTTATTGTACATCAAATTTTAGTCACGCAATGCAACTAAGTAAGATATATGCAGTAATGGCAAGAAATAATATGAATAGGCCCTTGTGCCCAAAAGTCACGGTTCAAGACAATGTTTCTTACAGAAACTGTTCTCTTTAAGGATGCAATGGGCTTATGGTGGTGATTTATTTCAAACTAATTTAAAAGTTCAACAACAACTGACCAGTTCAGAGGTAAGCTCTCTCCTTTCTTCCAGACTTGGTTAACCCAGGGCAAGATACCCAACCCAGGTTCAACAATCAAAGGTGAGCTGAGGGGAGACAGGAGACAGAGGTACTTGTTCCCCTGCTTACTTACAGTGTGGGGTCAGAAAGACACAAAGTTGTAGTATTCTAATTGTCAGACATTTTATTTAAAAGCAATGGGTTGGAAAAATGCCTCTCTAGCCCTATCCTAAAGAAGGAGGTTCCCTACCTAAGAAACTAACAATAAGAATCAGTCCGTGTCAAGTAGTTAGAAACTTGGAAAACCGTCCTTTTATCCAAAACCTTCTAAACTGTCCCTCACGCTAAATCCAAATAACTAAGGATACAAGAAAATGCCTCCGACATATTTTTAGTGAAAAGTGTTCATAATCAAAACATACAAATAAATCCGAAAGTAGTTTCAAGATTTCTCCTTGGAAAATAAAGGATAGTTCCCTTCCCCTTGGTTTTTAAGCAGGATGGCAAAGTGTCTCTTTCAAACAACAGTTTCAATGAATCACAAGAGTGTCTCTTTATCCAAAAATGTCTTGAGGGGTTTACACTAGATTCTAAAAGTTCCTGTTCACACAACATTTTCCAAAACATTCATCAATGATTTTGTAGCAAAAGCATTTCTCTTGAACAACAATGTCTTTAGTTGGAGGTGGCGCTAGAGAGCCCATTCAAAATGGCCACAGGCCTGTGAGCTCCCGAGCAACACTGACTATCCGGACAATATCCTGGTAGAACCTGAGCTGCCGCTACTACAGCCTATGCTCAGTAAGGTGCAGGAACGTGAGAGGGGAGTTCAGAGAAACATTGGTGTTCCTGTGTGCAATTTTGGCGGTGGAGGCAGTTACAACATCATCTAAGCAGTGCAGAGGCGTAGACAGTCGTTGTTGCTCCTGGCAGTGTGAAGTGGGAGGCCGCACTACCGAAGCGAAGTGAAAGAGGAGATACAGAGGAACGAAGGGTGCACTGTCTGAGAAGAGACCTTGGTGTGCAGCGGGGCAGGCGACCTCGAGTCAACACGCCGCTCACTGCCACTCCGAAAAACACTGCTGGTACAAACCACTGCAGCAAACTCCACCGCAAACTACTGAAAAAGGAAATGAACACACTTCTCTTTCTTGCATGTAGGAGCCTCGTTAATATCTAGGATTCTTGAGATATTTCAACACGAATCATCTACTATTCAGAAGTCCTGAAGTTTAGTAAAGTAAGTAACAACTACTCTGCATTTTGGCCACTAACTGAGATAAAAAGGTTGCTGAGTGTGGGTGTGTGCAGGTGTGTGTGGTCCCCTACATCATATGAATTATAGCACACAAAGACACAGATTTATTTGTATTCTGCTGACAGACATTAACTGATGTTTTTTATTAGGTCACCTGTCTTTAATACACCAATTAATAATACATGTGAAAAATAAAAGACAACAATAAACAAGGTAATTACATGTTTCTATGTTGCTTCTATTGTTGCAAAGATAGAAATGAAAAGGTCTATAAAAACAGATCATAATGATGAGCCTTTCCTATGTGTGAAGAGTGATGATACATCAAAGGCTTTGGCTTGGTGGACATATACAATATGGTTTCTAATGTGGGCACATCTTTAGCGAGTCGATGCTTCACAAAAAGGACAGAAAGGTAAACATGTCTATTGCTCCCAACTTTGGCTTGATGAATAGGTAACTGAAATGTACCCATCAAACTCATACCCCAGCAGCTGTGCAAACCAGTCACTCACCTGGATCTTTCCCTTGACAAAGGTTGTGATATCTTCTTCATTGTCAAAGATGGAGAGTGTCTGAAGAAGATTGTTTTCCAGCCATTCCCAGTGCCCTGTGATCTCCTTCCGTGAGGAACCTTGGCGTATCGTTGTGAGGGGGGCAAGGGGATGGGGGGAGAAGATACAAGCAATGTTAGGTAGCAAAGAGATTTAGAGAGCCAAACCATAATATGAAAACAACGCTAAACCAGAAATGTCAACTTCAGTTTGTATCGAACCAAATACATTTACAAATAAACAAGAATAAACAGACACCTTATTCAGAGGTGGGTCTCTTTAAACTGTGACAAAAACCAAGAGACAGCTGCCCTAAGGATGAGCAGCAAACACTTCTAAGTTGCATATGGTGCTTCAAAAGCAGCTTTTATGTAGTGAAAGAGAAAGATTCAGAGTGTGTCTGCTGCTTTTTTTACTGCAATTTTAAAGGATAGTTCCGGGACTTTTTTTTTATTGTCCCTACGGTTCGGCCATGTGTTTTTAAGCATAAATCGGTAGATCGTAGAAAACTTTCCTATGGACCTTACCCGACTTTTCGTCCATTAACGCACTCGAAATCAGCCGCCATTTTCTGATAATCCTATCATTCCCCCCCCCCCATCGACCTGGCTCACCTGCTTTTGCGGCACTAAATCAAATCCCCTGCCCCTGAAACAGACTTTATCAAAACATTCATATTCCCCGCCTCTATCCGTGACGTGACTGTGCTGCGTAGGCAAACGCGCCCAGGTGTCTTCTATGCGACTCCACACAGAACCCGGAAACCAACACAGATCAGCTCACAACACAGCGCGCCACAATTCGGAATATGAAACTGCACTTTTAAATCAAACCGCAAGATTGTAAATTTGGTAAAGTACATTTATTTGACATCAAATGTTTAGAGAATATTCAGCGATTTGCATTTTTATTTGCTCACGTTCCAAAAAGTTCGTTTTGAGGCACGCGATGTTCCTTTGCTGTACACAGGGTCTTAGATCATCTCACAATACAGCGCCACAATTCGGAATATGAAACTGTGGTTTAAAAGCAAACGGCAAGATTGTACATTTGGCAAAGTACATTTATTGGACATCAAATGTTTAGAGAATATTCAGCGATTTGCATTTTTCTTTGCTCTCGATCCAAAATAGTTCGTCTTGAGGCAAGCGTTGTTCGTATGCAGTACACAGGGTGTTGGTTTACGATAAAATAAGCTCTTAGGTCGCACTGATAATCGCATGGCTGTTCCAACAACGAGGCACTAGGCCACCACAACGGTCTGTAGGTTGCATCTAGCCGTTAGTACCGCGTAAGGGCATACTTGTACTTGGCGATCGTCCCATAAAATGGTCAGGGTGGTAACGTTGTTCACGCGGAGAAGCAACTGGCGGTTGTAAAAGCCATCCGCCGGTGTCTGGTACTCGTGACACATACAATAATGAAGGATGTACCTGTTTTAAAAACATAAAAAATGAAATTAGTCTCACCATCAGATCTTTATTAAAATTATTCATTTTATATATTAGGTCGGGAAATTATTTCATAGCTAGGACAGTGCAACTGGGTATTATACATCAAGGGGGGGCTGTAGGATACTGAGACAGTCCCCCAGTGCAGGGGTTGACAGGGAGGCAGTGCAGGTGGAGAGTGGAAGGGCCCAGGACCAAGGTCGCAGACAGTGGACCAGTTGTAGCAGGGGAGAGGGAGAGAGAAAGCAGAAGCAAAGAGGAAGGTTTTGAGGTGCTTCCGTAAAAGGAGATGGTTCTCCTCAAGATAGTGCGCGGTACAAAACAATATGCCACATAGAACGAACAAGTACAACTTAACTCGTCTTTAAAGCTACTGTATAGTAATTAAATTGCGGTATAAACTCATCTAAAGAGTTACTTACATTATATTTGCATTTTCCATTGTGTCTGTGCGTAGGGCAGCCCCGAAATACCACTCCTTCTATGCCGATGTTATTTCTTCTAATGAACGAACATTAAATGGCTTTCGTTTCTGAAATTATATTCATTATCGTTTCTTAAGTTATTGCCCCACACCCCCAAAAAGAAGTCTTTCGGGATGGTCCCGGCCTGTCAAGGTCAAATAACAATAGACCCTTATACTGATGTCATGATCTCTGCTTCCAAAAGGTCAGGGTTTTCCCAACTCCCTTGGAAGCAGATTCATAACCCAGGTTCCGAGTGCCAACCAGTCCCAATTGGGACCTTTTGGACCCAGTCCTGGCGCCAGTGGCACCAGGCTCATAAATATGCCCAGTCCCAGCGCTGGAAGCGCCGGGCTCATAATGCTTGGGTGGACTTACCTGCAGCAGACCATGCTGCTTACTTGCCTGCCAGTTGAGCCTCTGATCCTCTTCTGTTTGGAACTACTTTTCCTGTTGGGTGGGGCAGGAGCCACTCCCTAGGTTCAGAACACTGGAACTCTTCTGGAAAGCAGGAACTCTTTTCTTACCTAGGCGTGGCTGTGGAAGGAGACACCTAAGCACTACAGGAGGCTATTTAAACCACACCCGATGGATGAATCTTGCTTTGCATTATTCTGCATCCTCTGCAGCAGAACGCTCATCGTGTCTTCTGCATCTGATCCTGGGCTTAAGGAAAAAGGCTTACCATCCTGAATCCAGTCTTCAGCAACACCTATAAAGACAAGAAAGAACAGGTTAGAATTACGGTCTTCAGTGACAGCTCTTCACTTACCTGGGCCATCGGCTGTCACCAACGCCTCGCGCTGCATTCTGAAAGACAAAGGCTTACCTACTCTTCGTGCGCTCCGGAGGTCTTCACACTGCATTCCGGCATCTGAAAGACAAAAGCTTACCAACTCTTTGCACGCTCCGGAGGCCTTCGGCGCTGCATCCCGCATCTGAAAGACAAAACAAGGTGCGTTTAAAGACATTGGGGAACTTTAATACTCACGTGCCATTACTCCTTTTCACATCTAACCCAGTGGGTATTCCGGCACCCTGCAGCCGCTCCGAACTTGTACCTGCAAAATAAAAGGACAGTTAGAGCGCATCGTGAAGCAGGCAACAAGCGCTTACTTACGTGCTTCCAGGCACTTCTATTCATCACACGGGCTCCATCTTCAACTCACTTCAGCCCGTCATCCACCATCGCCGGAACCCTGCAAAACAAGAGACATCATTACTAAAGACTTTAAAGACATTAGAATTACTCGAAACTTACCGTTCGTGCAGTAAACGACGGACAGCAGTCCTCTGAAGTCAAGAGGCCTGCTCCCCTTATCCAGTGAAGAAACTGGTTACAGCACCCTGCCCCGAGGCAGATGGAGAGCACAGCCTTCACTTACCTAAGGTGAGAGCGTTAACCTTCGGGGTTCTACAGGAGAAGAGAAAGGGAAGAAGAGAGAGACATTCAATAACCCAGTTCATTAATCCCATATTTTCTATCTGCAGACATCTTACCCTTCGAGTCAAACATACAGTGCACAGAGGTCCAGCCCAAAGAGCCAGCCGTGTGTTACACATCACCTTTGAAGATACGGTATACGCCCAGTCAAGACTGGCGCCTCTACGGGAATCAGGTGAGCGTTACAACTGAGTCGTGGGCCATTCCGGCACCCGAGCAAAAAATCAAAGCAGCTGACCTTCACTTTGAACGAGCACACATTCCTAGTTAGCTACATTCAGTGTAAGGCCATCTCACAGGACTCACAGAGCAATCACTTTTATTTACACAATACATAGCTACACATATTCAATGGGCCTGCGACATGAGGAGACGCGAGAGAACAGACAATCAAATTACAATCATTTAAACCGTGATGTGTATTTCTCAATGAGCTCTGCTTTAGGTGGACATGGAACAGAGGCAATGTTGGGTGGCAATGCAGTTGTCCCCTGCACAGGTTCGTTCACAACTCCATGTATGTGCCTATCTAGGACATCAACAATAAGTCTCTCAATAAACTCATATTGCATATCCTGAAACACTGGTTTGATCACCCATTGTTTACTTCTTTTAGTGAAGGCCTTATTGTAGCAAAGCGTCCCTAAAGTTCCGGTCGTCCTACTTTGTTGACGGCCAACATTATGGTTATGTGCCAAGACCGCTAGAAGAGTCCGATTTATCATGCCCTCCATGCCAAAATGCAATCGTTTTGGCCTGTACTTTAGGCACATATTGTGGAACACCTCCAAATCTCCTGTGTGGCAGAATTCCATGAGTCCCCTCAAATCTCTTGTTATAATTTTATCAAATACAATCTTTTCAATGGCTTTGTGAGTGGGTGATGAAGGAATCAACCACTTCTTCTTCCGTGCCTCCTCTGTGGACAAATGGCCATGTTCACAATTGTGGAAATGTTGGTTTGTGGTCCAGCGGTGAACGTTGCTACAGTGTAGCATTACAGACCGCCATTTTTCCAGTAGAATTTCCAACGACCCTCCACATGTTTTTGAGCTCCACCAAAGATGGTTGCTGATTGACTTGGACCACTGTGAAATACCTTGCATATCTTTTTTTTTACCTGCAGCCGACATTTTTTTATTGATTGTTTTTGCAAGATGCCAAACGTCAAATTGGTGATTTATATTTTTGTACTCTTCTCTCATTGTCTTGGCAATTGAAACGTGTCTGTCCGTGGCTATCAGGTCGATCACCATTCCCCGCGATTGTAGTTCTTGCAATGATGCTACAAAGCCAACTTTCTCCATGGCCACTGAGGATGTACTTTGTGACACCTGCACGACCACCGAACTCACAATTTTCTTACTTTCCATGTCCTGAAAGTGGTAGGTGCAGTACTTGGCTGAAAATCCTGGGCTGTCGCACTGTCCATCACCGGCTAGCCTGAACCGTTTGCCCGCGAATGTACTATCAATAGACATTTTTTCCATTCTCCAAGCTTCGCTAATGGCTGGAAATAGATAATCGGTTTGGTATTTGTAGAACTGAGTTTTCGCAATGAAATGGATTCCCACAAACTGAAAGAAAGACTCTAATTTTTTTAAACTTGAACCACTAAAAAGTGCAGCCGCTGCACAAAGTAGATTGCCTGCTGGCAGTTGCCCCAGCATGGGTTGTGCAGACCATGAGAAAGGATGATATTTTGTACAGGTGGCATGTATTTTAAGGTTAGTGCCTCGAATTGCACGAGTCACATTAATCAATGGCTCCCCACATACTTCCCCACCAACCGAATGCCCACATTTCATCCGAATAATAATATCAATCAAACAACTATCGAATACAATGAATTTGGCCTCTTTCCTTATACTGTCACTCTGCATCCCAGCTGGTTCGGCCTGTAACGTTGAGGACATGTCACTCACATGAAAGGTAGAATCTCTGATATCGTCTTCCGCTATGTTCAGTGATAGTGATGGTGTTTCATTGTCGTCCACTTCATTCTCTTCCATTGCAACATCTGTTCCTTCTCCGGCGATGGGTGAATAAAACAATTTCTTCAACTTTCTCGCGGTCTTAGTTTTTGCGGGTGTGGATTCTGTGAATTGATCTCCGACTGCATCCGAACTACCAGGAGGACATTCACTATCAATGGCTGGTGGTGGTATAGCTCCGTTGTCAATCACTTCATATTCTTCCCATTGGCACGATGCATCTCCAGTCTCAAGTCCCTGCCAAAAGGTTTGACAAGCAACATCTCTCGTTTGCTTCACTGTCTGTGTAGATCTAGTTCGTACACCCACTCGCAACTAGAGGACAGATTGGAAAAGGGATGTTCAGTTTAAACACAACTTACAGTATTGAACTATTAACAGTCAAAAACAACATAATATAGTGACCAGGACACTAACCTTCTTTTGCTTTCTTTTCTTTGAAACTTTCTTGCCTCGAACTTCAACATCAGGACGCTGTTGCTCCGACTCGTGTGTGCATGTCTCCACTTCCTCTTGCGCTGCAACGACTATATTTTCATGATAAGCACATCTATCGCGCACTGACACTCCATCGACTCCCTGAAACATAGAACTTTCATTAGTATGTATAATAATATTGAAAACACAAAATGTACTTGGGGACCAATACCCACGTACATCTCAATAGCAAAACACGAATGAACGCTTTGTGTAGAACATTCAAACGACAATTATTCACGCATTGTTGATCTAGTTAGATGGAACTGTCAAGATCCATACCTCGGGCTCCTCATAGACTTCCATTGATGATATTATTGAAGATGATGCTTCAGTAACTCCCTGAAACACAGTAATTGCATTAGTATGGTTTTCTATGTTGTTAAAAAGAACATAAACTTTGTGCAGGCGTCAACGGCTCATCTAAATAGACCTGCACAAATGATCAGTTGTCTAAAATAAATAATGGATATCTAAATATGATTCGATTTGCTCGATCGTTGGAAGTGTCACCACCCAGAGATCTGCATCAACTACTAGGGGTGATGTTCTTGTAGAAGAAGCTCCGTCATCTCCCTGAAACATAGTACTTGCGTTAATAAAGAAGGAAGTATAGCGGATGTAATCACGTCATATGATTTCGCTTGATCGAACTTTCAGTATCCATACCTCGAAATGCATAAGAACATCAAGGGACGATGTAACTGCGGTGCACACTTCTGCAAGCTGTTGCGCCGACCCGTAACTGCATGCTCCCCCTTCTTCTTGGACTAATGCTCCATCGACTCCCTGAAACATAGGACTTTCATTAGTAATGAACACAATATTGAAAAAAGAAGACACATAGGAGGGCGACGACAGAAGGACATATCAATGGCTAAAAACGAAAGAAACATTGTGTGTAACAATCACGCTACAAGAATGCAAGATCTGATGATCTCCATCGATGGAACTGTCCGGAAACGTACCTCGAGCATCTGAGTGACATCAACGGTTGTCGTCAATGCGTTGGACTCCTCAGCATCTCCCTGAAAGACAGTACTTGCATTATTTTGGATAACAATAATTATAACTGAAAACAAAGACTAGAGGACGAGTACAAGGGTGTACCATTAGGTAAAATAATTACACAATAAATTAAAACTATTGATTTATATGCCTAAAACAAGTCAGTGGCAGAATAGCTAAGTAAGATTACCCGATAGGCGCTTGAAGTGGCTGATGACTGCAATAACCACACGGATGGAGAATCTTCCGCCTTCATATTGAGTGGATACATAAATGGGGAAATTATTGTTAGCTAATGCTACACACTACCGCAAGGCCGAGAGATAAATATGTAAACTTGACTCACCAGTGGAGGGATGTGGATGAATAGAGTGGGAATAGCGGTTGAGAGCAATTTTCTCTTCGCTCGCGGTGTGTTCTTCTTTATTAGCAATGATGTGGAGTACATGTCAGAGGTAAAGTGCCGGCTGCAGATGCGGTATCGATCACCCCTCTTGTCCGCAAAGACTTCTAGGACTCTACTTTCAAGCTCAGAGGGTGGATATCCGCAATATCGGACCCATTCTCTTATCTGATCTATTGTCTTAGGGAAAACATGCATTATAGTACCTTCAGATTTTTTATGGGTCTTCGAAGGGCAACCGCCAATGGAACAGGCAGGCATTGTGGAAAGTTCTGAAAAGTAAAGATCAACAATTCTCTATGAATACCAATGTGTTAAAAAATTAAATGACACATAAAAGGTTCAATGCAAGGTTCGTTTTGGTTCTTGGAACTATACACGTTATTCACATGCGGATAAGTATTTGAATAACTTTAAAAAAATAGAAAAATAATTTGACTAAACTCAGAACATGTGACTAGTTCCTTGCATGTACTGTCTTGAACGAAAAGAAATTGGACGCAAAATGATTATGGTACATGGCCTTACCTTGACAAACAAACAGTTAGATGCAGGGATCAGAGTAGTTTCTTGTCGTAGAATAGGGAGCAGTTCACAGGTTGCAAACTGACGAGTTTCCTCGAAGTGGTCACGGAGGTTCACAGAGACGAAGAGCAGATAACCAGCACCTTCACGGGTTGACTAGCAAAGCGCAAAGAAGTTCTCATTAGAAATATGAAGTGGGTTATAAAGAATTCGAAACAGGGGTGTGTTTGTGAATGACTGACGTGTATATGTTGTGGCATTATGAGGTTTGCAGGGGGGCGTCCAGCGTGAGGGGGGGTGCTTGGCAGGAGACACGGGGTCTGGAGGTAGACATGGGAACAACAACCCATGCTCTATAGACCACTTTGAAGTGTACATGGTCTTTGGCACCTCTTGGCCTTTATCGCTCCCTGACAGCTCCACTTGCCAGCCCAAGTACCCCGGTGCGAACTGCCTTTGATAGGGCGGGGGGTGGATTGGGGCGGTGGTCGTGCAGACAAGACACAGGAAGACTTGTGAATGGAGACACACTTATGTGGATTGCAGGGGGGTGTCCAGCGTGAGGGGGGATGCTTGGCAGGAGACACGGGGTCTGGAGGTAGAAATGGGAACAACAACCCATGCTCTATAGACCACTTTGAAGTGTACATGGTCTTTGGCACCTCTTGGCCTTTATCGCTCCCTGACAGCTCCACTTGCCAGCGCAAGTACCCCGGTGCGAACTGCCTTTGATAGGGCGGGGGGGTGGATTGGGGCGGTGGTCGTGCAGACAAGACTCGTTTGCCGCAGGGCCTCACCAAGGAGAGGCCATCTAACTGCATGTAAGAGGCAGGCTGCAGGATCTAGTACATGGAAGGCAGGGGGGTGAGTTTATAAATACCTCACCCTCCCAGGAGAATATATGGGTGCAGTTCACCCTGGAGACCCTGGATGCCTAGGCAGTTAGTCAGCAGCAGGCTGGCCTGTGGTGGCAAGGCGGCACGGGCCAGAGGGGGTCATCTCTGTACCCGGTGCCCAAAAGGATGATTTATTATGATCAACCATATTGATTATTTACCTATAACCATGTTTTGTATCAATAAAATCCAACGGCCTTTTATTGCCAACGCTTGAACAAAGTGTTGTGGTAAGTATTTTTGGGGGAGGAGGCAAGGCCGGGAGGCTTGATGCCAACCCGCAAAATAACATATGTATGTCTGCTGCATATGGGTTCAACGGTTATGTGGATTGAAGGTGGGCAGCCAGCGTGAGGGAGGATGCTGGCCGGAGACATGTGGTGTGACAAGACAAGGCACAGGAAGACTATTCAATGGAGACACACTAGATTCATTTAAAAAATCAAAACAACCATTGTTAAAATATATGTTGGGTTTTATTTTAGATCTTAATTTCAATTGAACATAAATAATAAACATTACACATTGTAAAGTTCCGGTTGCAGCACATCCAGGGAAAATCCGCGGTATTGTCCACTGTCGCTGGGGAAATGTTGTCTAATGGCAAGTACCGCACAGGCAGGTATTACTCTCCGAACGCGGTGTCCGAGCCTCCCGTGAAGCCACCAAGTGAAGCAACGATAGGCCACCAGCCTGTACCACCTGTCAAAAAGAAAGATGCAAACTGTATTAAAATGACAAAACTTTCTTATCACTGTCGATTCAGGTAAAAAATGTCATTCTGCTTTAAAAAAAAATTCTATCTAGAAAATGCACAATATGGAACCAATTTACATGCATTCGAATGATATGTAGATGTAATTTTATATGTGGGAGACGACCATGAAATAGTAGTGGCATCACTGACATCACAACCAGAGTATACTTACTCGTTACTCGGATTACGCGGACGAACAGTGCCGCGAAGTTCGTGCATAAGCACCATCATCATCCTCAACACGGTCCGTGAGAGGCAGGCTTCCCTGAACTCTGGCAGCTCGGTGATGCATTGCGGACTTGGCTCGCCTTCCGAAATGTAGGCCAAGCACCCGGAATTTTCACGGCAGCAGCAGTTCTCCTCCTCAGTTGGCATTAGCTCGCACCGATTGCACGTGCACGAGGTGGAGACGCCGTCCATGCGACATGGTCCAGGCTCTTCATCCGTTGACTGGTCCTCCCAACTGCCGTCCGAATCCCCATCGTTTTCGCGTGCTTGCCTTTCCAGTAGTTCTTCCTCGGTGTACTCGGGCTCGTACATATACGGCATTATTGTAGCCATTGTGTGGTAAAGAAAGTAAAATAATTTACAGAGATGGTACAGGTGTTCACAAGGCCTAGAGGCGGCGAAGGTAGCTGACCAGAGCACAGAAACGAGTCACAGAATACTCAAAGTAACACAGAGAGAGTAATGGAATCGAAAATCTGCTGCTGTGTGTTGTGAAACGGTGTGTTTATACTTATTGAGGAAAGAGGCGTCCTGCCATTTCCATGGCGACACTTCATTAGCTGAGGCGCAGCGATTGTTGACACGAAACGTGCTTTGGCGTTGGGAAATGGGCGGTACGCGTCTGCTGATGTCAGGCTCAGGGGCGGGGGATTTGATTTAGTGCCGCAAAAGCAGGTGAGCCAGGTCGATGGGGGGAAATAATCGGATTATCAGAAAATGGCAGCTGATTTTGAGTGCGTTAGTGGACGAAAAGTCGGGTAAGGTCCATAGGAAAGTTTTCTATGATCTACCGATTTATGCTTAAAAACACATGGCCGAACCGTAGGGACAATAAAAAAAAAAGTCCCGGAACTATCCTTTAATATCTCTCTTTATACGTTATCTAGAATCGACCCGAGTACTATTGTTCGTACTCATTCACTCATTTCGAGACAGGGGGGAGAATATTATGTTGGTTTCCTTTACTTTTATACTAGCTTGTTAGGTCATGTTTTATTATGTTGAGGTTTCATTATAATGTTTCGCTGTAAATTAATAATTTTCAAGCGCCCTTTGAAGCAACCCCAAGGCAGCAGGTAGCAACCCCCTAAACACACACAGAAACTAGAATGGTTAACTTGGAAATCTAATCTGTTAGCTAGACAATACATCCCTGTTTTGACCTAACATTCATATGATGGCCTCTATTAACAGGACATAGCAATTGCAGCTGAGGGTGAGAAGGCTAGTCAAAGGCTGGATTATGTAAATTACTTTCATAAGCGCCCAACCTCAGCAGGATTCGGGCAACTACAGGAAGGTCAGACTGGGGCTTATGAAATCCCACCCTCAGGTAAATGTGCCCGTATTTCCTACCAGCTTTCCCCAACTATAGTTTGTGGCAGTTTGGTACTTAGTAGAGTAAGTAGAGGGGCTTTGGATGATGTTTTTTCTTGGGCATGGTTTCTATATGTCTTGGCTCACCACGAGACTGTGGAAGTTTCAAAAGTGTGTCCACATAGACCCTAAGCACTTTGAACACAAGCCTAGGGTTTTGGTAACCATGACATTAACGAGGCAACAAAAAAGGGGTTTATTTTTCTCGATTTTAAGGGAGTTTTTCAAAACTTGCCAAATTTTGATTTCTGTCATACAACGCCTCCCAGATGTTGTTGGGGGCCTAGGGAAGAAAGTAGAAGGGCTCTGCCGTCTGTTTTCTTGGGCATGGCTGCCACATGCTTAGGCTCACCATGCAGAGTAAATTCCAGACATACCCCCTGGCACAGCAAACACCTCTTCTCCATCTCTCTCCTTTCAGCGTTGCACCCTATAAAACACTGAGTCGCACAATAAATTTGTACACATAGCTCCTACAACTTTTCCTTCTCACGACTTCCTGAGCATCTTATCTATCCCTCGCCCTCATCCCAACTATGTACCCGACTTAGCTCCTCCCTCCCCACTTTTATTATCTTCCTTTTCACTTCCGCTTTCTCCTTCCTTTTTGCTTCCGCTTTCTCTCTTCCTCTCCCCCGCTGATGCACCCGACTGCTCCACGCACTGGTCACCCTCTGAACCCGGGCCCATGCTTCTGCATGTCCAGTTGCCCGCACTGTCTCCGGGCTCCCCAGCACTTAAAGGTCTGTATCTGGAACCCTACAGTCCCATCTCTCTGCACTTATGAGCCACCCACTGGCTGCACTTGTGAGTTAATTGCACTTCCCCTGGCACTTCTCCCGTCGTTCCCTCTTACCCACACTTGCGCGATCTGAATGACACAAGGCCTAGTAAGATTGTTATTTTGTCCTCGCTTGTTTCCCCCTACTTGTCTTGTCGCGCCTAGAAAAACTTGTGTACAGGCACGTTATAAATGCCACATCATATCATTTTCCTCCTTTTCCTCAAAGGGGCTTTGATGTCACTAAACTATGGAAGGAGGTGCTATACAAATGCAAGATAACATAACCTATGTGTTAAAATACATTAGGGAATGCAAACCTGTTTCACAAATGCGCATCCTTCAGGGCTTGAAAATATCTGCACCATTTACATACAAGCAAATCTGAATATCCAAATTTTCTTTCTATTATCTTCAACTGTAATATTTATTCTATACTGTAAGGATGTCCCAATTAGGGTCCTCCCCCCAATAGACCATCTTTTTGGCCGTTAGAGACATATCATGATCATGGTCTGCTACAAATGGTTATGGAAATGAATCCCTACTACACTACATGTGTAAAAATCATATATACTATGCAATTGGGGCGTAGTGTTCTAAATGCATTTTTGAGTTCTTAACAATAACTGATGTTTTGAAGACAGTTTCCTGACTGAGTTTGTTTTAATTATTGTTGATTTAAAGAACTATATTTTTTTACCTTTGAATATAAATATTGTATATAAATCTCTTTCCAGAATTTGAATTGCCCCTGATGAAGAGTGTATTCACTCAAAATGCGTTGGGCCCTCTACAGCTCCACCATCATGAATAAAATGAAGACTGGTTCTTGTGACCAAATTTGACTGAATGATTGTTATTTCAAAATCGTTTTTCTATTAATATATGAAATACTAAAATTCATTTGAAATATTGTGAATCTACATTATGAATTGTTGGTCTGGTATTCCAGACATATGAAAGTGTGCAGGGGACGTGAGTTCCAAAATTGGGAACTTGTTTGTTTTCTCTGTATTTTGCTCAACCTAGGTGTCAAGGTTGCATTTCTCTCCTCTGCAGCTCAAATCTATTTTCCAAAGGATCTACCTACCAACCTGATATTTCTTTAGATTATTCCAAACCTCTGTTAATAGGGTGTGCTTCCACTGTCCACTTCTCTATTCGCACTTTATCTGTATTTACCACCATCAAAAGTGGAACAGTATAGGTGGGCAAATCTGTAACATGATGGCTAGAGATTTGTCAGTGTCTGTGGCAGGTGAGACATGGGTGAATGTATAGCCATCAGGAAACAGATTTTCTCCACCATACTCTCCCACTTATGGTGACAAAGAGCACAGGAAATCAGATTCACCGTTATGTAAAATGCACAGATATTTTCAATCCTTCAATAAGCATGGCCGTATAAAACATGTCTTTGTTTTCTCCAATGTATTTTGAAATCATACATATTAAATATATGTTTCAAAATCAAGAATACACCGAGCAGCGCCGTTTTGAAACCCAGTCTCGGTCCCACGCTTACAGGCTGGAGACCGGCATGAAGCGGGATATAAGAAATCAATTTAATTTGTGTTACTCATTAATCTATATACAAATTAAAAACAAAAGCAGCAGAGTATCCCAGTGTGTCAATCTTACTTCATTTTCATTTACAATAAAACCTTTGCTGCATGGTTTTGCTCACAAGGTGTTTGATGCAGTTTTAAACTAATAAACAGCGAGTGTAGCACAACTGCTACTTTATGTAGCAGTTGTGCAGCAAGCCGCATCACACAATAACTGTTTCAAGCTTCACTTCACCAGAAAGGAACCTACCACATGCCACTGTCCAATAGATTTGAGACTCCTGCGTCTGATGGAGGATCCGATAAGGGGCGACACGTGAGCTAGAATCCAACACCACGTCCAAGGTTCCTACCAGCAGACCTGGAATACAAAGATCATACTCCAATTAGAACGGCAGCAGCCACCAGGGTTCCAACAGCATACTCTGATTCTTGGACCACAATAGGATCATACCCTGCTAGCTCCAGAACTCTGGACCATATATATTTTCTCTCCTCTCCCATAACTCTCTCTCTCGCTCTCTCTCTCTCTCTCATAGGTCTGTGAGCACCATTACATCCACATAGTGTTCAATACTCCCCAACCGACCCAAGTATAAGGCTTACCTCAAATTGACGAATCCATGGCCCTCAAAGTGAGCTACAAATCCATGGCCAATACACCTTCTGTTCACTTTCCTTTACACTGTCCTTTAGCCCAAAAAAACATCCTACAGTCAGCAACTCGCCTCACCCACACACACTGAAATTACAGATTGCAGGAGGCAGTGCACCGGTTAAGATTTTCAATAGGAGTAATTTACTCTCTGTTCTCTGAAGTTGGGAGTAAAAAAAAATTTTCAAGAGTAAAAACGCAATTCCTGTTCCTAAATGAGTATTTTTTAATCAAGTTAAAATGTATTTCATCTCAAAGTATCAATTTATTTAAAAATGAGACCCTGGCCTTGCCAAGAGGGGAAGACCTACCACAAAGTAATCCATAGCTAGTCCTGGCACTGAGGTAGGAATTGGTAGCAGAGAGGACCCTAGTTCCTGTTCCCCACCCTTGTGCCAGAATGCTTGCAAGCACACCATTGTCTCACACCATGCCTCTATCTCAAGATGCTTGTCAGTCTCTATGTTTTGAAAAGCATGTGAAGCACACTAGCAGCAGAGCCTTAAGCTTCAACTAACGCCCCGCCACAGAGTCACAGAGACCGACACACCTATGACCGGAAGCAACCCTCCAAGACGCAGTAAATCCAGTATCCTGCGGCAATGTTGAAAACCTGGGGAAGAGTGCAACGTCACAGGACCCACGTGAGCATGCAACAATTATAGGCTTGCTTTGGCAGCTAGACGAGTGCTCCACCAGAGACTACTGTTTAAACTTAGACCACAAGGGAAATGAGAGCACTGCCAGACCCAGTCTAGAGACTATACTGCTGAGGGGAATGGCCAGTATAGAACCCCCGACACAGAATGAGTCACTAAGCTGGTAGACCCGCCATGGTTCGAACCACGGTGGCGCCGCACAGAGAAAAGGAAGTGTGGGTTGTCTGGATGAGGTCAGAGGAGGAGAAGGAGGCAGACCAAGAGACCAGCATGGGAACGCAGAAACGGCAGAGTGTGGAGACAGTTCTTGGAGAAGAACAAGTTACTTCTTACCTTGTAACTTTCTTTCGATGGGATGTTCCTCTGACGTATTCCTCATCTTTGATAATTCGTCTCCAGCTTGCTGGTCTCGGAAATGTTTTCTCTGTAGAGGGCGCTGCGCGTCGACATCCGCCGAGTCGATGTCCCTCGACAGCCACCGTATCGGCGCCGACGTCACCATGCCCATAAATAGCCACGCGCGGCGTCTGTTGCTCAGTTCCGTTTTGTAGCATATGATAAGTCATGCCTGAATTGGTTATTGACCTTGAAGAAGCGTAAACTGCAACCACAAGGGAAGTATTACTGCGGGGATGGATGGGAGGGGCGATGAGGAATACGTCGGAGGAACATCCCATCGAAAGAATGTTACAAGGTAAGAAGTAACTTGTTCTTCGAAGGGATTGTGTCCTCCGACGTATTCCTTACCTTTGATAGACTCCCATAGCAGTGGCATGTAATTGGAGGTGGGAGTAATGTCGTCATGTATCCCTTTTAGGAGTGAACCGCATGTAATACGGCTTTTCCAAATCTGGTCGCTTGACTAGCGGAGGAATCCAGGTTGTAAAATTTTGTGAACGTATGTGCGGACGACCATGTGGCAGCCGCACATATGTCTCGGACAGGTACCCCTCTTTGGAGGGCCGAAGAGGCTGCGATACCCCTGGTTGAATGAGCCCTAAGATTTTGGGGGGCTCTTTCCCTGCCAGTTTGTAACATTCCAGAATGGCCAAAATAATCCACCTGGAAATGGTCTGTTTTGTTATGGGTAGTCTCAACTTGTGACCCGAGTATCCTACAAACAGTTGGTCTGCTTGCCTAATCCTAGCCAGTCTGCTGATGTAAAAGCTCAGAGCTCGCCTTGGGTCCAGCCTATGTAGCCTTTCTTCCTCTTTACCCGGATGGGGGGGGGGAGGAGGGTAGAATGAAGGTAAGGTAAGTTTCTGAGTAATATGAAATTCAGAAACCACCATTGGGAGGAAATTAGGCTTCACCTGTAGGACGACTTTGTCCTTATGGAAAATTGTATGGGGGGTTTACAAGAGAGCTTGTAGCTCGCTCACCCTCCTAGCAGATGTTAGTGCTACCAATAGGACAGTTTTAAGCGTGAGAAATCTCAGCGAACAAGAGTGGAGTGGTGGTTCGAATGGAGTACCCATTAGGAAGTTTAAGACTAAATTTAAGTCCCATAAGGGAACTTGGAATGGTCTTGGAGGATAAACATTAGTTAATCCCTTGAGAAATTGCATTACAAGAGGTAGTTTGAAATACGATGGTTCCTCTGCAGTGCGCTTGAAGATTGAAAGCGCTGCGAGATAGCCTTTTACAGTGCCAACTTGAAGGCCTGAGTTTGCCAAGTAGAGTAGAAACGATAACATCGTTGGTGTACCACATGAAAAAGGGTCGATATTCCCTTCTCTACACCAGCTGCAAAATTTGTTCCAACGGCAGCGGTATAAAGACTTTGTTGCTGGCCTTCTGGCCGAAAGCAACACCTCCATGACATCATCAGGGAGGTCCCAATCCTTGTACCTCACCCTTTCAGAAGCCAAGCGTGAAGGTTGAGGGTTCCGATTTCTGGATGGAGAACCTGACCTCCCTTCTGCGAGAGAAGATTCTCTTTGAGTGGAAGACGGATTGGAGGGCAGATGACATATCCAGAAGGTCCGGGTACCACGTACTCCTGGCCGAGTCCGAGGCAATTAGGATCATGATTTTCCGGAATCTTCTCAACCTCCTGATCATTTGAGGACTAACAGGGACTGGTGGAAACGCGTAAAGGAATGGGAACTCCCAGTCCACTACGAACGCGTCTCCTAGAGCTCCTCTCGGGGGAAATTCCCTTGAACAGAACAGATCGCACTTCCTGTTGGTGCTTCTGGCGAACAGATCCACCTGAGAGGTTCCCCAAAGGGCGAAGATCTCTTGAAGGACTTCCTGAGCTAGCTCCCACTTGTGGGAGACTCTGCTCTGCCTGCTCAGATCGTCCGCTGTCAAGTTCTTCTCTCCGGCTAGGTGGACTGCTGATAGAGAGATTCCTTCCCGAATTGCCCAAAACCAGAGCTGCATTGCCTCTCTGCACAGTGGCAGTGACCCTACGCCTCCTCTTTTGTTGAGGTAGTGCATGGCCACAGTGTTGTCCGTCATTATCAGGACATTTCTCCCCTGTACTGATGGCAGGAAAGCTTTCAGCGCTAGTCTGATCGCTCTCAGCTCTAATAGGTTGATATGTAGTCTGGACTCCGATGGAGACCAATGATCGCTGATGGTCAAGTCGTTGGTATGGGCTCCCCACCCCGTGAGTGAGGCGTCTGTGACTACTGTTATCTCCGGCCATGGTTGCCAAAACAGTTCTCCTTTCAAGATGTTCTCTGGATAGGCCCACCATTGAAGGTCGTGGGCTACCTTGTCCGGAATCCGGTGGAGATCTGTCATTCTCCCTGAGAATTGCGACCACTGACTTCTCAGTGCCCACTGAAGAGATCTTATTCTCAGGCTAGCCTCCGGTACAAGGAAGATGCAGGATGCCATGAGGCCTAGCAACCTCAAAAAGTCGAAGGCTGGGAGACGTTGGGCATTTTGGAACTTGTTGACCATCTGCAGAATATCTTGAGCCCTCACCTCTGGTGGCGAGGCTTTTCCCAGGGAAGTGTCCAGGACCGCTCCAATGTACTGGAGTCTCTGTGATTGTATCATCTGTGACTTCTTTAAATTGAGGGAGAAGCCCAGTTTGTGAAGGAAGTGGCAGACATAATCTAGCTGGATCTGAGCTTGTTCCGAAGATACAGCCCTGATCAGCCAATCGTCCAGGTAGGGGTAGACGTGGATCCCTTCCCTCCTTAGACTCGCAGCCACTACCGACATTAGCTTGGTGAAGACCCTCGGGGCGGAGGTCAGCCCAAATGGCAGAACTCGAAATTGATAATGAGAGTCGCCAATTGCGAACCTCAGGTATTTCCTGTGTTTGAGATGGATTGGCACATGGAAATAAGCATCCTGAAGGTCCAGAGATACCAGCCAGTCCTGGAGCTGGAGGGCCTGAAGGATCTGTGAGAGAGTTCCCATCTTGAACTTGTCCTTCCCGAGGAACTTGTTCAATTTTCGTAAGTACAGGATGGGTCTCAGTCATCCGTCCTTCTTTGGTATGAGAAAGTAGGGGGAGTACCAGCCCTTGTTCCTGTCCGCTACAGGTACCGGTTCTATGGCACCTTTCTCTAGCAGGTCTATAATTTCCTGCAAGAGGAGCGGATCTGGAACTTTTAGAGAGCTGTGCCCCGGTGGATGACTGAGGGATGTGTAGAAAGGGTCGGCAGTAACCCTGGGCAACTGTCTCCAATGCCCAAGCATCTGACGTTATAGCCTGCCATTCCGTCAGATGGTGAGTTAACCTGCCCCCTACAGGTGTTTTGTGTGGAAAGACCTCAGAGTGGTTTGGGGGCCGCTGATGCAGATGCCGAGGGTGGATCTCCTTTGGCCTCTTTGAGCCGGCTGTCCTCTGCCTTTCCCGAATGCGGAATAATAGCGAAAGGACTTTCCTCTCCCAGAGGTTCCTGAGGGGTGAAAAGGAGTTTGGCGGATTGCAGTATCTAACGATTTTGCAGCTGCTTTAGATGTCTGCAACTTTTCCAGACTGTCATCAGCCTTTTTACCGAATAAAGAAGAGCCATCTAAGGGCATATTCAAAAGTCTGGCCTGTACATCTGGAGCAAAGCCAGACTTTCGCAACCACGCATGCCTGCGGATTGTCGTACTTGCCGCCATGGCTCTGCTGATACTGTCAGCAGAATCGATGCCAGTTTGAAGGGACTCGCACATGGCATCTTTGCCATCTTTAATAATGTTAAGGAAGGCTTCCCTTTCCTCTCCTTTGGGTATGCAGTCAGCCGCTGATGAAGCACACTCCCAATCCCACAGAACATGGCGAGCGTACAGGTGGCGTTGATGGACTTCAACGCCATACTACAAGCAGAAAAGACTTTTTTTGCCATAGAATCGTACCTTTTGTCATCTCTATCCTGTGGGACAGTAGAGTAAGCGGACCTGCTGCTTGATGAAGTTGCTGCTTGAACCACCAGGCTCTCTGGAGTCGGGTGTTTTGATAAGTATTCAGTGTCAGCCGCAGCTACCCTATACTTGGCTGACAATCTTTTATTGACTGCAGTGATAACTTCAGGAGTTTCCCAATTAGATGAACTCTTTCTTTGTAAGGCTGCATGGAAGGGGACCACAGGATCCTCCTGTGGACCTTTGTCTAATATGTCTGTCAGGTCATCCTGTTGAAAAACAGGTGAAGGCGCAGACCAACCCATAAATTCAATACTCCTTGCCATCAGGGTTCTATAGGGTGTTTCAGCATGTTCCCCTGGGTCTGGGTTAACAAAATCCGCTTCTGGGGAAGTGTCCAGCCCACTTGCCTAATGTAATGACTCCTGTAGGTCTTTCAACCTTCTTTCCACAGAGGTGAAATCCTCTGAAACAGGTAGTGTGGTCCTCTGCAACCCGAAGGTTTGCTGGTCAGAATCCTCCCCTTCTTCATAGATTGAAGATAATCCGGGGTACTCTGCCCTCGAAAATGGTGTAAAGTCCATTTCTAAGGCAGAAGGAGCCAAACTCGTCATTATTGGGCAAGAAAACGTTGATGTCGTTGACGCCGATGTGACAGGCTTCGAAGGCGCCGAGAACGGCGTCGAGAAAACTGGAAGAGGCCTCGAAGAACTCGAGAGGATCGGGATCCTACGGTCTCGGCGTCGTGCCGGAGGCTCTTGGTATCACCATTGGCTGTGAAGTAGCCGTGGTTTTCTCTTTCATTGGCGTCGATGTCAGCGTCGATGATGGCGTCAAGTCGATCGACCGATGCGATGGCGCCGATCCATGTGTCGAAGGGAACTTCGACGACGGCGTCGAAGACGGTGCCTTCTTACCCGATGGCCTGTGGCGCTCACGGGTGGAATCTTTCACCGGGTGCAGCGACTCGCGGCGTTTCGATTCGAGTTTTTCACCCGGGGTATCACCCTCAGCTATCTTCGAGGGGGTTGAGGCCGCTTTCTCGAAGACGCTTAGCATTTTCTTCCTGAATTCCTCCCACTCAGCCTGAGAGATGTGTTTTGTGGGGCAGGAGATCCTTTCCGGGGAAACAGAAGATGACGAGGAAAGGGATCTTCGACGTTTCTTCTTTGAGTGTCTCGATCTCAACGAATGGTGGGAGCTACTTTGAGATCTAGAATGGGAATGCTTTTGACGGCGAGGAGACGAATGTCTTGACTCAGCCGGAGAAACTTTCGAGGAGGTTTTGACTGACTTACCTCTCTCGAGCGTCCCCTTGCGCTCCTTCAAGGCTTTCACCGTCATGGGTATGCAGTCCTCACACTCCGAACAATGGTGCTCGGCTCCCAAGCACCACAAGCAGTTCCTGTGTGGATCTGTTATCGACATTTTTTTACCGCAGTCTCGACATTTTTTGAAGCCGGATCGCGGCCTTGTCGGTTCCGATGAAGAAGCCATCGAGAACAAGTTGGTATTTTCGAGTAAATCTAGAAGGTTTATCTGACTGAACTGAGCAACGATATTCCGAGGCCCCACGAAGCGTGGAAAAACGGAACTGAGCAACGGGCAGCCGCGCGTGGCTATTTATGGGCATGGTGACGTCGGCGCCGATACGGTGGCTGTCGAGGGACATCGACTCGGCGGACATCGACACGCAGCGCCCTCTACAGAGAAAACATTTCCGAGGCCAGCAAGCTGGAGACGAATTATCAAAGATAAGGAATACGTCGGCGGACACAATCCCTTCGAAAGAGGGGTTACTGGCAAGTCAGTGTAATGGTACTGCTGAGTGTGTGGGTCTGTGTGGCAAGTGGATAGAAGTTAGAGTAAGGAGTGGATGTGAAGTGAATGTTACAGGATGAAAGGCTGGCATTTGTGGAGTGGGAGGAGGGGAATAATAGTGAAAGGAGGGATGCAGTAGAAGGAGGGGAGCAGTAGTGGAAGGAGGGGAGTAGCAGCAGTAGTGAGAAGAGGAAGGAGTAGTGAGATAAGTGGTCTGATTAGGAGTGGTCATAGTAGGAGTAGTGGTAGTAGAAGGAGTAGCAATGGTTTAGGAGGAGTGGTAGTAGTAGTGTGGGAGAAGACAACAAAAGGGTGGAGGCAGGAGAAAGGTGGCATGAAACATCGGAGGGACAAAGTTTGTGGGCAAGAGTCGAGAAGAAGGGGAAGTAGGTATAGTAGAAGGGTCAGGCGATGGTGGGCATGTGAGAAACTAGGAAAATCGTATACAGTAATTGCAAGTACAGCCCGTTTTCTATGAGAACACTAACTCTAGAGTAAGGAAAGTTAGAAAGTCCTGTAGGGATTCATTGAGCCTGCATTTAGGGAAAACATCCATAGGCTAAGATGCAAACTTCTGACAGTAGGGGTTACCAATCTGAAGTACTAAGAAGGAGTTACGGACGTCAGGGCTAGGGTGGACATCCCAAGGGAGGGAAGAGAAGGAGGGACAGCACTAGTGCCATCCTCCTAAACCCATTGACCAGCTGGTGCCACAGGTCAAACTAAATTGACAGTCTCTAATATTTGCTACAAAGAACAGCCCATATCTTTTTGTAACATCTATAATAAAATCCCTTCGGCTGTCTGCAAGGCTAGGCGTGTTTCTGTTCCATCTGTGACAAAACCATACTTCTTTGCATGAATAAGCCATGTAAAGTATAAATGTACCTTAAAGTTATTTTTCAGATCAGGTGCTAAAATTAGTCAAGCTTCCAGTGGCACCTCCCTGCTGGTACTACAGTTCCAAGCATATCCATGGAGCAGCGTGGCTGGAAGCAGTGGGAAGATTTCTAAGTGTATAATGAATTTATGAAATCAGCAAAATGGTTTGCAGGTTTCCTGAATGTCATCAGGTTAGCCAATTTGCAAATCTGCAGAGGTAAGGCACATCATTGCCTGCAGAGAAACTCTTTCCCGCATGTTTACCTGTTCTTAATTTGTGGGTTCACCAGACAATGACGCGCCATTTATTTCTTCTTCCTTTTTGTCTATTCTCTCTTCTATCTTTGTTGACTGATACTAGAACGCTTTGAAACTGTCATGGTAGTCGTGCCTCCTTTCCATCAAATAGATTGCAAGATACAAGGTGGCTAAACCATGCAGACATCGAAACATCAAACAAGATATGTAATCATTTTTATATGCAAGACATTTGATAGGCAGCGAATTCAGTGAGCAACGGAGCCTACCCCAAAAGGTCCTAAATTAGACAAACAGCTGCACTCTTTAAGTGCTGTAATTGAAAATCCTGGAAGAGAAGCATATAAGGAATTAGCATTATCCGCTCTGGCACTAACAAGAGATCCAACAAGTCGATGGCACTGCTTCCCCAGATGAAAGGAAGAACATGAAATATGAAGAAACACCAGCATTTGGGCTTTAGAACTTCAACAGATCTCAAACCATTACCCACTGTTAGGGTCTGCCTAACCACTGGTTAGGTCTACAAACATTAAAACAGGATCCTTCCATTAGAGTATGGCCTGGGGCAGTCCATTTGACAGTACTATGTTCTTACATCGCCAGGTTTCATTTCTGCTGAATTGTTTGCCGAAAATCTTTGGCCGAAAAATGTCATTGAAATATTTTTTTTTAATGTTTGGGGGTTCCCCCAAGCTGACGTTTCACTATTATCTAGCCCCTATTCCCCACAGGCCCTACCTCTTATATCCCCCCTTACCCACCCACCCATATTTTTCAATAGAGTTTTTTAAGCCAAGATGTACGGCAAAATCCTCTGCGAAAAAAAGCCTGTCGATGTAACGTCGTCGTACACATTTGACAAGGTGAGAAAACTACTTAGAAAAGGGTAACCTACCGATTCCTCTTAAAGTAAGAGACTTTGGAGGATTGTTAATTGTTAAGAGAGCAACAGCAGAGTGTTCTTAATGGGTATGAAATATAGAGACTTCAGAGATGGGATATTTGTTTTCACTTTACTGCAAAAACAGATTTTGGCAGTATGTTTTTTTTATTCTGTAATTTTTGTACATCTCTTTTGGGGGTAGGTCTGTAAAGATGGTGTTGAATTAGTAGAGAAGGAACAAGTTACTTACCTGTAACTGTTGTTCTCCAGCATGGGTCTGGCATGGATTCACATGCTCATGAATATTCCCTGTCGTCAGGCTGGGAATCCTCGGTAAAGAAAAATCAGTATCAGTTTCGTTTCTGATCTGTCTTTCGTAGTAGTAACCAATCACTGATCTCTGCGTCATACTGACCAGAGCCAATGACTGCCCTCTACCTAAGCCCCGCCTCTGGCAGCCATCTCCAGATTTGGTAGCACGTGAAGTGGCAGTATGACCAAGTGAAGAGCCGCAGAGGGGTAGGCGGAAGGGTTTGCATGTGAATCCATGCCAGACCCATGCTGGAGAACAACAGTTACAGGTAAGTAACTTTTTCCTTCTTCAGCATGGGGTCTGGCATGGATTCACATGCTCATGAATATAAGAATAAATAGCAGTACACACATGCACAACCACGGGGGGATGGCAAAAGGCTCAACATTAAGCAATACAAAAAACTCAACATTAAGCATCTCTTACCTCCTCACCAGGCTCACCTTAAGCGAACAGGTTGCGCAGCACTGCTTGGCCGACCCTGGACTCCTCCCTGGAATCAAGATCGACGCAGTAGAATCTCGTGAAGGTGTGCGTCGACCTGCACGTAGCAGCCCTGCAGATGTCCAGCAGGGGCACACCAGATAAGAACGCCGTAGTAGCAGCGATCGCTCTGGTCGAATGGGCTCTTGGACGGCCTGGCAGCAGTCGGTTAGCCAACCGGTGGCAGTGCATGATGCAGCTGGAGAGCCATCTGGAAATAGAAAACTTCGAGAGAGCCTTCCCTTGATTCACAGGTCCAAAGTTCACGAATAGCTGTGATGTCCTCCGAAAACCCTTTGTGCGGTCCACGTAGAACTTCAGCGCTCTAGCCACATCCAGCGAGTGCAAAGTCCTCGAAGGAGACGGGAAGAAAACTGATAACACCAGGGGCTCGTTAAGATGGAAGTCCGACGGCACCTTGGGCATAAAGGAGGGGTGCGTCCTAAGCACCACCTTCAAGGCATGGAATGTCAAGTACGGTGCTTTACAGGATAGGGCCTGGAGCTCTCCCACTCATCGTGCGGAGGTAATGGCCACCAGGAATGCAGTCTTCCACAACACAAACTTCATCGGTGCGGAGTGCATCGGCTCGAATGGGGGACCCATGAGCCTGGTCAGCACCACGTGAAGTTCCCACGCCGGGGCCGGGGCCTTCACCGGCGGGAACGACCGGAACAGTCCTTTCATAAACTCTTTTACCAGTCGATGGGACCACAGGGACGTCCGTTCTGTGGTTCTGGTATATCTGGAGATCGCCGCCAGATGAATCTTAATGGAGGCATGGGCTAGCCCAGCCTTTGCCAGTGATAGCAGGTACGGCAGCACTTGAGGGGCCGTAATCCGTAGGGGGTTGATCTTCTGTGCTCGGCACCAGATAGAGAACCTCTTCCACTTATGACCGTAGCATTTGAGAGTCGAGGACGCCCTGGCCTTTGCAAGAACCTCTCTGCAATCAGCCGGTATTTCGTAGCCTCCAAACTCTAGCGCTGCAGGAGCCAAGCCTGCAGGTTCAGCGACGCCGGGTCGTGGTGGAAGATGGCGCCTCCTTCTCTGGAGAGAAGGCCCGCGTCCGCTGGCAGCTTGATGGGAGGGGACGTTGACAAGTCCCGAAGGTCCGGGAACCAGATCTGCCTCGGCCACGCCGGTGCAACGAGGATCATCCTGCACCGGGACCTCTTGAGCTGGTTGATGAGTCGAAGCAGCAACGGCAACGGAGGGAACGCATAAAGGTATAGGCCGTCCCAGGGGAACGAGAATGCATCGCCCATGCTTCTCGGCTGGGGAAACCTGCTGGCGAACCTGTTGCACTTCGAGTTCGTCGCTGTTGCGAACAGGTCGATTTGGGGTTTGCCCCATCGTCGGAAGAGTTGATCCACCTGATCCTGGCGCAGTTCCCACTCGTGACAAGCGCGCAGCTCCCTGCTGAGCGAGTCGGCGATGGTGTTTCTTTCTCCTGCCAGGTGGAAGGGAACCAGGAACATCCCCTGGGCGACCGCCCAGTGCTACAGATCCTGTGCCTCCTTGGATAGGGCTGGGGATCTGGTGCCTCCCTGCTTCCGTATGTAAAACATCGTCGTGGTGTTGTCCGTGAAGATCCGCACCACCTTGCCCTTGAGCGACGGGAGGAACGATTTGAGAGCACAGAACACGGCTCGGAGTTCCAGGACGTTGATGTGCAGGAGCCTCTCCTCCGGGAGCCAGAGGCCTCTTGCGTGGAGATCTCCGGTGTGGGCGCCCCAGCCTTCCAGGGAGGCATCCGTCGTCACCGTCTCCTGGTACGCCGGCATCTGAAAGTCCTTGCCTGCCGTGAGGTGCGCTCGAACGCCCCACCACTGAATCGCCCGCCGGAACACCTCGTTGAGGGGGACCCTGTCTTCGAAGGTGCCCGTCGCCTGCATCCAACTGGCGTCGAGAAATTCTTGAAGAGGGCGCATCCGTAGTCTGCAGGGGCGCACCAGGTAGATGCAAGAGGACATCATCCCCAGGAGGGACTTGATGGACCTCACCCTGGCCACGTACGTGGCTAGCAGGTGCTGCACTTTGCCTAGAATGGTCTTTGTCCATTCTTCCGACGGTGACGCCAGGCGCCTCACTGTATCGAGCTTCGCTCCCAGAAACAGGGCCACCTGCAACGGCACCAGGTGGGACTTTGGGTAATTTATGGCGAATCCCAGGTCTGTGAGTAGCTGGACGGTCCTCACAGTGTGTTCGACGGCGAGTTCCCTCGTCCTTGAGTGGATGAGCCAGTCGTCCAGGTAGGGGTAGACGTGAATCCCCTGCAGGCGCAGCCGTGCCGCCACAGGTGCTAGGCACTTGGTAAACACCCTGGGGGCTGACTTCAATCCGAACGGCAGTGCTCTGAATTGGTAGTGGCGTCCCTGGACGACGAACCTGAGGAACTTTCGGTGACTTTTGAGGATGGGAACGTGGAAGTATGCATCCAGGTCCAACGACGACAGAAAGTCGCCTTCCTCCAGCTGTCCCAGTACGTGCTGGAGGGTGACCATCTTGAACTTTTGTGACCTGATGTATTTGTTCAAACGACGAAGGTCCAGGATGGGGCGCCAGCCGCCCGTCTTCTTCCTGAAGAGGAAGTACCTTGAGTACACCCCGGACCCTCTTCGGGACAAGCTCGATGGCGCCTTTCCTAAGCATCGCCCGTACTTCCAACAGCAGTTGCAGGACGTGACTTTCCTTCCTGGCCACAGGTGGAACGTGAGGGCACTTCTTCAGGAATTCGATAGAGTGTCCTCTTGCCAGGGTATCCAGCACCCAACAGTCGGTGGAGATGGACTTCCACACGCCGACGAACTTCGTCAGTCGGCCTCCCACTGGGGTGCTTCGGTGGGGGCCCGAGACCACGGCCGGTTCAGTCCTGCTTGGAGGTGGTGGCCTTGCCGCCCTGGCCACCTTGCCGACGGCGGCGAGGCGCTCCCTGCTTGCCGCGACCCCTGTAGGCCTCCTGAGACGGGCAGCGTGCCGCCTGGCGGCAGGACGAGCCACCGCTGGATACCTTGGAGGCACCCTGTCTGCCTCCGGAGCTCCGAAAGGGCCGTCGTTGCTGAAGGGCTCCTAGGGCGTGGGCCGTCTCTGTGTCCGTCTTTATGGTTTGGAGGGATTCGTCCACCGCCTTCCCGAACAAGTTGCTGCCGTTGAACGGCATGTCCAACACCCTGGTCTGGACGTCCTGATGGAAGTCGGTCACCCGGAGCCAACCCCGTCGTCATAGGCAAACACTGTTGCCCAGCTGGCGGAACCCGGTATCGGCAATATCGGTTGCCACCGTTATGGCGTGGTCCGACGCCACCTGGCCTTTATGAAGTATTTCCAGGGCCTCGGACCTCTTGTCGTCTGGTAGGAAGTCCAATATGGGGGCCAGCTTAAACCAGAGCTCCCTGTCGTAATGGGCCACAATCGCCAGGGCGTTGGCCGCGTTGATCGTCGTCGCCGCCGAAATGACCCGCCGCCCCATGGCGTCCAACTTCTTTCCCTCGCCGTCCGGTGGGGAATTCGACATCGAGGCTCCTGACCCCGCCGCTTTCTTCTTCGCCGCCGCCGAGACGACCGAGTCTGGCGTTGGCTGGGCCCTGAGGCACAGGGGAGCGGTTTCAGGGACCCGGTACTTCTTCTCGTACCGGTCCCGTTTGGCTGGTGCCGTGGAGGGGTTCTTGAGAACCGACAGGCCCTCCTCCCAGATGTCATCGATTAGAGGCACCGCGATGACAGTCTTCCTCTTGGCCTCCCGACGCTGATAGAGGAAACCTTCCTTTTTCTGCTCCTCCGGGCAGAGCTGGAACAATTCGGATGCCCTGGCGATCATGGCGTGGAATGAGCCAATCTTGTCGGGCGGCGAGGCCCGGGAGACGGGAGACCCGTTCCGTCGTCGTCGCCCTCAGAACCCGTCGTCGTGCCCATCGCACCATCATCTCCCGACTCGTGGGAGGATGAGGCGGGAACTGTAGGCCTTACGGGGGCGAGTGGAGGAGAGGGTTGGGTCCTCCGTCGTTTGTTCTGAGGACTTCCCGACGGGCCAGGTTGCGGGTCCTCCGGCCTAGGCCGTGGTAATCTCGTCTTTATCTCAGAGCATAAGGACTGGATCGCAGACAAAATGGCCGCCGAGCTATCCTGAGGCCTAGGTTCCGGCTGTGCCGGAAGGGAAGGCTGCTCTTCCTCACCATCGTCGTCTTCCGCGGTTATCTCCCGAGGATCTTCCTTACGGGATCAAACCTTCTCGAATTGGACTTCGAGATTCCTCACGGCCTCGGTCAGTTCCTCCTCCGAGGCTGACTCCGAGCTCGAGGAGGCTACCGTGCCCCCCTCGCTTCTTCCATCATGGTGGCCATGACGATGGGCTGAAAAGAGTATTCCCTCCTTGGCGGCAGGGAAACTAGTCCCGGAGGCAGTCTCCGCTGGCGGGGTCTCTGCCGGCTTGGCCAGAGTCACCGCGATCGCCTCGATGGAGGCCTTTGCCTGCTGGGTAGGGACCTTCACCACCTTAGGTGCGTCCCGGGCCTTCTCCTTAGGGGGAGGGGCGATGCCTCGCTCCCCCTCTTCCGAGATCGGACGGGGCTTCTCCCGAAGCTTACCCGGGGTCTCGGACTTCCTCGTCCCCGAACCGGAGCGCTGGCTCGTGGTTGACGGTGCCGAGGAAGGCACGCCCTGCCTGGCGACCGAAGAGCCCGACCTTTCGGCGCTCCCGGGCCAGCGGACTCGCAACGCTTGGCCTGGTGTTGGGCCCCCGTCGCCGGGGCGCCCGCACAGGACTTAGAAGCCCGCTTGGACCCTTTCTTCTTCTTCTCACCCGTTGAGCCCTTCTCCAACCAGCTGGCGAGACGGGATCGACGGTCCCTCATGGTCTGCTCCGACAAGTTCTTGCAGAACTGGCAGTCCTTCTCTACATGAGTCTTATCCCCATGAAGACAGAGGCATCGCGAATGTTCGTCTTCCTTAAACACATTCTGCAGCCCGCATCCAGGGCAGCTGCGAAACAGCTTGGGTCCGGGTGACGAACTCGCGTCCTGGGCCATCTCGAAGTAGGCCGCGAATCTTCTTGAATCCTCCAAGAAGTTGATTCGACGAAATCTTCACCCTTGAGGGGCGTAGGAAAATCCTGTAACGGGTAGCCGTTAATGGGAGTAGAAACGGTGGAGCTTGAGGCTCGATTAACCGAAAAAATGAGAAAATTCACCTGAAAAAGCGCGAAACGCGCAGTAAAAGCTCGAGAGCTAAGCACGAGGACTCCCAACACTTGAACGTGCGGTAAAAATCTGAAGATAGCTGCCAGAGGCGGGGCTTAGGTAGAGGGCAGTCATTGGCTGTGGTCAGTATGACGCAGAGATCAGTGATTGGTTACTACTACGAAAGACAGATCAGAAACGAAACTGATACTGATTTTTCTTTACCGAGGATTCCCAGCCTGACGACGGGGAATATTCATGAGCATGTGAATCCATTCCAGACCCCATGCTGGAGAAGGTGCATTGTCAATTATCTTTAGAGGCTGAAGAAGCTAGTTTACCTATCAGAGGATAGCAGACTAAAGGTTTGCGCCCTTAAATCCAGCTTGAGTTATGGGGTAAAGGTCCGAGTCAAAGTGGCAACCCTGTTATTTGGTTTCTGTGAAACCAGGCCACTATGCAAAATGCAGACATGCAATGGGAACAAGAGGAGAACATAAATTATGCTCCTTTGCTCTTTGAATTTGCTAGACCAGTAAGAACATGTGGGACTATGGCCCCAGTGTAGAATCAGACTTACAATGAGGGATAATGATGGAAATAAAATGTGCGGCATAAAGATTTGAGAAGCATAGGAAAAATGGCTGCTCGTGTTAGAGCAGACATGTAGAAAAAGAGAAAACAAAAAAAGTATAAAAACTGGATTCGGGGGTTTAAGGCAGAACTAGTACAAACGGATGCTAAAGCGATGCTTACTGCCCTAGCAAAAAAAGATGAGGCAGATTTGGCAATGGCTGAAAGAAACTACCTGGTCCGACAGAACCTGTGGTAACTGAAGATGCATGGTGTAAATTCTATGAGGAGTTATTTGGACAGGGACTTAATTTGACTAGCAAGGGAGAGAGTCATATAAACACACCATAGCTCTCTCCCATGGACATGGTTGATCTAGAGCTCCTAATAAAATAACAAATCCATACAACGCTCCAGGCCCTGATGGCTTGACAAATTCTATGAATAAAGAGCATAGGGAGGCATGGCTGCCATTTATGTTTAGACTTCACCCATTTCATGAGATCAGGAGTAATTCCAGATTCCTGGAGGGTAGCCATTATTGTCTCCATCTTCAAGTGGGGGATAGGACTGACCCCTCGAACTATCGTCCTATTGCCCTTCTTGATGTATTGGGAAAACTGTTTGCAGTGCTACTCTTTGTGGAAGTGGATAGAGGAGATAAAGCTATTTGATCTTCGTCAAACTGCCATTTTTCCAGGGGTTGCAGTAGAACTAAATCTCTTCCTGCTAAATTGTTTGAAGGTGAAACCTCAAAAAAGTTGAACCAAATTGTACTTAGCTTTTGTAGATCTAAAAAAAGCTTTTGATATGGTGGACAGAAATCTGCTTTGGGCAGAAATTGAGTCATTGAATTGTCCGCTTGAATTGTTGGGTCCAGTACAAGCACTTTGTTTAGTTTTTTATTGATACAGTTGAAAAAAAATAATCAACCTTTCAGTTTTTACATTATAAATCACAACTATAAAATTATCACATATCCAAAAGAAAGTCAGTAATTTATACATTATTTAAAACAAACTTAAGTAAACACTTAAAACGTTGGTCACACTTAAATTATAAATGTACATGTTAGTCACGAAAGCTAAAATATTAATCATCATTGAATTAAAGGTTGATCTGAGTAAGGGGGGTGCTGTTGCGCACAAGAGAAAATGGCGACTCTCGTGTGAGCTCCGGCTGGACCCAGGGCCTCAAAGCCAGAAAAGATAATTTGCAGGCTCTGGTTTTCCGCGATTTTTGCAGAGAACGGGTAACAATATCATCAGATTGCCCACACAAAATTTCGGGCTGATCGGTGCAGCGATTCCGGAGATAAGAACCCGGATGGTCGGCGAGACAGCCCGAGAATTGGAGGCAGGCGAGAGGGGAGAGGAGCCCCACCTCGAGGTGGCGGGTGCGGCGGCAACAGGCTGCTCCTGTCATCCATCAAGCGGGGGAGAGTCGTGGTTGCCCCGAGTGTCGTGGAGCGCCCACTGGCCCCCTCCGCCTTCATTGCTCCAGGGACCCAGACGAGTGGCGGCCTGCTCCCGGATCGGACCGCGTTCACAGAGGTAGGCCCTTCCCGCTCCCAGCGTGCAAATCCTCGCCCACCGCACACCCAGCGAGCCATACCGCTGCCCCCTGCGAGCTCGAGGGCTGCAGGATAGGCGGTTAAAAAAAAATCAGCCTAATGAGAGCCTTGTGCTTCACTTATCGGCGGGACGCGGGAGGGCCTCTATGTACCACCTACGCAAGCCACATTTAAACCTCAACCCCTGGAACTGTTGACCCCCGTGCGCCGTGACTGGCGCTCCACTCAGCCATAAATGACGGATCTGTAAGAAACATCAGAGCCTGCTATTAAAGCAACGGCTGGGCACTGATTCCACCGCCACGGCACCCGGGGCGCCCGTGACGACGAGACGATATAGCGCAAGTAAAATGTGGTAAAACTATCATAGCCCTCCCCTTGAGCGCTAGGATAAGCTACATCTCCCAGACCTGAGACGATGCCCAAGAACTTTGGCTCGAAGAAAGGCAGAGGAACCATCGATACACACGACCGCGATGCAGAGGGAAACGGAGCACGAGAGGGACGGGAAATGCTGGTACATGAGAAGCAGATACCCCCGGCTACAATGATGGACCCCCAGGCCGTTTTTCAGGCGATGCAGCAGGGCTTCGCTACACTCACGGACAAGTTGGATGGGATCACGCGAGTGTCGCCAATATAAAAACACAACTCGACAAGACAACCACTCGCATGACTAAGGCGGAATCCAGGATATCTGGCACTGAGGACACTTTAGAGGCCCTGAAGAGCATGGTATCCACAATGGCTATCAAACTTGGCACAGTGAAATCCAAATGTGAAGATTTGGAGGCAAGATCCCGGAGAAACAACATCCGCATTATTGGTGTTCCAGAAGGGGCCATAAAAGGTTCAATGGAGAAGGCGGTAGAAGACGTACACTATTGGGTGATCCCGGATGGTCGCCGATGTTCATAGTTGAGAGGGCACACAGATCACTGGCCCCGAAGCCAAAACCAGGGGCATATCCCAGGCCCATCATAGCACGCATGATAAACTACAGGGATAGAGACTTGATCCTAAAATCCGTCAGAGAAAAGCAGGAGCTCAAATGGGAGGCAAATGTTATTCGCATCTTTCCAGATTTCACCCTGGCGGTCCAACAGGAAAGGAAACTATTCACAGGAGTAAAACAAATGCTACGCGAACGGCAAGTGCAATATGCAATGCTCTACCCCGCCAGGTTCAAAATCCAACACCAAAACAAGCCATATTTCTTCACATTTCCCGAAGAAGCGGTGAACTTCATAGAAACGCATATTCCCCCAAACAATGGGCAGACCTAAAGCGTGGGCGATCTAAACAAGACTGAGGCCTAAACATTACCACCACGTTCTTGAAGTGAGAAGGAACAGCAACGCCAGAAGCTTCCCCCCCTGGAGGCCCACATCAGGGATCTTAAAGGAGAATGTACATGTTTAATCTGCAGTGGAAACATCGTCCCAAAAGTCGTTAGGATGCGCGAGAGCAACATGCGTGAACCGGACACGATACCTACAAGTAAAGCTGGCTTGGGCACGGGAGACGCCGGAGCCCCCCTGTAGCAGGTACTCAAGATGATGTTGGGAGGGGAGGGATGGATATCTAACGGCACAGTTAAAGTTAGGGGAACTGTGAGGGAGGGGGGAGGGTTTTACATGGGAGTTTTGGGGTTTTGTTATCATAGGATGGTTGGTAAAGCAAAAAGCCCACAGATAACAGGCGCGACACTTCAGCACACAAGGGCAGATTATAGGGGACTACATGGCAGCGATCGCCCCATTGACAATGGCTAAATTAGACAAAGACAATATTAATGTGCTCAGCTGGAATGTAAGGGGTCTGGGATCTAGGATCAAGAAAAGGAAGATCATGGCCTACCTCAATAGGCAAGCTGCCAAGATAATCTTCTTACAGGAAACACATTCTGGACCTCGACACGGTGAACAATTGATGCCCAGCTGGGGCTCACATCAGTATTTCACGACATACACCAGCCAGGCGAGAGGGGTTGCAATTCTGATACATAAAACGTTGTCCTTTGAATGTATTAATGTTGAGTTTGACCCAGAGGGGAGATATGTTTTGCTTCATGGCAATCTCTATGATAAACAATTTGTCTTTCTTAACTTGTATGGTCCGAATATTGACCAACCAGATTTCTATGCGTCAGTGTTCGAAAAATTAGCAAGATACCCAACAGCCCGGGTGATATGTAGTGGGGACTTCAACACAATTCTAGATGTACATCTTGATCGCACATCTACACAAACTAGAACACTGACTAAAGCAGCACAGGCAATACACCTACATATGGCAGATCTACAACTGAAAGACGCCTGGAGAACGTTGAATCCTACCAGGAGGGAGTACACCTACTACTCCACAGTCCATGACATGCACTCCAGAATAGATTTATGGCTAATAGACGGAGACAGCATGGCATGGGTCACAGACTCCCATATACATCCAAGAACATACTCAGACCACTCGCCGATACAACTGACACTACGAATCCCTGTTAAGATCAACACCAGGCCGCCTTGGAGATTTAAACCTGCAGCCTTGAAAGACCTGGTTTATACTAACTCGATGAAACAATATATACAGGAATACTTTGATAATAATGAACACTCGGTCTCTACCCAGTCTATACTATGGCAGGCGTTAAAAGTCTGCGTCAGAGGTCACTCAATATCCGTAGAGAGCGGAATCCTCAAAGACATTAGAAATAGGTTAAATAGACTAGAAACTCAAATAACGTCCCTGCAATCCCAGTATGCATCCTCCCCGTCACCCCAGCTCAGCTCTGAATTAAAGACCAAACTAGACGAATACACTGAGACAGCGGATCAAGAGGTCAGATACTTCGATCGACCAGCTGCAGCTCTACACATACCGCGCTTGCTAATAACTTCCCCGGGGAACGTCCGGGGAAGTTATTAGCAAGAGCGGTATGTGTAGAGAATGGCCCCACAACTATACCCTGCATACAGATGCCTGACGGCACGATGTCCACAGATCAGGACAAGCTGAAGGAGACCTTCTATGCTAACTATAAAGACCTATACTCCCCGCAATGCGTCGTAACAAATGCTGAGATAGAGAGCTACCTCGCCCAGATACCCACAACCCTTTTAGCAGACACCACTAGGGAATCACTGGAGGTACCCATCACCGAGCCCAAAATACGAAGCAATAAAAGCACTCCCTAACGGGAAAGCGCCGGGCGCAGATGGGCTGGGTGCTGAGTTCTATAAGGAGTTCAGTAGTGAACTGGCTCCTAGGCTTCACGCTGTATAGATGGAGGCACTAGACACAGGTGAACTCCCCGAAACCACCAGGGAAGCTATAATTACACTCCTGCTGAAATCAGGGAAGCCCCCAGGGGAATGTGGGTCATACCGGCCTCTATCCTTAATAAACACGGATGCCAAGATCCTGGCCAAGATAATAGCAACCAGGCTTACACCATTGATGCCATATATGGTACACGAAGACCAGGCTGGGTTTATATTGGGCAGATCTACGGCAACAAATATAAGGCGATGTCACCAAATCATTGCCACAATACCCCCAGAGACCCAAGGAATAACAGTCTCCCTAGACATGCGGAAAGCATTCGACACGGTCTCATGGCCTTTCCTATTCGGGGTGCTACGGAACTACGGATTTGGCCCAAACTTCATAAAGTGGATCCAAATTCTATACACACGGCCACATGCTAAGATTACAATGAATGGGTCCTTCACTGACATACTAGAGCTACTGGGTGGTACCAGACAGGGCTGCCCACTCTCCCCGCTACTCTTCGCCCTAGTTATAGAACCCCTTGCGGACATTCTCAGATCCCGTTACAGTACATTTGGGATATGGCTGGAGGGTAAAACGCATATTATAACGCTATATGCGGATGATATTTTGTTATATCTGAAGAACCCAGACCGCACATTGGGCAAGGTGCTGGCTGCAGTGAAAAAGTTCGGCGAATATTTAGGTCTACGTCTGAATCCCAATAAGTCGGAGATATTCCCGCTCACAGACGCCACCACGCAGCCCCAAAACCTACATGGTCTCATAAGGAGCCCGGTACACATTGTTTACCTAGGCGCTGCTGTTGCCAGGTCCGCTCAGCTGTTCCGAACATTGAATTACAGTTCATTGGAAGACGCACTTTGCACCAAAATGAAGCGCTGGAACGCCCTGCCCATATCAATGATGGGGAGGATAGCATTAATTAAAATGATCATTTTGCCTAAGCTTTTCTATCTTTTCTGTACAGTACCGGTGTGGCCGGGTCGCGCTCTATTCTCCAGAATCAACAGTGCATGCATAGCGTTTGTATGGGGAGGCCACTCGAGACTGAGCTGGAGGGTGCCAACTGACATATCCTAGAGGCGGCCTAATGGCCCCCGACATGGAATTGTATTACCTGGCGGCGCAGGCGCAATATGCTGCCAGCTGGGCTACATTCTTCCTCAACCCTGGCCCCACACCCCTCCCTGCGAGAGAACAGGAGGCGATATTGGCTCTACAGAGAATCACTAGGCCCACACCTAAACGATACAACACTATACACACATCCAATGTCACAATCATTGCATGGGCCAAAATCGCTGATATATTTGGAGTCAGAAAGTTATACCACCCGAGCAGGCCAATACGGGGTGACCCCCACACACCCTTCCCCATAGACATTACAGTGGCGTTGCACTGGAGTGCCAGAGGCATCACACAATGGGGACAGTTGTTGCGGGATAAATGCTTTCTGAAGTGGGAAGAGATTAAAGACACGGTGGGAAATACAAACACGCACAGACAGCAGTTAGATAAGGTTGCAGCAATTACACAACGGATTTACCCATCATTCCCGAATGAACCCGAAAAACATGGGACTAGGTTACATATTCATGGGGGGGGACTCAGAAAGTCACGGCCTCCGCTCTCTACAAAGCCATAATGCAAACACGCCCGAAGGCACCCCACATGGCTAAGGCCGGTTGGGAGCGGGATCTGGACCAACCGATAGAAGACCACGATTGGTCCCAGATTTGTGCACTGACCAAGTTGATATCATGCAACTCTAGATTCAAGCTGATCCACTATCAAATTATCCATAGAACCCACTACACGCCGGTGAAACTCAAGCGACTATATCCTGCTCTCTCTGGCAACTGCCCAAGATGTAATTCTGAAAATGCTTATATATACCATATGTTGTGGGACTGTGTAGAACTGAGACAATATTGGGCTGGGGTCTGTGGAGCTCTAGATAAGATGGCAGACCAACCGGTCGAATGGACGCCGCAGTTGTGTTTACTAGGTACGATTGGGAAAATGAACCCAACTTGGCGAAAACTGCTCAATTTAAGTCTGCTGTTGGCAAAAAGGGTCATATTAGTGAGGTAGAAGAATGCTCGACCGCCAACAATAGAGGACTGGAACAGTGACATGCTGTGGGCTAGCGACACCGAAAAACTGTACATAGACTCAGTGATAGCCTCCTCTAAACCCAGGAATATATGGGCACGGTACAGGCAATACCTGGCGGATTTATCTGCCCTTGATGACTCAATTGCAACGTAAAACTAACCAGTATATGTTATATGCTCACTGAAATTGAATGTCGCGAACGTATCTGCTTAATCTGTGTGCAATGTTAAATCAAGTTGTAAAAAAAAAAAAGTTTATCCGAGTATCAAAACGAGTCACGCTTGTACATCATCATCTTCAATGTAACTATAGAGAGAAAATACACACAAACCTTAAGATCAACTACCTCTCTCTTTTGTCCCCAAGTGGACAACAGGACAGGGACACGCTTACCTACTTATTCATTCGGTAGATAGACAAAATCTCTAAAGCATTTTCAAATATTCATCATGTAAACAATTTCATTAAGACATTTAGGACTTTTTTTAAAAAAAAACACATAAAAACCATGTGATCAATCATAGGGTTTTCACATACAACACAGATTTTGTAGACCAAATTAACACAATTTCAAAGAAAAACATTAATGAGACAAAATTGAAAAACCATTTTATAGGGTACACAAGTGACATATGTATCTACCCTTCTTTATGTCTTTTAGGTTGGTGGGGGTATAGTGGAATACTACTATTTTGCAGCTATCCAAACTACACGATACTCTTATTTAGTCGATGTTGCAAACAGTTTATACGGAAACCGATGTTAAGGTATTCCGACACAGATTTTGGAAGCAGAATATTAGTGCTTCCTTATAAGTCGACATATGTTTTGGCCTTTATGAGCCATACTGCACTATCTCTAGTGCTGTCGGTGTGGTGATTGTTAGGCCATCTTCAGGACAAAAGATTTTCATTTAAGAATTCAATTCTTCCCACATAATCATATCTTCAGTTCCGATCTACAACACAAATACATAAATTGCTGTCACCAAACTGAACAATCTTCACAAATTAATTGTACCCTATAAAACACATTAACACCCCATAGCCCATAAAACACATTAACAGTCAAAGGAACACCATAAATCATGTCCAAGAGTGGGAGAAAGAGAGTCTCACTCTTGGCAGGAGAAAAAAAAAAATCTCCAGAAATCCAGCAAAGCTGCTGGGGGACTAACTAGGTTAGGAAATTCAGCCTAAAGAGAGAATTCTCCCTAACAAAAATCATATTTCGAATCACTCCCGATTGCATCCAAATTCGTGCAAGAGATAGATCTGAATCCACCAGGAATTCAAATTCCCATCCCCCCCTGATGCACTCCCTTGTGCACCCTCTTCTTAAGAAACCCCCTGCTGATCCCTCCTGCCCAGCTAACTATCGGCCAATCTTCATCACTCCCTTCCTGGGCAAACTCTGGAGAAACTGGCCATCTCCCATCTTAATCTCCACACCGAATCTGTTGGCTGTCTTCACGACCATCAGTCTGGCTTCAGGGCTGCCAGAAGCACGAAAACTGCTCTCCTGAACATCCGTGAAGACCTGCTCTCCAACCTGGACTACAACCCCCGTGTGTCTTCATCTTGCTTGATCTCTCTTCTGCCTTTGACACTGTCAATCATGCCATCCTGCTCAACCGTCTCTGTGACAACCTGGGTATCACTGGACAGGCTCTGGCGTGGCGGACTTCTTTCCTCTCCAACCGACCCTCCGAGGTCCAACTTGGGTCCTTCCTCTTCGATATCTTTTTCTCTACCTGTGGTGTCCCCCAGGGGTCTACCCTCTCTTCCTGGTGGCTCAACCAATACTTGGCACTCCTTGCCCATCGCATCGCCGCTCTCTGCCCCAACTTTCAGTGCTATGCGAATGATGCCCAGCTCAATTTCAGGCTACCCTCGGCCTCCGCCTCTCCTTCCCTCATCTCTGACTGTCTGCTATCCAGGAGTGGTGTGCCGCCAATGACCTCTGCCTTAATGCCAGTAAGACTGAGCTCCTACTCATCGTCACACCCACTCCCTCCTTCGCTGCAGCTCTTTGGCTGGCCCTCTTTCTGCCCCCACCTGCAAGGCTAAAAACTCAGGGTCATCTTGGACTCCACACTCTCCTTCTCTCCTCACATCTCAGACGTCTCTAAGAAATCACACTACCAGCTGCACCTCCTCAGAGGTATTCTTCCTTTAGTCTCCTTCCCCCAGAAGCTCACCGTCTCCGGAGCTCTGGTTCTCTCTAAGCTGGACTATTGCAACAGTCTCTATCTTAATCTGCCTGCCTCTACTCTCCGCCCTCTGCAATTTATCCAAAACAGGACTGCGAGACATGTCCTTGGCCTTACGCCCAGGGATCTTATCTCTCCAGGACTGAAATCTCTGCACTGACTCCAAGTTGCTGCAAGGATTAAGATCAAAACCCTCTGCATTGTCCACAAGGCCTTCTGGGGCCTGGGGCCGCAATACCTTCAACTCTCTTTTCCCAAATACCTTCCTTCTCGGGCTCTTCACTCATCTTCCTCCAACTCCCTCAGGGTAAGTCGCTTCTCCAAGCAACGAGTGGGTGGACAAGCTCTCTCTTCAGCAGGGGCCTCCCTCTAGAACAGCTTTCCTGCCTCCCTGAAACTTGAGGAGAACCATCTCCGGTTCCGGAAACACCTCAAAACCTTCCTCTTTGCTTCTGCTTTCTCTGCCTCTCTCCCCTACTGAAATTCCTGGCTGAAACTGCACTGGTTACCTGGCCACCCTTTCTGATCTTGGGCCTAGGCCCTGCACCTGCCCTGCTCCCCTGGCAACCTCCCGCACCTGGGGACTGTTTTTCTGTATCCCTACAGTCTCCCTACCAGCACTTATTTCTGCTCTTACCCTGCACTTGCCACCATCTGGCCGCTTTTATTGTTCTTATTTATTCTTCTATCCCTTGCACTGCACTTTTCCCCTCTCCCTTCCCCCAGGCACTTGCCCTTTCTCCCTACCCATGCACTTGCGCGATCTGAATGCCACCTGGCCTAGTAGGATCGCGGTGCGTCTTCCCACTGTTTCGCCTCCCTTGCCTCGTCGTGCCCTGAAACACTGGTGTATGGGCGCGTTATAAATGCCATGTCATATCATATCATGAATATCAGATGTAATATCCTCAAGACTTGGAATGTCAGAGAAGATGTTAAGTAGGCTCGCCCTATTTTAATCATAGGCTGCATATGGTTTTGGTTGACATTGTATTACCAGCTGATGATAGTGTAACATATTCCTTCTTCCGAGTGATTTGACCAAGTCAGTGGCATAGGTTACTTTTTTTTAACTGGCAATGGTCGTGATGGAATGTGATTTCTTTTTTCAGGCAATTCTATTTGGTCAGGCCGTGTAATTTGCGTGAGAGCATGACTATCAAAGGAGTCAGGCGGTAAAAAAATTCAGGCTAATCAGACAGGTTGCAACATATTTTTCGCTCCCATTGTTGAGACGTACCAAAAAATAAAGCAACTGACTTTTCTATTTCAGTCCGCCTTTGTTCAAGAGTAAGGAATTGGTCATCATTTATGACCGTTATGGGCACATGTGATGAATTATCTGTCTGAGGGGCAGGCGGTTTAGGAGAAGGGAGCTCTACAGATTGTGTTGGCGCTTGATCAACTCCAGCTAAAAGTAGGTCATCCACGGTTGATAGCTTAATTGGGTGATGGAAGGTCTAGAGGTATGGGTTTTTCATATTTTTCATTATCGCTGTTTTAGCTGTCTTAATCTGCTCGTTTGGTAATGTTAGAGAACGGATAAAATGTTTAGATGCAGAGTGTGTTTGTGCAGGAGTGGACTTAATGTTTTTTGTTTTCTTTACATTTTCAGTAGGTCTGGAAGAAGATTTTACTTTGGGAGCGAAGATATTAAATGCTTGCTTCTTTTGGTGTGGTAAAGGTGTTTTCAAGTCTCTGGCATTTTGCTCCAGTACTTTTTCAGTGAGGTCAAACTTTGCGCCAGAAAGGACACTGATCATATTTAATGGAGCGGCATGGGGAGTGCACTCTTTTGCCAAAATGATTACCAAACTGTTCTCATGAGAGAAGCAAGAGGGTCCTACTTGGGCACTATTCACATCTGTCAGGGGTAGACCTGTGCTTTTGTTTGATGCAGTATTAAAGGGAATATTCTGTTCAGACACTGGGTCCCTTTGTAAAAGTTGTGTAATTAAAGAGGTTTAATAATTGTGTTGTCTAGTACTCCAAATAGTTTGTTAAGGGACATAAGTGCCATGTTCATGGCCGGCAGTGTGATATTCACTTGAGAGGATGCAGGGGCTGGGGTAGCAGATTATCATGCAAGCAAGATACTGCCACCTCCTTTTTTGACGTCGGTTTGGTGAATGAAATAGATAGCACCGAAGAATTATTTGTTACATTATGCGTTGAGTGCACAAACAAAATTGGCGATTGTGATAAAATAGCTTTATCCCGTGAAAGAAGTGTGGATGGTACCATGTTTGGATTCCTCGCCTCGCTACTGCGAATTCTATCAGAGTGCTAAGATTTCTAGTAGTGTGTCGGCTTCATGAGCTTGATGGGGAAACCGCTCTATCGGATCAACTGCTGTCGATTGTGGAGGTGTGGTTACACCTCGGGTTTGATCATTGTTTTCCGGCGCAGACACGGCTTGTTTCAGTTTGTCAGGAGGTACGTTGTCAGCTAGGTCATCCGCTATGTTCACATCGAGCAATGCAGGATGTGGATTAGCATTGAGTTGGAGCTCAAACACGGGGACGCACTGAAACAGGCAGCTACCAAGGAGTCCGGCAACGTTGCCAGCATCAGGCTCACCAAGTCATGATTGTAAGAAGGGTTGTCAACAAGAATAACAAGGACCAAAGGCTTTGGTATAATGGCCAGAGTAGAAATGTTTACTATAGAGGGTTCGGGATGATAAAAATCTCGAATGTCTAGTATGCGTTTTGGCCAATAAAGGGTTCTCCTGCACTCGTACCTTTGCTCATGGTCACGTTAGCCTGAGTTCTTCTGGGCATACGCTTTGGCGGCAGTCCTGGTTTGGGCGTGGACAAACGAATCGGCATGGCAGATTTTAAAGTATAGATCCAAGGACTCTTATTTGGGATGCAATTCCATCTAGCAACAACGAGGCAGACAGTACAGATTACGTTTTCAGCACGTTAGCAACAGTCAATTATGTACGTAAGATCAGATTTTACCTGATAAATAGAAATAACGAGGTGAGAGACGCGATGGAGGAGCTGCCTGCTGCTTGCTACAGAGCTAAGCAGCCAAGCAGCACTTCCAGAGCACTTCTCAGATGCGGGCGCACAGTGCTTATAGGGGCTTCTGGGTAATAGTGGATGGAACCAAGGTTTTTTCGCATAGTGGCAGAATTCAGTAGAATACTTCTAAAACAAAAACAAACAGTGTAGTATTAATAAGTGAGATAGTTTGCTCACAAAAGTCCTTCAAGAGTCAATGTATATGCTCTTGTTAGTAGCATCCAGTGTATCACAGGGAAGTTGGAGATCAGGCAGCCAAGAGCGTCCTGCAGCGAAGCAGCACTTCTTCTCAGATGCGCGTGCAGGAAATGCACCAAAATGTCGCCCTCAGAATTCCGACTCCCAAAATTCAGACTTTTTTTTTCGACCACCCTCCTTACACCACATTTATATCTGAGGGTGGGGGTGTATGGGATATAATAGTAGTACAGGGGGCGTGTGGGGTCTCCCCCTGCTTATTTATGTGGTGTAATGGGCGTTGAAAAAAAAGTCTGCATTTTCGGCTGTCGGAATTCTGGAGGTCGTAGTAATCACATAGATTACATGCGCACAGTGCTTGTAGGGGCTCCTGGGTAATAGTATTTTAGTATGTATTTTATTTGTATATCGCACCAGGCCCCAGGGCATCCGGCGCATCACTTAGTTACAAGCATAAAAACAGAACAGTGAAGTATGTACAGTCATTGTTTTAGGAGAGAATATACAAATTAAACAAGTTATACAGGAGAAATACAATATATAGGCATTGCATCAGGAGAGAAAATACACATACAAAAAAAATATACAAGTTATAAAAGAAATACAGTATATGTACAGGTTACAGTAAAGGATATAGCAGAGGGCTGTTAACAGTAAAGTTGTAGCTCATGGGTGCACGGTCAAGGCAGGTCTTGGGCAGACAGCCAGGTTTTGACTTTGCGCTTGAAGGCCGGGAAGGTAGGTTGAGCTCTGAGGGGATTAGGTAGGGAGCTCCATAGTTTCGAGGCTAGGACCGGGAAGCTACGACCACCAGATCTCTGGAGGTTGAAGTGCGGAATAGCAAGGCAGTTGGTTGGAGCACTTCTTAGTGGTCTTGCGGATGTGTGTGGTGTGAATCTACTGGCTAGGTTGCTGGGGGCTTGGTTGGCGAGGCTTTTGTGAGTGATTGCAAGTGCTTTAAGAAAGATTCTTTGGGAGACTGAAAGCCAGTGAAGACTCCGGCTGGTGTCAGAAATATGGAGGCTCCTGGGTAAGTTAAGAGCCGCTCTAATAGCATTGTTTTGAATGGTTTGTAACTTTTTCATGTTACATTGGTTGATGCCCAGATAGAGGGCATTACAATAATCAATTTTGGATAGGACCAAGGTCCTGGCTAGTGTAGTGCAGTTGGCTGGAGATAGGAAAGGACAGCAAGCTGTGATAAGCTTGCATGTGTAGGACGCAGCCGATGATACTTCATTGGTTTGCCTATTGAGAGAGTGGAGTCAATGTAGATTCCAAGCGTTTTGAGGAGTAGAAGGGCCAATTTAGCCTTGTCTTTTAGGTCTTCAATCTGGGTTTTGAGGTTTAATAGAGCAGTTTCAGTTCTGTATTGCAGACGGAAACCTGATTGCCTCAGTCCCAGGAGTTTATTAGTTTCCAAGTAATCTTGGATCTGTAAGTAAGCAGCATGATCCAGAATTTTTAAGAGGAAAGGGACTGTGGTAATCAGTCTGTAATTGGTGGGTATATTAGCATCCAAAGTGTGTTTTTTGAGGAGAGGGATAACCCAGGCATCCTTTAGGTTGTCCGGGACAATTCCTAAACTGAATGAGGAGTTTATGAGTGTGGTGATAAAGGGCGCTAGGTTACGCGAGGCCTCTTTGATAATGGAGGCACGGCATGAGTCACCCTGACAATTGGAAGGTTTAAGATTATTGATAATGTGTTCAACTTCGATGATGGAGAGGGGTGCGAAGCTGAATGGTTTCACGGATTCAGGGTTGGCGTTAATGTTAACCAGGGGTGTTTTGTGGTGCAGGCTGTCCTGCAGACTGATTTTTTTTATCATTCATTTTATTTTGGAGGTTGGCGATTTTTCCAAGGAGGGCCTTTTGAATGTTCGCACACCAAGTGCTGTCTTTAGGACAGGAGTCTGGTGGAGTGGCAGGGGATTCCAGTTCCTTTAAGATTCTGAATAGCTCCTTAGTGTTAGATTGGGCTGTTTCAATATTTTGTTGTATGTCTCTTTTTTAGCCTGGAGCATGGCTTCTTTGTAATTTAGAGTAGCTAAGGCAGTACAAGCTTTATTAGCTTCCGTTGGATAACTTTTCCAGCGTGCTTCAAGGGTCCTTTTTTCCTTACGTAGGGTTCTCAGCTGTGGCGTGAACCACGAGTTGAGGTGGGCCCGGGGTTTGGGTTTTCTGAGTTTGGCGGGTGCCATAATATCAAGGCCTTTCAGCATTGTCTGATTGTACGTGTCACCAAGACTGTAGGATCAGAGCAAGAGGATGAGAGATCATTAAGAGCGGGGAGGAGAAGTGGGAGTAATTTAGCACAGGTTATGTTGCGCTTATTTCTTGTGGTGGTGGCGGGTGCAATATCTGTGCTGGTGTGGATGATTCTAGTTGGGATGCTGAATGTAATTAGGTGGTGGTCTGTTCAAGCACATGGCTGGTTGGATTCGATGATAGTGTCGCAGTTTAGGTCAGTTATCCAGTCGAGAATCCTACCCTTAGAGTGAGTTGGCGAAGTGATCTGTTGTGTGAAACCAGCGTTGAGTAGCAGGTTATTGATATCGTGGGCAGAGGCATCATTGGGGTCTTGGTAGCCTAGGTTGAAGTCCCCTAGTTCAATGATTTGGGACTTGGTCTTAGTGTTGTTGGCGAGGATGTGGGATAAATCCTCAGCGAATGTAGATAGAAGACCGGGAGGTCTATAGATGTTGTGGAGTGTGATAGTCTGGTTGGGGGTGATAGCTAGCTTGGCTGTGAGTAGTTCGGCTGAGGTAATTTGGCAGGGAGTGGCAAGGCGGAGATTGAGCGCAGTTCTGTGTATAATGGCTACGCCACCTCCTTTAGATTGATCGGTGTTACGGTCACTTCTAATAATGGTGTAGCCATCAGGGATAGCTAGGGATAGGAGAGGTCCTGAGGCAGCGTGGAGCCAGGTTTCAGTGACAGCTATGAGGGCAGCCATGTCTAGTGCGTGTGCCGCGAGTGACCTAGTGTTGATCAGGGCAGCCTTAAGGAGAGTAGAGGGGCTATGGTGTTGGGCACTTGAATCTGGGGTGATGTCCAAAATAGGTATAGGTGTGTGTCGAGGAGCAGTGGGTGTCTCAAGACACAATGGTTTGATTGGCCGGCTAGTAGGGGTTCGACGGTGGGAGAAGCGGGAGAGTCTGGAACCAAGTCTGAGGTTCCTCATGGGGCCAATGCAGGGTTGGTTAGGTGTGGGTTTCATGGCAAAGTGTTTGAGCTAGAGGGACGGGTCATTGAGGTACAGGTTGGTAGGATGGTCAACCGTAGTAATTGAAGTAGTGTGTTGCTGCGGTGTGCTACCCGAAGTGTCGCTGAGGCAAGACACGTGTAAGGTAGGAGACATGTTGGGTGCAGGTTGAGATGCACAAGATGAGGAAGAGTGGGCGTGTGGGCAGGTCAGTGGTGAGGCTACAGATATGGTGTTATGCCTGTGTATGAGTAGTCCAAGCAGTGCTGCTATAATAAAGGTGAGGCGCAGGGCAGAGTGTGTGCGGATAGTGGTGCTCTGGGCAAGCATAGTAGCCGGTATGTGGCAGTGCCGGAGTAAGGATAGCAGTCGCTGGGTAGGCGGTACTGCGTAAATGATTAGGTAAAGGAGGGTTAACTGTAATACGCGGGAAGCATCCGTGGGTTGGGGGGGCAATAGTATTAGAGCACGAGAGCAGCCTAATCGCAGAGTGAGAGGGGCTGGGCATGAGTCACAGAGCATACAGGCAAAGTCGGATGAATATGAGGCAAAATAGTAGTAGCTGGGGGAGTGGTGGGCGGAGCAAAGGTTTCTCGCAACACAATAGTGGCAGAATTCAGTATAATACTTCACAGGGAAGTTGGAGATCAGGCAGTCAAGAGTTTCCTGCAGCCAAGCAGCACTTCCAGAGCACTTAATGAATCTACTAAGGTGCACATTAGACTTAACTTCCAAAGATTATTAACAGAAGAGATACCTACCTACTGAGGTTTAAAGCAGGGGTGTCCTCTAGCCCCCACATTGTTTCATTCTTTTTATCAGATATAAGGGGCAACTGTGATCACATCCATGCATTACCTCCAGAGGTGAATGGGTATAAATTGTCCCATATCTTATATGCTGATGACCTGGTGCTCATCGACCAGACGCCAATAGGTCTCCAGAGGGCTCTAATGGAATTACAAGCCTATATGAATAGAAATGGGCTGGAGATACATTCCGCTAAAACTAATGTTTTGGTGTGCTCTCCTATGATTGGCAAACAGAAACAATCATTTAAATGGCTGTTGGAAGACGAGTTCTTATCCCAAGTCACATCAGCGATATACCCGGGAGTGCAAATAAATCCAAGCACAGTGGATATTCTGCACCAAAAAGACCTGAGAACAAAGGCTAATTCATTGACGGTTCAAGGGAGACTGATTTACAGGAACTACTGTGAATTCTCCTTGACCCCGATTTTGACCTTTTATAAAACCAAGGTAGTGGGGACGTTGACCTATGGAGTGGAGGCATGCACATTCACCCCTTGGAAAATGTGGGTGGTTTCGAAAGCCTCTTTTTGGAGAAATATTCTGAGGCTGCTCCAAAACCTAACCATAGCAGTGATCAGGTATGAACTTGGATTGATCTCAAGCTATGCGAGTTCTATGTGGAAGTCCCTGTTACTATTCAGAAAGTGTATATTGAGGGTGAAGCCATCAGATGTTGACTCTGAATAAGGACATGGAAACTAATAAACTACTTGACCAAAGGGGGAGGGCATGTCAAGCAACAGTGGAGTCTCTGGGTACTTGTTTAGACACCCTTGTAACAAATCCAGGGAAAGTTAAAAGACTACTTGGGGAAGACGACTGGATTCGGACATTGAAAGTGAAAGGGGGCTATTCACTCCAATCCCACTTGAAGAATTAAATCAAAGCCTTTAACTCTGTGCCGAAGTACCTAAGGCAATTTTCTTGCGAACGGTATAGACAACAGCTTATGAAACTTCACTTTAACATATTGCCTACGAGGCAAATATTGAAGATAAATGGCCAGGTGCAGGATGCCACTTGTATATTTTTTGCTCCTAGGGGAAAGCCTGAAACATTGAAGCATATTATCTTGTTTTATACGGGATTAACTACCATGTGTACCCGCCACATTAGTAGGCTCTATTGAAAATAGATACTTGGGCGAGGCAGATGATGTACAGGGCTGAAATTTGGCAGGCGAAACCCACCCCCTTATTTTTGGGATAATCCAGTTCTTGAAAGAGTGCCTAGAATTGAAGAACTTTGACAAGGGTGACCCTTTTAGGGTAAACCGGGTATAGCTACTCTATAATCCATCAGAATTTGAGTCTTTCCTGGGTTAGAAGTAAAAGAAGGAAGGGGAGAAGTCTAAGAGTCAAAATTAAGGGATAAGGTGCTGTCTTTTCTTTGTTTTTATGATTCAAATTTATTGTGATTTTATTGATGGTTTGGGATTTTAGTGGAAGGTAAATATGGAAAAATATTTTCTTGTTTTTCTTTTGAGATATATAGGTTTGTAATAAACCATCTGCTAATAAAAAAGAAATTAAAATAAATATATACATAAAAGTAAGACTGATTTTTTTGTAACCGAGTAACAACACATCTGTTTTGCAACCATTTGGGCACATATGATTCCATGTAAGTACTGCCACTTCAATCAAATGTGAAGTAGTAAAAGGCTTACATAATTGCCCATGGAAGTGGATCTGGTGCTGTATGATAATCTAAGCCAACATTTAAATTGCATCTCAACTCTTGTAAAAAACACAAACCCCTTTTCTGTCCTTTGCAGCTGTGCTACCTGTGAACTATAACCCTGTGTTCACCGCAAGCCCGTATCCAATGTTACTCGTTGGCCCATTTCTATGTATGGTATGTCAAACCCTGCCCCCTTTGTTCCATGTCAGCTACCACCAGTTTGAACAGCAGCTTCTTCACGCTTATTTGGTCCATGGCCCTGTGTTATACATAATCTGCTGACTTTATGTTATGTATCTCACTCATCTCCATGTTCCAGTCACCCCCACATCAACCACTACCCATTCCTGCTGGGTAGCCCATGCCCCCTGTACAATTAACTACCTAGGGAAAGCAGAGCAAGAAGGATACCAATCCTATCTAAAAGCCCAATTTAAATTTATCCCAGAACGTGGCTTTCCTTTCATCATGCTTTTAAGCATGCTATGCATATATAGCAACATAAATGACAAAGCTCCATTGTCTACTCCCACTATTGCAGATAAGGCAGGCTCACTGGAGGGTGGCATGTTCGTCTGTGGCTTGTTCTAAATGTTTCTCTCAGTGATCACAATCGCAACAGGGATTTAAATTTTTTTTTTATCAAAACATGAAACATGATTCACTGAATGCTTGCTCAGAAAGTCTGTACAGCAAAGGAGAAGACAGTCTGGGGACACCAATCCGTGTAGGAATCCCCAAGCAGCAGGCTTCATTAGCCAAACAGTTCCTCAAAGAACATAAGGTACCTCAGGAGAAGTCCAGCAGTCCCCTTGGTAGTTAGGGATCCAAAGTTGGAAGAGGTGAAGGATTCCTGACCAGAGGATAAGCAGATCAGGGCTCCTCTTATTCGACTGCAAGCTCAGCACATGCTCTTGATCATGAATGTAGAGACTAATCTTTTACACATCTCTATAACAACTATCCTTTCACACATGCACTGCATGTCTTCAGGAATCTGAGGTTGCGTGGTCTCCACCAATTTTGCTTGACTTCTTCAGGCTACCGACAACCAACTCCATCTTTACAAGAGCATTCCTTCATTGGCCCAATTACTGCAGACATTGCCGCAAGATTGAATGTGTCCAGAAGGGTCATCTGCATGAGTCAAGCAGGGGTCTGAAGCATGCATGAGATCTTGCACAGGGCAAAGGGATACTGACGGACTGCCTGTTCCAAACTCTCTCTGTTCTCTGCAACAAGGGGGGCCCAGTGATTGTCATTTAATATAGGGAGGGCAAAAAATCCAGATCACAAGAAGTAGTCTGCTGTATTGTAGCCCTAAACTGTGGGATCTGCAGAGAACGTTCATGTAAGGCAAAGGCGGAAGAGGCAGGGGAACCTTTGGTGGTCCAAGCTGATGCAAATCGGTTTGTGTGTACAAGGGTCTTTCAGATTCCTCTGTAAGAAGGATGAGGGGCATAACTCAAATAAAGCAGTCAAACAAAAACATTCCCACCGAGTGGTATAAATGGGTCTTAAATCGTCAAGGCTTCTTCGCTACTGGTTCTGAATTGGGCTTTATTTTCCCTTTTTTTATATTCACTTTAATATCAACAAAGGAATAAAAACACACAATAATAAAACACCCCATTGCAATTCCCACTGATCACACATCACTTCTTCCTCTGAATCACCATCAATATACACTTAAATATTTGTTTTGCTAGAAGTCCAAATCCGGCACACTATCCTCTGTGTTGCCTTTCCCATGATCAGAGGGTAGGCCTTTGAGGGGCTCGTGTATAGGGTGGAAGCACAGAAAAAAGGCCTGTGCAACACCCACCCAAACACTTCTCAGGGCTAAATCCATTTTCTGCTTCTTACCCCCAAACAATAGTCAGACACCATTCATGACAACCTACAAATCCCTTGGGCGTGAAATGGAGCTGATCAAGCAATAATTCCTCTCTGCAACATCACATTATAGCAGTCATTCTGGACCTCTATGTGGATAGAACGCTGCAAATTCTCGGTAGGATAGCTCAGGGGCAGCGTGCTCGCTTTGGAAGCAAGAGGTCACAGAGCAACAAAGGTTCGATCCCCGGGTCCGCACTTAGAAACCTCTGGGTATTAAGCGCGTTATAAATAACATATCATATCATATCAAATGTCACCCTTACTCGGAACAGTGCATATTTTATGGTGTGGATGGGCTTTGATCTCGTTTTAACTCCCAAACCCGAATTCTCTTCTTTTATCCTTTTTCTCCTTTGCCTTCAATGATCCTTTTTCTCCTTCGCAGCCCTATAGTTTACTTCTTCTGCTCCAGCCTACTGGATTGGCCTTGTGTTGTCCCTTTTAGATCACCCTCCTCTTTATGGCCTACCCAGCTTGTGCATACCAGTAGTCAGATGTATGGCCATACCCAAAGTCACGTGCATCTCCTGCAACTTTCAAAGTAGTGGCATCTCCCCATGTGACAATGTCCTCAGGGGGTCTCTGTAACATCCATCGTTATGCTTTCTGATCAAATACGGCATCCCTTGAACCGTCAGCAACATTTTTGCGGTTAGAGAATCCTATTATCCTATACCCTATGGTAGCCTGCCTGTCACACCTATAAGACGTACGAGAACAGCCAGTCCATTGTGCTTATTAGACTTGAGGGTAGTCTGTCCATAGTACCTAGAAGAGTCTACGAGGGTAGCTGTTCCCACCACCCCCCACAGATGATCTGATGACACAGCGACAAAGATAAAAGCTCCATCTGAACTCCTGGTACATATAAAACGCACCACTTTGGTGGACATCTGCCGCAGGCGCGGCTATCCATCCACACACATTAGATTGCAGCTACGACCAACAACAAAATTCGGTCTAGCTGGACACAAGTCTCTTGCACTCGCACACACTCATGACCCCCCTCAGCACGCATACACATGCCAGACCTTTTGGGTTGCTTTCGTGAGTCTGGTCAACCCATCTAATCCCTAATCTTAGCCAAATGCACAAACCCATTCTAAGCCTTTTGAGAATTTTCCCATATCTAGACTTCGGTCGCCGAGGGCGTTCCCAACGCAAGCGCATTGAGACCACAACAATGGGAAAAGGCACTATATAAATGACTACTACTAAACAGGGGTCTGCAACATAAAGCTTTTCATGTGTTTTGGACTATGACCCTCATGAACCCTCACAATGTTGATAAGGACTTATGGAAGTTGTAGTAAAACACATCTGGAGTGCCTAGGGTTGCAGATCCCTGACCTAGAAGATCCTACTACACCTTTGGTTCATCCTCTTCCCAGCGTGCACCTCTATGCTCACAGCTCAATCTTTACATGTCAATCATCCACGTGGTGCATCCAGTTCCATCAGGCAGTATCGACCTCCAACATCTGCACTTGCAGGCAGTCTGTTTCCTTACTGCCCAGAAGTGCCAACGCAAATGCCCTAGTGCTAGTTCACTGCACCTCTCTCAGGGAACCGACTCCAAACTGCTCCCTTCTGGTTCACACTGTCAACTGCAGCAGGCCTACCAACCGCCAAATCGATCTCCAAAATTGGAGGATGACGGCCACCATCCTGAATGACTGTGGAGCAGGCCCAACAGGGAGAGGGCTCTCGAATGTAATCTGCTCTGCAAGGACCTCAAGACCTCATGTGGAAATCCCACTATAAGCGAACATTCTTATCAGGCTTCCTTTTGCAGAACAGCAACAATGTTCAACTACACTATTAACGCCCCTCCTGATGCACACAGTGCAAGAGTTCTGAGGGAACCGTAACTAGGATTTCTCTTTTTTTCTTTAAGATTTTTATTAATTTACAAAGACAAAACAAGTTAATTACAAAAATGCACAATCTCCCTGCAAATGCTTTCACTCTTTGGGCAAAGATAACTCAATTAGCAATTTACTCAAATAAATCCCACTTTTACAGTTTTAAGTCGAACTCAATTAAACTATATAAAAAGAACAAAAACCCTACACTAGACGTCAAGGATAACCTGGGGAAGAGCATGAAAACATAGGCATAAAGAAACCATTGCCTATGTCATCAATCTCGCGGTATCACTACAAAACATTGCATACGATTACTGCAAATCAAACAATTTTCAGACCGACTTTTTGAACATTTCATCTGATATAAATGGGAGGTTGGGTTATTAATAAAAGTGGGGAGATGTGGGAGGGTTTGCGGGTGGCCAGTGGAGGGGGTTTCACCCTACATTTATGTTCCATTGAAATGTGCAAACAAAACAATAAAAAAGGAAAATCGAAAAGTAATTTGTTGTTCGGGATTCTCAATAAAATAAATGTGTTGTATTCTCCAAGCTCCAACCTCATTGAGAGACCCAAATCCAAAATCTTCCTTTCCATCCCCCTACAGAGGAGACTGCTGCAACCCTCTGAGAACCAGAACACATGCTCATCCCACCCTACATGGAATATTCCATACAGCACCAGTCGTATTTAAAGACATTGATTCACTTATTAGCCTAATTTAAACCTCTTCAAAAGGATCTGGCTGTTTTCACAAAAGCGAAGGAATATTTCTTGCCCAAATTCCACCTGTATGCAAACAGGGCAGCCAAATATGGCTGCAATCCCAAACATCTGCTATAGTCCTTTTTTGGCAAGATAGCCACTCTTAGATCAGGGAACAATAAGTGGGCAGTGCTCGTGAAGACATCTTTGGGACAAATATCTGCTTGAAGCAGCCTGTACCTCAGTCATCCCCTCTCTTAGTGTCCCACATCCTGCCCCTTTGTAGAAAAAGTCCATGCAAACTGATCAGCAGTATTTGGTATCCCTCTTTAGTTTCTCCAACCAAATCCTACAACACCTCTTCCAACTGAGCAGCACGTCCCACGTAAATATCTGTCCTCGTCCACCCAGTAGACTCAATTGGGCTCCTCCTCACACTAAAATATCAAGTTTGTTAACCAGTCTGAGAAATCTCACCGTGGCTTTAGGTTTACATTTCTCCACACCCTCGACCTTGGCATCAACCTCCTTAGTGTGATATTTTAAGGCCATGACCTTCAATTCCACCACACAAATTGTCTTCTCATTCTGAACCACACAAATTGCCAAATTCTCCAGTTTACAGACTCTTGATTTGACAGACATCCCAGTCTTCTCAGACCACAGATTCATGTCAGTTTGGACGTAACTAATAGACCGAAGTAGTGTCCTCACTCCATTGAATAGCTGCTGCTCCTCACGTGGTTCTCCAGTTCAGAGTCCGTCTGGCCCTTCCCAGTGGTTTCAAAAAGACTCACTCTGCATGGTGACGGATTACGGATGCTCCCAACGCACGCAGGTTGTTACTGCACAATCTCCATTCTCCCTGTGCTTTCAACAAGGAGCCACGAAAGAAAAGCCCCACATTTATGGCATTTATGAAATGGTGAATTGAGATTGTTGGCTGAGCTAGGGGGGGGTAGTAATAGGCCCCGCAGGGCATAAAAGGGCCGATTAATGTGAGGGAACCTGCCTGCTAATGGCACACTGAGTGTACATTACATGATCTATGTTTTTCCCACCAAGAGTAGGCTTGGAGAACTGAGGGCACAAGCAGACCAGCACTGGCGAAAATAACAAATTGAAAAAATTACCTTCATGGCGATTCTGGTACTCTTATCCCGTGCTCTCTTCCCTCACTGTTAACGAGTTGGGAATGAATGCACCGCAAGCTGAATGGGAGGGAGAAGCTTCTCCAAAAAAAGGGTGCTGTTGCTTTAGAGTTGCAGAATGGGGCCGGTAAACTAAAGCATCTTATATGTGCATCACCAACTGCCGCCACCCAGTACCGCCAGTTGTTTCTGCTGTGGAGATTGTTGCACAGCATATGCTTAGAGGGGATGGCTGGGAAACAATACCATGTGCTTCAATAAATATAAAAAATTACCAACAGCTGTCCCTTTCTAATGTTTCTGTTTTAGAACTCCTGTTGAAAAATGCCATTGCCTTCACCAAGAATTCAAGTCACTCGAGGGATTAAGCTACCAGTTTGGGGTCTATAGACTTGCATGCTATTTAAAGGGTTGTCAGAAATGCGTCCTACTTACAGGATGATATCCTAATGTATTGGCAACACGAGCCTTGCTGCAAGAAACTTTGGAGCCTGTATTACATACTCTATAGATTTGGACATTGCAGTTGGAAGGAAAACTGCAAATTCATGACCGACGTTGAATACCTGGGATACACCACCTCTAATGATAGAACAACCTCCAAATTGGGTCTTCAAGAAAATCACGGATGATTCAGCTGCCGAACCCAAGGAAGAACTTAAATGATTTTGGGGACTCATAGTCCAATCAAAAGTTGGTTCTGAATTTCTCAAAGAAGACAGAATCTCTGTGTTGAGTTATAGCAGATGAGTTCAGTTGGTAGCAGGAAGTCCTACATTAAGAATACACCCTTTCTCATACCGTTCAATCTCAGGTAAGATAACTATCATATTTGACGCAAGCGCATACGGAATAGAGGAAACCTTGATGCAGACAAAAAAAGCAATGGGAAAGGAGCTGCCTTTGCTTTCAAAACATTTTATGCAATTCAAAGGAACTATTCTATGTCAAAGGCAGGTGCCAAGGACTGGGACGGAGCGCTGGCAGATAAGTGAGTGGGGCCAGAGTTGTGGGGTAGGAGGCAGAAAGGAGTGCTGGGGGCCGGTGACGAAAACATGGAGACAGCAAGAGGAGAGGCTCAGGTAGCTGATAGAATGCGGGCAGGACACTGCCAGTTCATGCCTGCATTTCCATGCATTTGATTGGCTGAACACTCGTCCCTCGGTGCGAATGGATCATAAACATTGGCCTGCGCATGGGGTGTTACGTGCTTCCGTACCCATGTATGGGTTAGTCTGGTCCACCTCCTAACCGAACAAACGCCTAGTGCACGTGCTCAGTTCAGGAGGCACCAAGTCATCCAGCCAAATCCAGCGAGGCTAGCTACTAAACAAGACTACATGTTCAATATTGAACACATTCCAGGCTTGAAGAACTACAAAGCTACCCTGCAAGGAACTAGTGCACATCACATTCTTAACAGAAACATATGTTCCTAGATGAAATTGTCACTGATGAATCTGATGTTTGAGGAAAAACAGAGGAAATTGGTGCAATGGCTGAATATGTTGCATTGCAGAGTTCAAAATTATGCAAAACTAAGGCTGAATGACTACCTACAATTGTTAGTACATTACAACTATTCAGACAGGTTGGCCTGATAATCCCTTTGGCAGAACATGTTCTATTCAGGATCCATTCCCATCCTGCCCTCTAAGATGAGACTAGTTGTCATTGCCAAAGTGCACAACGGTCATTAAGGGCTCACATATTCCAAAGGCACACGGGTGGCTTCAAATGAGAGATAATGTGGAAAGAGCATTCAGTGGGTGCACGGAATATCACACAAGCTGCAGGAGGCCAGACACCAAGCAAGCACCCTTATAGAAACTGGAATCCACAAGGATCTTTCCACTGGCTCCCGGTTGTTGCAAGGATCAAGTTCAAGACCCTCTGCATCATCCACAAAGCTTTCTGTGGCCTGAGACCCTGCTACCTCCAACTCTTCTCCCGAAATAACTCCCTGCTAGAGCCCTTTGGTCTTCTAGCTCCAACTCTCTTCAGATCAGACGTTTTTCCAAGCAGAGAGTGAGGGGGTAGATCTTTCTTCCGCATGGGTCTACCTCTGGAATGGTCTCCCTGCCCCTCTCAGGCTTGAGCCGGATCTCCTTAAGTTCCGGAAGCTTCCCAAGACCTTCCTTTTCTCTTCTTCCTTCCCTCTCCCCCCTCCCCTGCTAATGTCCCACTCTGCCACATTTATTTTGATGGCTGCCTGCTTCCTTCTGAGTCTTACAGGGCACCAGGCCCTCCCCGCCCAGTCTACCCCAGCACTTAGTTCTCCCCTGCACAACCCCTCCCATCCAAAACCTGCACTTGCCCAACTGGCAGGCCCTTCCTCGCACTTGGCATCTACCCTCACTCCCTACTTCCCTACATTTCTTGTAATTGCACTTGCACGATCCGAATGACACAAGGCCTATTAGGTCCGTTTTTGTTATTCTTCACCGCTGTTCCCCCTCCCCCCTTTTTTGTCTTGTGGCACCGTGAAACACCATTTGCTGTATAGGCACTTTATAAAGAGCCAATAAATAAATAAAATAAATAATGAACAGCAAGGTAAAGTAGGCCTGATGAAATGCTGTGCCTTAACCCATTTTAAGGTGAAGGGGGATAGCTCAGGGGCAACGCATTCGTCTTGGAAGCAAGGCAACGCAGGGCAACACAGGTTTGAATACCGATCCCACACTTGGAAACTAATCTCTTATTAAGCACGTTATAAAAGAATATACACACACACACACACACTGAAAAAAACGGGACGTTATGTTACAAGTGAAATTGAAAAACCTCAGGAATTCACCAGTTAGGTTAAGCTAAGCAACCATAACTTGCGCCACCACCGTGTAATGCTAAGGCGAACACCCAGGACATAAAAGATTACATCACAAATGGCATTGATGACATCACATATCTGGGCCACTTGTTTTTGTTTACTGACATGATTAGGCTACTTTTTTTTCTTTTACGTACAATGAGAATGTCCAAAATGTAAAAGGTGCTATATTACACATTAACCTTTTTATATGTTCTTAAAGTACTTTCCTTCGAGATTAAGCTGAGCTCACAGTGCACATACATAGGCCAATAAGGAAAGCCTCAAACACACAATTAATGGATACCCAATCATTTTACCGAAAATAAATCAGTGGTAAGTTTTATTGAAAACAAAAATACAGAAGAAAATCCGAAAATGTTAATTAAATATATAAAGGGTAGCGTTACAAGGATAGAAAAAAAACAGGTGGTTTGAGGGGGACCCATATTAAAAAAAAAATAATACATTTAAAAAAATCTATTTTATTTCGGTACCACTCTGAAATTAAATTCGGTAAAATCACATAGAACCAATTAATTTGTGTACCTGATGACTAACTATAATGTTATTGCCATTTTTTGGTGCCGTTTCTTTCTTCCTTACTTTAGTTTGCCTGTATGTGCCTCTAATTTGCATGCATTGTGCGTAATGTATATGTATTTTTCCTACTAACACAAGTGTGCTGTAATTTTTCAATTGTTACCCATTTAATCCATGTTTAACATTACTCAAAACTCTCATAAGGTAGCATTCATTATTTAACTATCGAAAATTACTAGATTACCAATATTTTACTTCTATGGTGCATGCTGCAATCGTTGCCAATATGTATTTATGTATGGATGTACGATTAGATTCCTCTATTATCAAAAACACTAGAATATAATGATTTGTTTACATGAGTGCATTCTTTAATACATTAAATAGTTCACGACAGTTCTCCCAATCACACCAAACATATTGTTTCCAACATTATAAACTCAACCCCTTGTAGGGACTATTTATTACAATTAATTTAATATGTGATGTCATCTTTGATGTCCTACGTGTTAGTCTTAGCAGTGCACGGTGGTGGCGCGAGTGATGGTTGCTTAAAAAAAAGAAAGAAAAAAAAAGGTTTTCCTATGGCAGCGTCCCGCTGTAGGAAGATATATCCTTTTCCAAGTTGGCCACCATAGAAAGGGAAGGTGGGAATCCGTATGGCGCCCCTGTTCCCTTAGCATGGCGGCCTGCAGGAGGCAAAGAAAAGGAGCAAACGTGGCTGCGGCACCCGCCAGCGCCAAAATAAGGTAAGTAGGGGCTGGGGTTTGAGGGGAGATGGCAGCATGAAGAGCAGGCCTTCAGGAGGCTTGGAACGCAGGCTTGTACCGGCGGTTCAATACCGCGTTCCTAGCCACCTGATTGGCTGGCTCCCCCGCCCAGGTGGCTAATGGACAATTGTATACTAGAGAAAAATATAAAAGGGCAAAAACTATTTTCTGTCCCAAATACTTTTCTCTAGCATACAATAAGGACCATAATCGATGGACCTTTATAACTATCCATGGTCTCCACAGTCCCCTTTCCAGGCCATGGATCATTAAAAGACCCAGATGGCACATGCAGCCCTTCTACCCTTTTAATTTTATATTTGTAACACTGCCTCAATGCCTGCTTTGAAACAGTCACACATCCATCCACCAATCACTTCCAAAAACTATACATATAACCCTATGACCATATTAATCTTCCACACCCCAACTACCACTTAACAATCTTAAACAAAATAATTTGCATCTGCATTTCCCTTAATTATGCACAATAATTGTACACAATGCCCCTTTAAATGCACGTATGCATTGTGCAGTGAGAGAAGTGCATAAATAGACAGGGCAGTACGAATGGGCAAGAACTTATGAAAACCCAGGAGTGAAATGCCAAGCCATGCCAAGGTGGGACGCCTCTGAATAACTACTGGAGGAGAGGAGTCCCAAGGGTGGGATGCATCTTAACCGTAACATTCCTTTAACAACATTTTTTCTGCCAATTTAATAGGTTTTTATAAGTGAAAATGTTACATCACTGTATATAAGTTATTAATAATTCCTCTTTTCATATATTAATCAGGTTACTCACCGTAGTGACCACCTTACTCCTAGTCCATAGTCCCCTTTCCTCCATACTTATGGGACATCTCTCCGTCCTGTGGGACGGGACCGGAGCACTTTGTAAAAAGCATCCAAAATTTTGCTAAAATGCATCCTTCCTCTCTTTCTTGCGCGGGGCCCGGCACGCAGCCATAACCCCGCCCACCTTGGCTCCGCCCCGCGCATCGCCCATCAGTCCTTTTCTATCGCCAGGTCTACGACCTATTAGCAATTACAGAGGAACCTTATTAGAGGGGACGGCGGGCGGGCGTATGGAGGAAAGGGGACTATGGACTAGGAGTAAGGTGGTCACTACGGTGAGTAACCCGATTATACTCCTATGCCCCGTCCCCTTTCCTCCATACTTATGGGAGATTCCCAAGCACTCCTTACAGGAACTACGGGTGGATGGAAATACCCCTTACTGAAACAGGTTCTTCAGCACAGCTTGACCAAACTGAGCATCAGCTCTTGAGCTCATGTCAAGACAACAATGCTTACAAAAAGCAGATGGGGCGTCCCAAGTAGCTGCCCTAGCGATGGACTCAGAGGGGACATATTTCTGAAAAGCATGAATACTCTTAGGAGGCTTCAGCCCTTGGACGGTGAAAGACTCCGTATTGCAGGCGGCGATCCACTAAGAAATAGTCACCTTAGATGCCTGTTTACCCTAAGGGTTACCAAAAGTCACAAACAGTTGAGAAGAACTTCTAGGCTCAGATGTTGTGTCCAGATAGAACTTAAGAGCCCTTCTGACATCGAGACAATGCAGAACCCTTTCTGCCTCTGAGGTAGGGTTCGGAAAAAAGACCGATAGGGAGATTGACCGATTCAAATGGAATTCAGATACCACCTTCGGCAGGAAACCAGGATTTGTGCGTAGGACTACCTTATCTTTGTGAAAACCAAAAAGGGATGCTCCGCCGACAAGGCCTGGAGCTCACTCACCCGCCTTGCTGACGTAACAGCGACCAAAAGGGACACTTTCCAGGACAGGTACCCGAGGTCCACCATAGCCATTGGCTCGAAAGGCTTATGACAACACCGACAGGACTAAATTTAGATCCCAGGACGGGTGCGGACTACGAATTGGAGGATAGAGGCTTGTCAAGCCTGCAAAATGCCTCTTAACCACTGTGTTGCTCAGAGAGTAAGAGCATTGGTCCGTAGAAAGGTAAACGGAAACCGCTGAAAGGTAAGTTCTGCATGACAGAACATGGACACCGACTGCTAAGAAGGATACAAAGGACAAAACTGTGTCAACTGTAGCCTCCCCTTGGGTCCAACTGCCTATTTAAACACCAATGACAGAACCTGAGCCATTTGCTTCTGTACTGGGATCTAGTCGAGGGTTTCCTGGCTGCCTGGATAATACGCATGTTATCCGCAGACAAGTTAAGATGTTCTAAAGACTTTAACTCAGGCACCATGACCATGCCACCAAGCTGAGCGATTGTGGGGAGGGGTGCCACCTCTGCTGTTACCCCCGATGAAGAAGAACGGGGGTCACTGGTAACCTGACTGGCGGATACACCGACAGGTGTTGAAGTTCTGAGAACGAAAACCTGTCCGGCCACCACGGGGCTATGAGTAGAAGGGAACAGTTAACCGAGTTCTTCAGCTTCCAAATTGCGCGGTGAACTAGAGGCAGAGGCGGGTAGGCGTAAACTCTCATGTTGTGCCATGGAATCTCGAGAGCATCCCCCAGAGAGGAGGCTCCCAGCCCCCCTCTGGAGGCATACTGAGGAAGCTTCTTGTTTACTGCCACAGCAAAGAGGTCCACCTCCGGTGTGCCCCAACGCAAGAAAATCCATGACAGGACCTCCGCCTTGAACTCCCACTCGTAGCTGACCACTGTCTGACGGCTGAGGGCATCCGCTGTGACATTCAGCTGGCCCGGAATGTGCACTGCAAGCAGCCAAACACCATGAAGCACAGCCCACTCCCAAATCTGGATGGGCAGGTCCACGAGAAGGGAAGACTTGGTTCCTCCTTGCTTGTTGATGTAATACATCGACACCACATTGTCCGTATGTATGCGGACCACCTTGTTGGCTATGATCGGTCTGAACGCCCTGAGCGCTAGGAAGGTCGCCAGAAGCTCCAAATGATTTATGTGGATGAGCTTGTCTTGAGGCGACCAGAGATCTGAGACCTGAAGAGGATCCAACGTCGCGTCCCACCCCAGGGGGGAGGAGTCTGTCGTGATCATCACCGTAGGGGCTGGGTCCTGGAACCCTGCACCCACTGACAGGTTGCTGAGAGATGACCACCATCCCGAACTCCGAAGAGCCATCTGAGTCCGCCTCATCTTGAGAAGAGGAAGGGCCAACACGCACGAGGCCATTAGGCCCAGAAGTTTCTGGAACCACCAGGCCGACATGCTCTCCGACTGGGCAAACATCCGACACGTGGCTAACAGATCCACCATTCTGTCCCCCGTCAGGTACACTCTGCAGTTGACCGTGTTCCAGCGAAAACCCAGGAAAATCAAGTCCTGCGAGACTGTCATGGAAGATTTCCGCCAGTTCACCGACAGCTCAAGATGGAACAGGAGCTGAAGGAGAGACTGAAGATTGCCCGCTGCTTTGAACGGGAAAGGACTGTGTAAGAGCCAGTCGTCCAAATACGGATACACATGGATACCTTGCAGACGAAGATAGGCCGCAAACACCGACATCATCTTCGTGAAGACACGTGACGCAGAGCTGAGGCCGAAAGGAAGCACTCGAAACTGGAAGTGCTCCTCTCCCAAAGAGAAACGGAGATATCTCCTGTGTGGATTCCAAATCAGAATATGCATATACGCATCCTGAAGATCCACTACGCTGAGCCAATCGCCCATCTGCAAGGAGGACCGTATCTGGCTGGGCGTGATCATCTTGAATTTCTCTTGGGGTAGGAAAAGATTGAACTGGGAAAGGTCTAGGATGGTGCGCAGGCCAGCCTGGATGGGTTTGGGCACCGTAAACAGCCAGGAGTAGAAGCCCACCCCTCGCTCCCCAAGGGGAACGGGTTCTACAGCTCTGAGGTTTAGAAGTTTCTGGACCTCGGCTTTGAGGGAATGCGAGCCCGACAGCTGCAAAGGAGGGTTGAAGTAGGGGGTAGGGGTAAGCGGAAGACCGCCCGAGTGACTGACAAAACCCATCTGTCTGCGGTGATGGTCTGCCATGCCTTCCAATGAGACGCAATGCGTCCTCCCACCGGGGTCTCGTGCGAGCACAGAAAACCCTCATTTTGGAGGTTGCCACCTGAACTTGAGGAGGAGGCTGAGCGGGAGAAAATCCGAGTCCGTTGTTGCCTCTGTCGGTTATTCCCCGAAGGGGCATCCACTCTGCGAGATTTCCGATCTAGGAAGCCCCTAAAGCCAGAGGGTGGTCCACTTTGCGACAACGGTCTCTGGGTTTTGAAAGGGGTCTTAACAAGGACCGACAAGGACTTAGCTGTCTGAGTGCTATCCTTCGTCTTGGTCAGCTCTACATCTGTTGTAGAATGAAAGAGCCCCACACCATCGAACGGAAGGTCAAACACCTTTTCCTGCACTTCTTTTGAGAATTTGGTTACATGCAGCCACACCTGTCGTGAGATATCAATCCCCAGCATGATGCCCCGAGCCAAGGTGTCTACGTGATGAGCCGCAGCCTCCAGGAGATCCTGGGCCAATACCTTGGCGTCGGATAATCCCGCTTTAAAGTCTTCCAGCTTCTCAACCGGGATGAACTCCTCAAACTCTGACAGACCATTTCCACATATTAGCCCCCGCTAACACCAGTTCGGTGTCGGGGGGAAATTCTGCCGGGGTCGGCCGGGCCGTCCGCAGACCTCCGGGCAGGGAGGCCCCAACACCTCCCGTATATCCCAGGTGTGAGATAAGAGTATGAGACGCACACAAGGAGCAAGGCGACTCTGCTGTTTATTTATGCAAAACGGCAGGGATGGGTCAAGGAGCGTACGCGTTCGTCCTGACACACACACAATCGTGGGGCTCGCAGGCCCTTTTTACTACCTTATGACGCGCTACTTGCGTCACTTCAGAAAGTTAACAAAAAACCTATCACCACTCTTAATTGGTTGCTCGAGTGGTAGGGTTAGTATAGTACACATATAGAGAATGATATTAGTGGTCAAGGTGTAGTCAGGTGGTATATCTGGGTTGTCCCTTCAATTAGATACATAAGAATTGTTACATGAAGACCCCTGAGGATTGGCTAATGTTACTGACGTCTGAGATAAGAGCCCCATGTTCTGATTGGTGCATCCGTGAGCTCCCCAGCCTGGGACCACCGTTGTTCCCAGCTCTCGGTGTACCTGTGTTTGCAACAATGTTTCAATATGGGTACATGCAGACAATGTGAGGATTTATTCATAGGTGGGAGCTGACCGTTCCCACTGTAGCAGGTGTCCATTGAGCCTTTCAAGTGTCCCGGCCTGTGTCTCGTAGTGAGGGACCCAGACGCCCTTTCTCTCCTGGGTTTTGGCATCTCGTCAGGTTCGGCTTGGTCACGTGAGGCGGGACCGTGTTTGAGGCAGAATTCTGCACAATTAATATTGTTTTTCCACTGTGTGTCTGGTTTAATTTGTAGATATGATTTTAACGTTGGTACGCGGAGTGCGAGGTTGCAACATCGTGCCTTTGATGATTTGTTCTTGGATGTGGGTTTGCAACATTGCGACCTTGGCTGGTTGCTCCACCAGGCTCATTCTGCAGGATCAGCAACCTGACTTTTGCTTTGTTAATGTCCACGGAACTCTTGCTTGAGGCCTACTTGGGCCTGGTGCATAAGTGATCCATTTCGTGCATGGGTGCTTTAGATTATAGTGGCATATATTTCCATGACCAATATCGTGTTTCCATTATACCTCTCATGGTGGTAACGGGTTTCAAGGGAAGCGTGAGCAAGCGTTATAGATGAGTTCATGATGCGTCTTGCGTTTCTGCACTCTGAAAGCCTATGTAAAAATAATAAAGATGCACGTCCGTGAATATGCCTGTCGCCTACGTCAGAGCACTGAGTATGTTCTTCGTGTAGATTGGTGTGGAAATGTTAAGTGGGTATATTTATACAGATGTGCTTCCCGTTGTCTAGGTCGTCATGGCATCTCTAACGACGTGTGGTTTTTAGTCTAGCTGATCCGAGCCGCAGGTGTCGGCATGGCCAGTGCGGGCTGCTGGGCAGGCAGGTGGACACATCCGTATGTTCCTGTACCAGGGTACCTGGTCGTCTGGTAGATGGACAAATTCTTCTCGCGGCGGGTGTCTGGGCCGTGACCCTCTAGGCCAAGCGCGAGAGGTGAAGGACGGGAGCCTGGTCTTCCATTCTCCCACTTCATCGGCATTGGCCTGCCTGAGCTGCAAGGCCGAGTTGCCAAAACTATTTCTCCCAAGGGAGTCAAGGAGCTTATCCTCCTTTCCCAGAACCTGAGTAGCCGTTGTGGAAGAGGATGCTGCAGGCCTGGACTGCAAAGTGGCAGCAGCCACCACTGTGGAGGAGGGGGGCGGACAAGACGACAGGGCCACCTCTTCCGAAGAATGCAGCCTATATCGCGCGTCAATTTTCTTATTGACGAAAAGTCCAGAGTATGGCTTTTCCCAGACCCTGCGGAACCTCGGCCAGAACGTCCTTCTCCAAGAACAGGCCGGTACGCTCCAAAGGAGACAGGGTGAACGCCCCAGAAAGCACGCCCTCCTGCGGAGTGGGTGCCTCAGGCACCAGAACATCCAAGAAGCACATCATGTCCAGTACCCGGTCATGAAAAGCTCTAATAGAGCGGGGAAGGTCCTCGTTGTCCTGATCTCCTTGCGCGTCATCCGACAGGTCAGGATCCTGCTGAAACATGTCGGCCGCTGCCTTCTCCACGGGGGGCAAAGGCGGAAGAGTCTGGGAAGGCACCGTAGGCAAGGGAGGCGTGGGCGGAACCACCAGAAGAACGGGTGGAGCCGGAGGCGCGGGCGGACATATCTCTCTAAAAAGCCCTTTGCAATATTCCCTCATGGGGTCGGTATGCATGAGCGTCTGAAATTTGCCGAAAAAGGGGTCCTCCGGGGACTGTTTTGGAACCAGAGGAGGCCTCTCATGAGGATGACGATTCCAGGAATGTAACGGGGAAGGGTGCCACCCCGGTTCCTCCACTGACGTATCCACATAAATCAAAGGTGCCGACCCCGCAGGCAACAAAACATTGTGCAGAAGGGGCATCCAAGCGTTCCAATCATAAACTGGCCGATAAGGACGCACACAAGGAACCCTATGTTCACCCACGGAACCAAGCCCTACACTTGAGGCCGATGGCGTAGTTGTAGGGTTAGCACCCAAAATGGCCGCCGCGGTCGTGGCTGGTGTGGGTGCCATTTTGTCATCACCTGAGGGGAACAGCGGCACGTGAGGAAGTGAGGCAGGGGTCCCCGTCGATGGATCAGGGTTCTTAACTTTAGCCTTAACATAAGGAACCTCGGCTGAGCCGGTAAAAGAAGAACTTTCCTTCCTTGCTCCCTCAACAGATCTGGCGTCGCCACAAGAGCGGGAACGGTGAGAAATCACCGATAAGGCCTTACCAGGCCTCTCAGAAATGTTGGTAACTTTAGCCTCTGTGCGAGGGACCTCGGACCCAAGTCCGGTAACAGCCTTACTGGCGCAGGCCTCGAACATCTCGAACCCGGTCTTATTTTTGAGGGAAGCCAACAGAGGGGCCTCAGAGCAAGCTCCGGTACCACACGACTCAGTAGAACTGGGCCTGCAAGCAGCCCCCACAGGAGGGGCCTCGGAAGGTACTCCGGTATCCACAGGCCCCTTACGGAGACCCTCAGAGAAAACTCTGGTATAATTATTAGGCCCAAAGGGCACCTAAGGGCGAACCCCGGTGACAGAGCGATCAACACCCCTCCCGGCCCGGGAGGAACCCGGAAAGGTGTCTCCCGGCCGGGGTGCTCTAAAAAGTAAAGAACTTACCGGGCGTCTCTTCTTTTTGTCGATGAACGCTTGAAAATGCGAAGGAGAATTTCGTCGAACACCTCCTCCCCCAGCCTGGACCGAAAGGGAGTCACAGTAAAAACAAGAGTCCCAACGGTGATCCGGACCCAAACACTCTAAACCAAGAGGATGGGGACCCGCCCTCGCGAAGCATCGGTGACACGAACAATCTGGAAATCTAGTTTGAACGACATAGACTAGTACACGATTGCAAGCGAGAGCCAGAGAGGAAAAAAGGAAGAAAATCCTCCGCGGATGCAAGTGCAAGTCCCGAACGAGGGGAGAAAAGGACTGATGGGTGATGCGCAGGGCGGAGCCAAGGTGAGCAGGGTTACGGCCGCGTGCCAGGCCCCGCGCAAGAAAGAGAGGAAGGACACATGTTTGCAACATTTTGGATGCTTTCTACAAAGTGCTCTGGTCCCGTCCCACAGGACGGAGAGATGTCCCATAAGTATGGAGGAAAGGGGACGGGACGTAGGAGTAATGAAAGAACTATAAACCTCCTTTAAGAAACATATTTTTTGCAACACATACTTAGGTCTGTCGTTATCAGCAGTGCATAAGGCTCCACCAGCCAGTGCTCCAGATAAGATTTTGAGGTGGGAGTATTTTATGCACGCTTTTTCAAATTAGAGAGTAAATGCATTTTCAAGAGAGTAAAAATGAGTTTTCTCTGCAAGAGAGGAAAACGTATCCAACACATACACAGCTGTGGTGTGCCCACCCCAAGTATGGTGAACAGATGTCCCGGAATTAGGTCTTCTGCCCCACAAGCTCGTTTTCGTTATTGTTTAAAAGCCCTATACTGGTTTTGGTGGGGGTGACCACTGGCAGCATCCCAGCTGTCACTGCTGGAAGAGTAAATCTTCACATCTCGATGCACAATGCTCATTTACCAACAAGTCCACATCACAGTTCAAAACTAAACAAACATTAGAATAGCTTGGTAGTTTTACATTAAAATGAACACTTAAACTAGGTCTCTTACGTCCCATGGTGAGCTCGAACACCTGTCACATGAATTAACTGATTGTGCCACACAGGCTGCTGGAGAATTGGTTTTATAGCAATCAAAGCAAAAGTTCCTTTGTTTTTAACATGCTTGTCACTACAAATCAGCACAGTTTACATCCAGGGGAATGTGTTGTATTCCTCACCCAACTGCTAAAGTTCTATCATGACAGCCACTGTCAAATTGCAGTGCTACTTTTAAGTTGGTAGCCTGCCCTGGGTTTTATATCTTGAAAATGTTGTCACCCTACCACCAAATCATAAAATCCATTTGAGGAACCGTAGCCATCTAACACAAACATAGGATAGTAAACGTATCCTAAAAAGTCTACGAAGTTTGATTTTCAAGTCAAGCTGAAAATTTAGGAAATGTGAACTATTGCTATCAAGTACATTTCCAGTTTGTTTCTGTGATGAACGGTGGGTGGGAACGGATGGGCAGTGCCAGCATCTGGACGTTGACCTGAGTGAAGTCTTTTGAATGAAGCTGAAATAGAGCAACAACATTTCGGAGGCACTAATAACTTCAATGGTTGCAAGGTTGTGGGGGGTGGCTAGGAAGCCAAATATGAAGGGGACAGAAAAAAAAAAAAGCATAAATTAGTCATAGACGAAGGGGTACACACAACGCGATAGACATTGCTTAGGGTAGGTAAGGGTGCATGCTTTATTGTGTTGCTCGCTTGCTACGGTACACCCTTTTTTGGCGCCACCGATTCAGCGCAGGCTGGTTTGCCGCACCCACTTTGGCGCAGCGGCCAGTTCGGCATGCCCATTTTAGCGTAGAAGCCTTTCTGGCGCCATCGAATTTGGCGCGAGGGATGTTTGGACGTGGCTGACTGCAGCCACGTCTAAACTCCCTCGCGCCAAATTCAAAAGAATCATTATTTTCAAATGCAGCACGTTGGCAGGAAATGTTATATTACATTTGAAAAGAATTGTGGGTGTGGGTTGATGCCCGTATAATGTGCAGTCTAATGGACAGAGCTCCTGGGTGCAGAACAGGGGCAGTCTAGTGACGAGAGCTCCTGCCTATAGAACAGAACGGTCTAATGTCCAACGCTCAGGCCCATATAGAGAAGCCTAGTGCAAGAGCTCCAGCCCATTGGGTGTAGGCGCTACATAATGCAGGGAGCTCCTACTTTAGAGCAGGGAAGTTGAATGCACAAAGCTCAGGACTAAACGTAGCAGTCTAATGCAGTAGTTCCTGTCCAATGGGGTGTAGGCACTACATGGTGCAGAGAGTTTCTGTCTCTAGAGGGATGCAGTCTAATGGAGCCGTGCAATGCACAAAACTCAGTCTAATGTAAGAGCTTTTGTCCATGGGTTGCAGGCGCTAGATAGCTGAGAGAGCTCCTGTCTACAGACCAAGGCAGTCTAATGCACAACGCTCGGGCACACAGAGAAGTCTAATGCAAGCACTCCTGTTTATAGAGCAGAACAGGCTGACAGAGCAGTCTAATGCACAACGCTCAGGCCCGTGGAGAGCAATCTAATGCAAGAGCGCCTATCCGTGGGGCGTAGGTGCTACATAGTGCAAGGTGCTCCTGCCCACGGGCTGTATGCAGGGCATATTGCAGGGAGCTCCTCTATACAGAGCAGGGCAGACTGATGCATAGTGAGTGCAGCTGTCACATGCAGAGAGCTCCTGTGCGTGGAGTGTGGCAGTCTGGTGCAGGGCAGAAGGAACTGTGACCCTTGACTTTATATTTTACAAAATCAAGTTTCACAGAAGTGCATCTGTGTTTCTACTCATGTGCGGGAGGATGCATGTGCGCCTAATCGTCCTGTTCTGCGCTTGCTGTCCTGCTGACGACAAAAAACACTACAGTGCCATCTAGTGGTGGAAAGTATGTTTTTTTTATGAATAAATAAAGCGTACACGGTACGCAGTAGGTAATTAAATCCTCTGTATTGGACACAATTGCATGCATAAAAAGGCAAGATATGCAGCTTATCTAGAGGGCTGACCACAGCCAAATCAAAGCACCCCTATTATTCCCTGCACCTACCCTGCTTCCTAGCTCAGTTTTCACTATACCCTAATAGTGTAACCAAGGCCAGTGCTCATGGCTTGCAGCCCTGGGCAGTCTACAAATCCGTAGGGCATAGGCTTTGTCCATGCCGTATTCCCCAATAAGCAAATCAGAGTACACATTGGCGTTTTCCGACACAAAACATATATCACTAGTTTTTCTACTTACATTCTTACACTTTCGAAAAAATAAAACACAAGACATATTTCCAAAAACATGTTTTCAGATCCTTGCTAATGCTCAATGCGCAAGTTTGTTGTAATCTAGTCCACCACTCAAGCTGTAACCGGAAGCAGAATATTTTTGCCGATTCAAACCTACAGCTTCGGCCCTGCCACTTGTCTATTGTAATAAACTATTGTTTATTGGGCAACCCAATAAGCAAATTGCAGTACACAATTCTCCTTGCTGACGGCCAGACCTGCCCAAACACCAATGTTATATCACTGTGTTGTGTACTGAAATTTTACACTTTTGAAAAAAATAAAACACAGGACATATTTGCAAAACCATGCTTTTAAGTTCTTGATGACACACCTCGTGTATATTTGATGCAATCCCATGTTGCACTTCTAACCTGTACCCATGGGCATATTTTTTCCCCCCTTTCAAACCGATCCCAATTTAGAAAAACTTTACCACATAGCCGGTCCCTGGTTGCCATGCCCACTTTAACCCCATTGCTGGTCCCTCGTGGTCATGGCCAGTAGCCAGATGGTCCGGGTCATGGCGTTGGACAATCTGGCCACTGCCCAAGTCCACAGGCTATACCTCAGTCACCAAAGGTACATCACTATTTTTTGTACCTACATTACAATTTTTTTAAAAGCGTCAGACACATTTGCAAAACCATGCTTTCAGGTCCTTGCCAATGCTCCTTATATGAGTTTGCTGCAAATCCGCCCAAGTTTTATTTTTTAAAAAAGTGTCAAAATGTACGTACATACAATAGCCCTATAACTTAGCCCCCACTTGACATAATCCATTCAGACTTTGCACAAACATTCAAGGTTGGGTCTATATTCTTTGTGAGAACTTGTGTCCATATTGGTCAAACAGCAACAAAGTTATAAGCCAACTAAAACTATTGAGACACCCCCCCTCTAGGCAAAATACCACAGAACTTTGCAAAAATACTCATATTGAGGTCTACAATCTTCTTACAAACTTTTGCGAAGATTCGTCAAACGACACCACATTTATAAGGTGTTAAAATATTTTGGGACCCCCCTCTAATTTTGTTCCCTCTTGATAAAACAGCACCACACTTTGCGGAACCATTCAGTGTCAGGTCTAGAATGAAATTCCAAACTTTCATGCACTTTCATTGAGTTGCGCCTAAGTTATAAGCCATCCAAAAACTGATTTTCACAAACCCTGTAGTGCAGAAATAGGCATTGATGTCCCCGATCATCTCAAATGTTCGCGAACATCACAGGACTGGCCCGGACATCTGGACTGTTCGCGGACATCGGAGTTGAAAAGCCACCCATTTTCGGGGCTTTTTAAGGCCATATCCCATCCCATCCTCATCACCCCTTACCTCTCGAGAGACAGTTTTATTAGTTTGACAGTGCAATGTTGTGTTTTTTAATATGTTTTTAACGCGATGTTCGTGGACTATGGGCGCAGTCTGTGAATCCAACATGGCGGGCGTTTCCAAAAATCTGACGCACCACAAGCTTTTCACCATCAGAGGGCGTGTCCGATGTCCGAGGACATCATGCCCTCCTCTGAGCCAATTAGAGGCACGTCCACGAAGCGAACAGGGAAGTGAGTCCGCGAAACCGAACCCAGATACCACACATTTTTTTGGGTTGTTTTAAAAAAAAGAATACTCGATGGATTTACACCAAATTTACAAAAGCACGCTTTCGGCAACAAGTCGCGGCTCCTGCCGCAAATTCGGTGAAAATCCATCCAGCTGTTTGGACTGTAGGTGTGAGCAAACTTTTTTCATTGCGTCTATCGGAAAAACCACACATTTTGGGACCGTCCTGTACGAAACCTCTCCAAACTTCGCAGAATCAATCTGATGGGGCCATATACTGTTTTTGCAAAGATTTGTGAGGATTCGTCCAGGAGGGCGGAGATATGCTACCTGGTAGGAGTCTCCCCTCCCAGTCCATGCCCATATCTGGTCCAGATGACCAGGCCCTGGAGGTCCAGGAATATGGTAAGATACATTGCCCCCTTTCCCCAAAGACTTCACCCGCCAGTTAGCTATTCTTGGGATCAGAGATAGTGGAACCTGATCCTGGAAAAGTGAATATTGCTATAGCTCACCCCACCGCCAATTTGTATTACGGGAAGCCACCAACTGGTGGCAGTGTCCCACATAAACTCTATGCTCACTGCCCTAGAAGTGGTTGCAGCTCCAAAAAGAACTGCCAACGCAATTTCGGGATTGTCACTGTTCCAAGTAATGAGGTGGGGAAGAGCCCAATCATGCTCGATTCTGCCCTAGTTATTTTTTTGGAAAATCATATTTTATTAGGTTTTGTACATGTGTTACAACAATACGGAGCAGATTTAAACTTGGATAAACAAGAAACCAATTATAACCCACCACCCCCCTGCCCCAGCCCTCCCCCCACCAGTTCAAGTTCTCACTAGTTGTTTGTTTCACGGGTTCCGAAAGAGCGCAGCAATGTCTTCACAATGTGCACATAGCACGCCAAGGTCATGGGTCGAGCTTTAAAAGACTTGCATTAGGGTTGGTGTGCATTGGCCTAAGGCCCCTGAGGGAAGAGTCCTCCGGATCTGGTGTTTAACATTATACTGGGCAGCTGTATTTATCGAAGAAGGGGAGCAATATTTCCTCGATGTTGGATCTAGATTCGTCAAGTAGATGTGTGAGGAATTCCGTACCGTAAATGGCCCGCATCTTGGTTACCCATGCTTTTTCCCCTGGCATTCCAGGGTTCTTCCATTTTTGCGCCAGACAGCACCTGGCCGCGACCAACATAACCTGTAGCATGTGGTCCTGGGTATTTTCCTGATCATCTCCAGTGTCGATTCCGAAAAGGAGAAGCCAGGGGCAGGAAAACCGCTCCACCCCCTTAATCCAGGCCAGTACCTTTTCCCAGTATTTTTGAACCACCGGGCACCTCCACCACATGTTAATATATTCTCCCCACTCAGTCTTGCACTTCCAACAGTGTGGGTCGTACCCTGGCCTCATTCTTGCAATCCTCTGTGGGTGGTAATGCCAGCGATGCAATACCTTGAGGGCTTGGTGGTGATACTGGAGTGAGGCCGTGGAGCAATTGGCCCGCCTACACATTTCCGCCCACTTTCGTCGTCAATTTCCTCGCCCAGGTCCCTTCCCCATTGTATGCGTGCAGGTGGAGCGTCTCTTGGGATAGAAAAAAGGAAGAGCTTATAGAGGCGAGATATTATCCCCTTAGAGCCCCTTGCAGAGAGGAGGAGTTTTTCAAAGTCTGTGAGGGCTCTCCTGAGGGTGTCCCCCCAGGATGGTTCGGTGAGGACTCCTTTAAGCTGAAGATAGCGAAAGGGGGACAGGGTGCCTATTCCCAAGGCCTCCTCCAAGTCACTCAAGGGCAAGAACGAGCCCCCCACCCAGAGGTGACCAGTCCTGCTAAGACCTGCCTCGAACCACTTTTGGTATGCCGCTGGTCCTGCTATCTTGGCCAGAAAAGGGGGTGGGGGGCAAATACAGCTTAGTGGGGAGTGCCAGGTTGCAAGCCAGCGGTAGTAACCTCCTCCTTCCTTCCATAGGGACCACAGCACGTTTAGGACTGGGTGATACAGGACACTTCTAGGGATCTTCTTCCTTGGGACCCAGAGCCATTCCTCTATGTTAACGGGTGCAAGGGGCCAGTTATCCATGGCTACCCATTTTTTTTTCGTTCCAGGGGCGAAGTGATCGACCAGGACCCTCAGCTTGGAGGCCCTGTGGTATGTTTCCAAATAAGGGTATCCCACCCCGCCATCTTCCTTCGGCCTGGTTAACACCTCGTAAGAGATTTTATGTTTTTTACCTGACCAGAGGAAGTTGAGAAGGACTTGCTTCCATTCCGTGAAAAATGTTTTGGGGGATCAGTACCGGGAGTATTTGAAAGAGAAACAGAAACTTGGGGAGTATTACCATTTTTATGAGATTAAGACGGGCCATCCAGGAGAGACCCGACCCTTCCCACCTCTCTGTGTCCCTCCTGATTGCAGACCAAAGGGGGGGGGGGGGGGAAAGTTGGCCAAGTATAAACCCTCGGGATCACGGGTGACCTGGACCCCAAGATACCAGAATCCCTCCTCCCTCAGCCTAAAGGGGAGCCCATTCACAAAGGCTGTCTCTGAGTCCGATAAGTTTCCCCCCATGAACGCCACCGATTTCTCAAGATTGACTTTGTACCCCGATAGGTCCCCATAGCGCGAAAGACCCTGTAACATTCGGGGGACTGTTTGGGATGGGTTCGTGATATAGAGCAGTGCATCGTTTGCAAAGAGGCAGATTTTGCATTGCATGTCTCCCACCTGTACTCCCCTGATGGCCACATCGTTGTGGACCGAGATTGCCTATGGTTCCATTACAAGTACGTAAATTAGCGGGGACAGTGGGCATCCCTGCCGCGTACCACGCTCGAGGGAGAATGTTCTCGACTCTGTCCCATTTGCCACCACTCTAGCGGAGGGGGAGGAGTAGAGCGCGGACATCCAACCTAGCCATCTCAGGCCCATCCCCAGAGTCGTAAAGAACTCCCCCCCCCCATAAAAGCCCAACTAACCCCGTCGAAGGCTTTCTCCGCGTCAAGGGCCAGCAAGAGTATGCCTTCATCACGGACCCCCTTTGAGGTAAGTACATGGAGTGTCTTTCGCATGTTATCGGAGCCCTGCCTGTTTAAGACAAATCCCGCTTGATCGGGGTGTATCAGGCGTGGAAGGCAGCCCTCTAGTCTGGAGGCCAGGATTCTAGCAACAATCTTAGCATCCAGGTTAAGGAGTGAGATAAGTCTATAAGACCCACATTCCGTCTGATCTTTGCCGGGTTTGGCTATAACGGTGATGAGGGCCTGCAGGAATGTCGGTGGGATGGAGTCTCGGTTCCTGATCTGATTACACAGTTTGGCCAGAGGCTTCAGCAGGACAGATTGGGTCCGTTTGTAAAAATCAGCTGTGTAGCTGTCGCCTCCAGGTGCCTTTCCCGCCTTCAATCTCTTGATGGCGCCCTCCTCCTCCGATATTTCTCCCTCCAGGACCCCTAGCTCCATGTCAGACAGCTTAGGCAGAGGGTGTTCTGCCAGGTATGTACGAAAGTCTTCCAGTGATTCGCCTGCCTGTCTAGAGTAGTGTTTGCTGTAGTAGTCAGTGAAACACTCCGCTATTTCCTCCCGGCCCCCGTGAATCCTGCCCTCTCCATCCCTAAAATAAGCAACTCCTCTCTCAACCCTACAACCCCGGGCCCTCTGTGCCAATAGGGTCCCCACCTTGTCTCCCCGTTCACAATACCTTTGCTTAGTATATCGCATTTTCTTGATAACTTCCCCTATGAGGACTGTGTGGAGTTCTTGTTTTTTGCCCTGCATCTCCTCTAGAAGAGCCTCGCGGTGAACCCCTGGAAGGTCCAGTCTGGCTCGCAGATCGTCTAGTTCTGAACGGAGTTTACCTTCAATTAGGCCTCTTTCCCGTTTACGTCTCGAGCCCTCCGCTATGAGAAGGCCCCTAAAAGTGGCTTTTGCGGCCTCCCACACCATGGACATATCAGTCTCACCGGTGTCGTTTGTCTCGAAGTAGGCCAACATTTCTTACCTCATGAAATCACGAAATACCGGGTCCATGAGAAGCGTGTCATTACAACGCCATCAGTAAGATCTTGGGGAGATGGGCAGTTACCAGTTAGCTGTGAGTAGTTCATGGTCCGACCATGTTATGGCTTCCACCTTCGGCTGTTGTACCACCCAGTTCTCTTCTTCTGAGATTAACAAGAGGTCAATTCTGGTGTAGGTGCAGTGCGGGGGTGAGAAAAAGGTATATCCACCCTGATTGGATGCGCTTTACGCCAGGTGTCTATCCAATAATGCTCCCTCAGGAGGGTCTGCAGGGCCAGATTATCTTTGGAAGTACCCCTAGGTTCTCCCCCCCTTTGCGGACCACCAGTCAAGCCGAGGGTCCTTGAAGTCCCCGCCCAGTATCATGGCCCCCTCTGCCCATTCATCCATGACATTAAAGACCTGAGTGAGGAAATGTATTTGCCCTGAGTTGGGTGCGTATAAAGTGGCCAGGGTAATGCGCTCTCCCTCACAGGTTCCCTTGATACCCAAGAATCGACCACCAAAACCCTCTTGGTTTCTACTCCTGTGAAACAGAATGCCCTGCCCAGAAGGATACCCACCCCTTCCTTCTTAGAGCTCCTATGTGAAGCCCAGTAATTACACCAGATTTCTTTCCCCTTGATTTTCGATTCCCTGCCGTGCCTGTAGTGTGTTTCCTGTAGGAAAAGAACTGTTAGATGTTGCTTACGGAACATGTTGCTCGTGAGAGATCTCTTATTCTGGGAGTTAAGGCCCTTGCCGTTCAACATGCCCATCTTTACTTCAATCCTTATCGTCTTTCGTTTTGTGCACTTTAAACACCTCTAAGTGTCTGCTACTCGGAGCCCGTTGCTAAACTAGTGTCCGTGGTTTGAGCTGGTTTTCCCCCTCCCCTTGACACTGCAAAAACACTCTCCCCTCCTCCCCCTTCCCTCTCTCCCTCCCCCTTACCCATTTCATGGGGCGTTCGCCGCCGGATCCCCAGATGGGGATGTGACTGGCAACGAACCGCCAGGGTCGCTTCCCCGGCCCCGGGAAAACGAATGCCTTGGTGTAGCGCTTTCCATCATGCCTTCCCCCATTAAATATCAGCCCTTTCTAATCAACGGTGGGGAGCTGGCTGCAGTGCCTCCTAGTCGATGCGCCCCCAACCCTTGGTACTCGATCGGCCCCCTTTCCCCCCGTGGGATGTACCCCGGCATGAGGTCTGAAAAGCCGCCGGCACTTTTCAGTGGGGAGTCATCATATGACTCTCTATGAAACCATAAAACAGCCTCTGAATGGGCAACATTTCAACTCTGACCGAAGTCATTTGAACAAAGAACTCCCCTCTGGTGGGAAAAAACACACTGTCCGGCGGGATCCATATGTCGCCGCGAGCCCCCGTGGGATGTAAACCAAACCTTCAACGCACCTTCAACGCAGAAATTAAGCCTTGATTGCCGTTTGTGTGATCATGTGGGGTCCCCCCGACCTGTGGGGGGTGTGTCTGGTTTTCTGAAATTTGCGTGAGCCTTTGACCTTTAGCTTCCCCTAGGAGAGGTCTGGGCCCCGAGGGACACGACCGCAATCCCCATCGGTTTTGTTTGGATTCTCCGATGGTCCCGCTATGTCACCTGTGAGATCCTCTGTGGCCCTCCGGATATCCGCTTCCGTGACTAACTGGTACCTCTGGCCCTGCCATTCGAATGCTAGGTGAAATGGATGACCCCAGCGATATCGTGTCCCCTTTTCTTGTAGCCACCTGCTGATAGTACCGCATTTCTTTCTCATCTTGAGAGTGAGGGACGAGAGATCTTGATAGATCGTCACCCTGGAGTTGCCATGTTAAATATCACGTAAGGTTCTCGCCCTCTCCAACACCCTAGTTTTGTCCTTATAATAGTGAAATCTCGCTAGAACCGAGCGTGGGCCCCTAGCACCCCTGCCAGCCCGATGGACCCTGTCAAGCAGGAGGGTTTCGCCAGAGTCCGACCCCAGGAAAATTCTGATGATGTCTTGGATTTTGCTTTCCAGTCCCATCGGGGTCTCTCCTTCCGTCTCCTCAAGGCCGAAGATTTTCAAGTTGTTCCTCCTCTCCCGATTTTCCATATCGTCGACCTTGAGCCGGAGATCCTCTTCGCGGCGTGCAGTTCCTGGAATTTGGTTTCCATTTGCACCTCGAGGAGGTCCGTTGATACCTGGTTGCACTCTACCCCTTCCACACCCTCCTCCAGTGTAGAAACCTTGGCCGTGAGGTCAGCCAGTTTGGCCCCCATGTCCATCCTCATGCCTCTAATCTCCTCTAGGATCGTTTGGATATTACATTGCATGACGTTCATGTCTTGGCGCTGTGAGGTAGTAGGGCCGGTCTCCATTTTGCAGTTTCCCGGTGTAAATTGGTATTTCGCAAGAGTTTCTCTCCAGTTCATGGAGTGTCAATCGCCCCCGGCTACAGGGATCTCCTGGGGTATCATCTAGGTGAATCCTAGGGCTCCAAGCTACTTGCCCCACTGCGTGTGGCAAGTCCCTGGGGCTGTTTTCTGGTGGCGGGGCTGAGCACTGGTATCCAAGTTCCTAATTACGGGGCACCTCTTTCAGTTCTCCGGGGGCGCAGCCTCCCTCCACAAGGCCCTGGGTCGCCGGGGTTCCATGGCCCGCATTGGTGGTCCTCCCGGGGGGCCCAGGGCGTTCTCTATCGACTGTTTCACTTCCAGGGCTAGTACGGCTTAGTGTAATGCCCTACTTCCCTTTGATGCGGCGAGCCCCCAGTGCCCATTATAGCAGTGGTCGGGTGCAAGGATGTAGGCCACTGTAATGGTGCCCAGGCGCACTCCCGCGTCTGCCCGGGCACAATCGAATCACTGGTGGTGAGACCGGTGGGGGGAACACGGCCCCCCTGGTGCCCCGGGTTGGGTTCAATGTAGTGGTGGCCACGCCGAGTCCCCTATGGCAGGGCTGGCCGCTGTCCGTCTCGTACGGTGGATGGGCAGGTCGCCAGCAGCTGGCGAGGATACTCCTAAGTCCCACCCATGCCTGCAACAGTGTGTCGGGCCCTGTGTGCAGTATGGGCGGGCACGGGCTGGGAGGCCTGGCTTTTCCCTCTTCGGCGGGGTCGGGCAACACGCCGCGCCCAGCTTCCTTTGCGATGCCTGGGAGAGGTGGAGGGCTGTCAACCGTGTGCCCGCAGAGGAAGAGCGAGGGGCACCGAGTGTCCAGGGGTGTGCTCCGCACCGCGCCTCTCGCTGCGTGGCCCCCGTATTGGCGGCCGTGCGCCGTCCTTCTCCAGCGATGGGGGGGCGGGACACTGACAGCTGATGGGGGTCCTCGTGGGGTCCGCCCGGCTCCTCGATGGTGGGCCAGGCACTGCTATGTGAGCTGGTGCGGGCAGGGGGCCCGGCTCCTCCTTCCACTGCGCGACTAGGCGATATGCAGCTCCCGGCTCGGAGCCTTCACTCGGAAGCTTGGGGGAAGAGCGAGAACGGAGGCACCTCCAGAGTCCGCACAAGCTTCCGGGTGGTCCACAACAGCTCCCCTTCTTGAAAATTGCTGGTAAATGGGGCAAGTAAGCGTTTAAGGCATGCTTGTAAGTTAGTTTCCCGAGGCCGTACGGGGAGCTTGAAGTTCAGGCAGCCATCTTGCCTGCGCCCCCTGGTGGCCTCCTGCCCTAGTTATTTAAAGTTAGAGAAGACATATTGTGGCACGTGATACAATTTGTTTTACCACGCGTTTTTCTTAAAGTTATAGTCTTTATAACCGACTCATTTTCAGCAGTGTGGGTGCAGGAGGAGGCTGGAACCGGTCCCGGCATGTTTCTCGTCGTCCTCCTCCTTCCTTATCACAGTTTGTTGTGGATATCTCTCTTCGTCACGTTTGCTCTGATGTCTATAAATTCAATGAGATTCTCCCAGTTCAGTTTTGCCTGACCTTTTTATTTTATTTTTTCAGCCTGGATTCGATTATTAGTTTTTAGGCGAGATCACTTGTCCCTTCTTATACTGCTCAGAGGACCTTTGATCAGTTTTCGCCTCAGTATCATGCGCGCCCAGCTTGTCCGCTCCGGTCCCGGACACATGTACTTTTATGATCGCACCGAGGAGCCGCGAGTCTTGAATTGTCCGACTTGCGCAATTCTCACGCTTCTCTCCTCTACACCCCTGGTTCCTGCTCCGTCCATGAGCTGAACCAGAGGTTAACATAAACACCAAAAGAAAAAGAATGTGGATCACTTTGTCTTCCGAGGCCACAGGTTGTATCGCCTTGCTCCTGGTATCGTATGATCCGTCAACAGTGCCGGTGCACTTTCAGTTTCAGGCTCGAAGTCAGCCTGCAGCGTTTCTGCAGGTGCTGGTGTGCGCCGCGCCAATGATGCCGATTCGGTCTTTGGCGTGCTGGCAAGTGCTGGTGGGCGCCAAAGGGGTACACAATTTGCTTCTGTTGGTATTTGCAAGGCAGATTTCACATCAGTCAGCAGTGATGTCGATTCTGCTGGGCGACGTTGGGGCTCTCTTTGCCCTTCCCCCCTCTTTGGCAATCGTCTCAGGCTTTGTTTCGAATTTCACTTCTCGTTTTGGCAGATTAGGTGGCTGCTCACTGGCAACAATTTCTTTCGTTTCTGGGACCGCTGTCTCTTTTCGGTCATCGGTGTCAGGCAAGACTTTCAGTGCAGTTGGAATCTTCTTGGCATGGGTGGTATGGATCCATGACTTCCTTCCATCCACCCCGATTGCCGTTTGCATCGCCAAAAGTACTTGATAGGGCCCGCGCCACCTGGGTGCTAATGATGATTTTCTTTCAAAGTTTTTTAGCAGCACCCAGTCTCCTGGCTCCAGCGCGTGCCCCGGACCGGTATACCGCACGGGTAATGCCTCCTGCACCTGCTGATGAATCAAATGCAATTTCTGCATTAAAAGGCCACAATAAGTACTAAGCACAGTATGTTCTATCTCACTTAGTCGCTTTGGCTGAGGTGCGCACCATACATTTGCCGGCCTCCCCATTACGATTTCGTACGGGGAGAGCCCAGTTTTAGCCTGTAAAGATGTACACATGCATAATAGTGCTATTGGTAATGCATCCACCCAACTCAACTTGCTTCCCACACAAATCTTGCTAATCTTTGATTTAACGATCCCGTTGTGCCTCTCCACAAGTCCGGCAGAACTCGGATGCCTTGAACTGTGGAATCAATCTGGAGACCAGCACATATCTGTGATACCACTGCATCCACAAAATGCGGTCCATTATCGGACCATAGGACACGGGGCAAGCCAAATCTGGAAAAGTACTCCTTCAACATTACTTTTGCCGTACTCATCGCTGTGCAGTGTTTTAAAGGATATGCCTCCACCCACTTACTGAATGCACAGATTACCACCAAGACGTATTTTAAGTTTTGGCACCTTTCCATCTCTATGAAATCAAAATGAACTATCTCAAACGGCATGGAGGGCAGGCCAAAACTTCCTGTTGGTGTCACTGTTCCCTTTCCTACATTGTGTTGTAAACACGTGATACAGTTTTGCACCAACCTTTCTGCATTCTTTTTTATGTTTGCATTTTGCCATACTGTAGAAAGGTGCTGTATCATTTTCTTGGTACAGATGTGCGTAGGACTGTGAGCCATTGTGACCATTGCAGTTAAATAAGAATTTGGCAACATCCAGTTTCTAGTTTCCTTGTCCACCCAACAACCTTCCGAATCCAACTCATCAGATCCCTCTGCCCATCCCTGTATTTCATTGGCCGAAGCCTCGGCCTGCATTTCTTTGACAGTCGCAACTCCATCTTCTATCATACAGGGTACTTCCTCTGTCTGAACCGTCATCTTAGTATTTAAATCAGTGGCAGTTTGTTTCGCAATCCTGTCTGCAAACACGTTTCCCTCTCCTATTTTGCATGTTACATTTTTATGTGCCTCGCATTTCACTATTGCTAGGCGCTTTGGAAACGTGAGTGCAGACAGCAATCGTACAATCAAAGGGCCATGTTGAATCCTGGCACCATGTGATGTCAGAAACCCTTTCTCAGCCCAGAGTCGTCCAAAGTTATGAACCACTCCAAACGTGTACTGACTATCAGTATATATATTCACATTCAAATTTTCAGAAATCTTGCAGGCTCTGTTTACTGCTATTATTTCCGCAGCTTGTGCTGAATTATAGGGGATTCTTTTACTTTCTACAACACTCTCTAGGGTAGTGATAGCATATGCGGCAGTTGTCGTGCCATCTGGTAATTTAAAACATGAGCCGTCACAAAATAACTCTCCATCCGGCTCCTTCTGTGGAATATCACTTAAATCAACTCTCCCCTTGGTTTCTTCCTCAGTGACCATTAAGCAATTGTGAGGGGGTGATTCATTCGTCACAATTTCTGTTATGGTTATTGGCATTGATTCTGCAGGATTCAAAGCGCTACACCTCATAATTTGGATATGGGGCGCGAACAAGATAATCTCATATCTTGTCAATCTAGCAGAGGTGAGGTGTTGCGTCTGTGTCCTATTTAATAGAACGTCTATGGCATGTGGCACCATCAGAATTAAAGTGTGCCCCAATACCATCCCTTCCGTTTGTTTCACTGACGCAGCAGCCGCCGCAACAGATCGCAAACATGGTAGTGCGCGCGCTGCAGGGTCCAGCGCAGATGAAAAATAGCCGCACAGCCTATTTCTTCCACCTTGCTCCTGTGTCAAAACCGCCAATGCACATCCTTCACTTTCACACACAAATAGTCTGAAAATGTTCTTATAGTTTGGCGTACCCAAAACTGGAGCCGAGCATAATGCAGTTTTCAATCCATCAAATGCTCTCTGACATTCCTCATCCCACTGCAAAGGCATAACCGCATCCTTTCTAGTCAAATTCACTAATGGTTTCACAATCAATGCAAAATTACCAATCCATTGTCGGCAATATGAAGCCATGCCTATTATGGCTCTGACTTCTTTTTGTGTCTTTGGAATAGGCATAAAAGAAATACTTTCTATGCGTTCTGGCGTTAGTCTTCTCCCTCCTTTCGAAAGTAGGTAGCCCAAATAAACTACCTCCTTTCGATGATGCTGAAATTTCTTCAAACTAGCTTTATGGCCATGTGCCGCTAGGTGTGACAGTAGTAATACAGTGCTTTCTTTACAAATCTCCTCTGTGTCTGCAGCTAGTAATAAATCGTCTATGTATTGCAAAGTACACAACCTACGGGTAATTCCAGCATGTCTAGCTGCTCTTTTAATGCTCTACTGTAAATACTTGGACTTTCTGTGTAACCTTGTGGAATCCGTGCAAATGTAAATGATCGTCCTCCTAATGTGAACGCGAACAAGTATCTACTGTCCTTGTCCACTGGAATACTAAAGAATGCGTTCTTCAAATCTATTACACTAAAATATTCTGCTGAAACAGGTATCATTGTCAATATTGTAGTGACGTCTGGCACTAAAGGAAATTGCGGATGTACTACCTTGTTTAGTGCGCGTAGATCAATTATGAAACGGTATGGTACCTCATTACCTCCTTTTTATAAACCGGAAGGATCGGGCTGTTACATGTACTGCCTGTGATTTCCTCTATTACCCCTAATTTCATAAAATCGGTAACAATACTCTTCAATCCTTTCTTACCTTCAACCAAAATTTTGTATTGGGGTATTCGCGGTAGGGTAACTTCTTTTAAAATAATCTTTACTGGCTCTATCTTTAAACATCCCACATCGTTGTCATGCATTGCCCATATACAGGTTGGTACTTTACTTAATTCCCCTGGTAATGCTTCGGACATGAATTCTGACACAGGGGCATTGTGTGGCCATATCGTTAGAAACACTGTCTGCCGTGCAATGTATAACAGAACCTAGTTTTTTCAACAAATTCAATCCCAACAAATTTTCTCCACAATTTTCTGTTAGAAGGAAAGGACAATGTTCAGTGAATGGTCCTATCGTAACTGGGACTGGTTTGGACACTGGGTTTATGACTGGTGTACCTGCGAACCCTACAGAAATATTCTTTTGCCCTGACAGTGGTATATTCGGAACCAAGTGATGGTCTATTGAACACTTCTGTGCTCCTGTATCTACAAGAAAGCGGTGTTCCTCATTCCCGACTTTCATTTCTACGTAGGGTCCTCTCTGATTCACGGGAATAGACACTGGTTCCGACCGCCAGTCCTGGGTTGTCCTATTGGGGAAATAACACATCGTCCGCTGTGTAATCATTACTATTACTGTAATACGTGTTTGGCTGTGTATCGAAAACATTTACACTCTTCCCTCTATTTCCCCCATTCCGATTTCCATATTGTTGATTTTGCTGTCCCTGACTCTGGTTTGGGGCATTTTGGTTTTGGCCCTGCTTTTGATTACCTCTATTATTATGATGCTGCTGCATACAATTCCTATTTGGTCCATTCGCTCCTGGGTGTCCTCTATGCTGTCTTCTTTGACCAGACCCATTTCTGTTCTGTAAATGCGGGTATTGCGCTCGCCAATGTCCTTCCTCTTTACAATATGCACACTGATTCGGCCTCACTGTTCCCCCATACATATTGGAACTACTCCTCACTTGTGCGTTCCCTCGCCCTCTATTATGTCCTACTACTTGTTGCATTAATACCCGTGTCTTGAGATTTACCCTATCCCTCTCTTCTTTTTCTTTTCCTGCAGTCACTCTGCGCTCATAATATTGGGCCATATGCAATACTTCGCCCAACGTTTCTGCTTGCCATGCACTCTCTGATGTCATTATTAGATCCTGAATTGGAAGTCTTAACCCCCTCATATATTTGTCAACAAATAACCTTTTCCCGGCTTCTGAACCTACATCCTGCCCGCTGAAGTCTGTGAATATTTCTTCAAATCTATTAAAATAATCTGTAGCCAATTCATCTTTGCCTTGTACACATGCAGTCAGTTTGTCCCACTGGATTCTTTTCTCTGGAACGATTGTTTTTAATTTCTGTACTATACGTGCTGGTAATGCCACCAGGTTCGGTCCTGGTGTTCCTCCAACCGCTTTATTCCTATCCTCTATTATCAAATCCGCCCATGTGGATATTAGGTCTATATCACCCATGGTAAGCACGGATGACTGTAGGCAGGACTCTACTTCCTTGTAAAACCCTGCAGGATTCTTTCTTATATCCGGAATCGTCTGCTTTATGTTGTTCACCTCTGGTCTGGAAAAGGGGACATGCACGTATTGGGCGGTGTAATGGGCTGGTGTTACCTGCGCCGCTACATTGCCCGATGCGGGAACCTCCACTTTGGGCACAAAGGTAGGTGGGACCTCTCTCATAGGGAATGCCCCACTTACCGTCCCTCCCCCTTGTCTTAGATGCAACAATATTCCCAGATCCAATGATAGGGCTGTTTCTCCTGTTCCTCGTTCTAATGCTCTCCTATATACTGCCATTATTTCAGGCGGGCTGGCCTTATCGTTTTTTATATCTTTATCTAATAAGTGTTCAAGCGCTTTTCTTTTCATAGGCATGGAATATTCATCAAATATCTTGTGCATCTCCATTGTGGGTATACTAGGATCTGACATCCATCTAGACGCTTCTCGCATACATACTTTTAACTTGTTGCCCCTTTGTACTGATGACATTGAATGTCGTCGCTGTATATATGGCTCTACAGTTTCCTTTCTATTCCTCCCAATATCTTTACTCCTATATCCGGGTGCAGTAAACATTTCGGCATAATCATTATCTAATTCATCCTTCAACTCAAAAAGTCTACTTCTTCATCCCTCTCCCTACAGCGTGCTAATGCATTCAGATCTAACAATCGCTGCGGTGGTAATTTCCCAATTAGCTGTTTCCATCTCTCCACCAAATATTCACCCATGCATTCCAACACTACCTGTCTTTCGTTGCTTCTACGAAAGTCATATATCGAAGCCAATGTTGCCGTCCCATCATTTCCCTCTATATACATCTCTGCCTGTTGCTGCAATTCCACCTTCCTCTCCTTGCTGATTGCACTGCAGGTTACCCTTGTGCACTGTCGTTGGTCAGTCCCGCCTCTTGCCCCTGCCGTTTCAACTTCAACCCCGGGAGGAACAGACGGTACCGAGTCTGTGTCTAAAACGGGAGGTGCGGATGGGACAACGGGAACAGCGAGTGTCTGTTGTGGGCCTGGTTGGCTAGTAGGAAGTGTTACGTGCGCGGTCTGTGGCTGTGGGAGGGCTTGAGCTACCGGAGGGGGAGCTTGAGCTACGGGCGGGGTCTGGGCAATAGTTACTAACGTATCTGGTCTTTTTTCTGATCTTGGGCCTTGTTTTGTATGAGTCAATATATTTTCTATTAATTCATGTGTAATTCTCGTTGTGGGTATATCTTTTCTGTATTCAACTGGTCACGCCTGCCTGCCCTTCTTAGACTCTCAGTCCACTCCTCCTCTTTTTCTTCCGCTACCTCACCTTTTGATTTATGCCTGCGCGCATGCTTTGCTCTGCTTTTAAATCGGAGCATTGCTTCCCTTCTCCAGTCTTTAATAGTTTAAAATGCTGCAGGGCGCGCTTTCTTTCTTATCAATGCCCTTTCCAAGTTATCTATCCTCGCCATCTCAAAACTATCATTAATCGGCCACTGGTGGTCCTGTTGCTTTCTGGTTTGCCTATGCCAAGTCTCACAGAATATTATCACACCCACACCATACTTCACATATATCTCATACGCTGGCGTTCCCCCAGGTGGTACAATTTGGCCATTTTCCAAAGATTGTCTACCACAGCGGAAAAACCCTGCTAAGGTGGACAATACCCCAGGCATGTTTCAACTTCACCTTGGTTAATCAACCTTACCTAGGGCGTTTGATTTTGCAAAGTCAACTCTCAACCAATATCAGGATACTATGAATCGGGGAATGACTCACCTGATAAATCAAGTCGTCTGTATACTGACGCACCAAAGGATGTCGTGTCTGCGTTTCTTGGCTTCCGCCTTGTTTCGGGACCCTCGCCTCCTTGTTCTCTAGCCAGGCACGTCGATCAGGGATCAGATGTGTGCAGATCTGCAAAGGAGTCTCTCATCACTTTTACAGGGCGCCCCGAACACCTTTTGATCCTTTCTCAATTACAACGTTACACGAAGGAACAAGTGGGGGAGGGTCCCTGTTCGGCGCCATCTTGAAAGGGGCCCCTAGGGGACCCTGACGTCTATGAAAACAAGGCGAGTCACCACACACGATAGAGACGCCAGACACGAGGTTGTATTCCCAATGCTAGGGTTTTATTGCAAAGCAAAAGTCTCAGTTGGCCAACTCGATCTCGACGCCCCGCTACGTATATCTCTAGACCTCGTGGGACGCAAGAGAGTGAATTACGTACATCAGTTACATATATACAAAATGCATATCAAACAATCAGCTATGACATGGTTAACACCCCTTTTCATTGGGTTTCTTTGAACTTGGTGTGATAATGGACATCTCCGACCACTATGACACCTTCAAACATCTATTCTAGTAACAATTTGCACTCTGAGTGCGTAGGCATCTTTCGGTTATTGAATAGAACATGGCGCTTCTGTTCTTGGAAGCGAACTACATACAGAGGGAGTTGCATTCCGGACCTTGCTATCTATCAGGTGCTATTTGCGTCCTGGGAGCCGACATGCTCTAGCAGGCTCAGCAAAGGGGAGCCGTTAGAAAAGCATAATTCAAGCCTTTAGCGACATTATTCTAACATATTCTACCATATAACGAGACTGGCTGGCAGCTGGGAACTGATAAAATGCCCTGCAGCTCTGCTTCAAGGCTACATAAAGGAGGGAGCCGGGCATTCTTCCTGGCGCTGCCTACGTTTGTGTTTCAGCGAAACTCTTGTTATCCTCTCGGCCCTGTGGCCTTGTCCTTTTCATATACAGACAACAATGTTCCACAGTCGAGCAGTGTAAGCGGAAAATATACTGCAAAGCAATAAGAACAGAAAGCAATGAGCAATGGTTAGAAAACAAAATGGCGATTCTTGTTACATCAAAATGGCTGTTCATTAGAACACTCGAAAACCTATATTCTGTCCTATCGTGCATGAGACGGTTGGCCTACGGCCACCAAAATACATTTGCGGTCTCGAATTAGATTTCTAGACTGACACCCAGGGTATTGCAATCACAAGATCATCTCTCTCAGTATTGAGCTTCTCAAATGTTTCCCCTCTTGGGCTCTCACTCTTTCTCTTGACTTGCTTCAAAATTAACTGTTTCAAATTGGTACTGAGACAAGTTGGATCTACAATATAGCAATCCCCTCTTCGAGGCCACCCACGACTCCCGTACTCCCGGGTTACATTCTTCTTCTGGAGTCGGGTACTGCAGGATCCTTTTTACCTGCCGTCGACCGCCGGTGCCTTTCCTTCTTTGGCATATGGTTTCTCAGGGTCTCCCCTCTGCTATTGGTTTTCATCTCTCTTCAGCGTTCCGGTCTTGGCAGTCTTCAGGCATCCCCTTCACAATGGTCTCGGCAGAGTTGTTTGGACCGTCAGTCCACCATGCATGTCTCCCTGTGGTCCCATCACCATGTATTTGTGGGCTCCTATCCTGCTGGATTCTCTTGTCGCTTCCACACTGGCTGCCCCCCCACTTGCTGCCCGATATGCGGTTTTAAGTCTTGCGGCCTATGCTTCCTGCAGGTGTCACCACTCTGGGCCTTCCCGTGCAGGCATCTGCTTTCCTCCCTCGTGCTGGATACCTCAAGGTTACTTTATAAAACATAATAGTCTCTGTACATTGGTTATTTCCTTTTCAGCAAAATGATGGCATCTCTGTAGAGTTTCTTCTTCCCAGTTTACAGGTAAAGAGGTTTCTGGAATTTCAGAACAGCTCATGTATGCTGTAGTATCGTGTCTATGGCTCTCCGGATGTTGACTTGGTCTGGGTGAATTATCCCCGGGAGAACCCTCGCTAGCCTTTGGGCCAGGACAGTGGAATACATTTTTGTATCCCCGTTTAATAGTTAGATTGCGCAGTCTAGCAGATCTCTATCCGGTTTCAGCAGTAGCACCATGGTCGCCGGGCTCATGTCTCTGGATATTTGCCCTGTGTCTCAAATGTACTTAAACAGTTTTGTCAGGGGGCCCACCGGGGTTGCCCTAAATGACTTGTAATACGCATTGCTTAGCCCATCCGGGCCTGGGGATTTATTCCCTTCAATGCCCCTATGACCTCCCCCACTTCCTCCTCAGTTATGGGTGCTTCCAGAATTTGCCTGTCCGCTTCACTGATTCACGGCAAGGTTACCTGATCCAGGAATGCTATCTGCGCTTCCTTCTCCAGGTCTTCCCCTTTCAGGTTTTCCATATAATATGAATGCATAACCTCCTCTATTTCCTCTGCACCCCCTCCCTCACCAGATCCACCTCCCGTTTTCTGAGCTGGACTATTCGGTTCCGGAGTTTCTGCGGTCTCAGTTTGGCTGCGAGAAATCGGTTAGCTTTGCCCCCATTTATGTAATAGAATTGTTTGGTCCGCACGATCAGTTGCGCAGCTTCAGCAGCCATATGGGCCTCAGCGACCGCTCTAACATTTTTAAATTCCCGCCATGTTCTTTGTGAGCCCTTACCTCGATATTCCGCCTCGGCCTTAGCTACCTTGGCTTCCATATCCCGCTACACCTTTCCCGTATTCTAATGTAATTTGCTGTGTGTTTGATAAATTCACCTCTCACTACTGCCTTACTGGCATCCCAGATAGTGGCCCAATTTACTCCCGGAGTGACATTTTCATTGAAATAGTTCTTTAGGGCCTGCTCTATGCCTGCCCGGAGAGCCAAATCTTTCAGAAGCACCTCATTTAGGCACCACGGTTTGCAGGGTTGCTGCCGTGGATTGATAGGTTCCAGCTCTAAGAGAACTGGCGCATGGTCCGATAGGCACCTCACACCAATTTCCAGCCCTGTGACCTGTGGGACCAGTGTATCTGAGATAAGCACCATGTCAATTCGGGAGTGGCTCCTATGCACCGCTGAGTAAGGAGTGTATGCTTTTTCTTCCGGCGAAAAAAATCGCCACGTTTCTATTAGGTGTAGCTCCCTCATGAATCGCGCTAGGGCCTGTCTAAAAGTATGATCATTGGTAGTGGCCGGGAGGGTCTTGTCCATGGCCGCCTCCATTACTTCATTAAAATCGCCCCCAATCATGATTTGCCCTGTACCGCACGGAGCAATCGTGGGTAGCAGCTTCAACAGGAAGCAATCCTGCCCTTCGTTGGGGGCATAAATTGATACCAGCGTGACCTTCTGCCCCATCAGTTTCCCTCCCAGTATTAAGTAGCGACCTTCCGGGTCTCTCTTTATGAATTGCTTCTCAAAGTCGGTCCCTTTCGCCAGTAAGATGTCTACTCCCAGTTTCTTTGTTCCACTAGAGGCGAAGAATAGCCTAGGGAAGGCCCTGTGCCGTAATCTGTGTTCATCTTCTGTTAATAAGTGTGTTTCCTGCATCCATACCACTGAGGCCTTCATATGCCTCAGCCTATTCATCATGGACCGTTTAACCGGTGAGTTAAGCCCTTGGACATTTAATGTGACCAGTGTTAAATTAGCCATCATCGTACCCGGATGCCATGCCTCCCATGATGCAGTCAAGCCCATGCTCCCTTCTGGATGTCTCGTATGTGTTGTATATCGTCTCCAACTATTCCCCCCCCCCCCCAACTCCGAAACGCCAACTTCCCCATTGAACATTCGCTATGGTAAAACCACAGCATTTCACTGGGTCCATTGCTCACCCGGGAAACTTGTGATCCTGTTCCCACCCACCCCACCTCGTTTCCCCCCCTTCTTCAGGTGTTGTTAAGCTTTTCCTTTTTATTTTCCCTCCTCTTCCACCCCACCCCCCCGGCTCCGGCAGGCCGCACCCCTAGGCTCCCCCGCACCCTCCATCACATTACTATTCGCGTGGGCCCCAGGCAACTCCCACGGGTCTCAGCCTTCAGATTCTAGGCTTATCGCCTCCGTGCTGTAGAGTTTCTGATTCATGTGGGATCCGTGGCTTTAGTTTCTCTGTTGCCATTGCTCCCTCCCAGGCCTGCCTTCCTTCTCCCCGCTTCCGGATGGGGTGCTTTCTCTGCCGTTGCTTTCACTGCTTTCCTCCCCTCTCATGAGGTCCTCCATTTCCTCCTCTTTCATGATCGTGAACCGTTGCCCCTTCCATTCAAAGCGGAGCCCAGTCGGGTATGTCCATCGGTACCGCACCCCCCTGGTCCGTAGCCAGTGTGATGACCCTCAGGCGTTTCCTTTTGAGGAGGGTAGTCTGCGCTAGGTCCTGATACAATAGTATAGGGGAGGTCCGGAAGTTTATGGGTTCTTTCATCCGAGCAGCTTTCATAATGTCCTCTTTCGGCTGAAATAAGTGTATACGAGTCAATACATCTGGATTAGATGTTTGTTGAGCTGAAATGTGGAGTAGACCCTATGTGTCCAGTCCAATACAATGTCTCTTTTGTTCCCAATGTCCAGGATTTGCCGGAACAGCTCAGTCACATATTGCTGCAGGTCGGAATCCACCACAGACCTTGGAATCCCCCGGATTCGAATGTTATTTCACCTGGATCGGTTCTCTGCATCCTCCTGCCTATTCTGGACCCGTTCCATCTGCTGCTGTAGCTCCAGTACTCGTTTTGCAAGTTCCTCCTGCTCTTGTTCAGTCATAGTGGTTTCCACCTCCTCGACCCTTCTCTCCACCGCCATGACCCCCTTGTTTAGGTCCACTATGGACTTAGCTAGATCGGATGCACTGTCCTTAATGTCCTTTTTCAGTTCCCGTAGCATTGCAAGCATATCCAACTTTCGGATCGGTGGGTCCTCGGGCTCTGCAAGCCCTCCGGTGCTGGGGAGTGTATTTGGGCCGTCGCCTTTAGTTGGCTACTCTTTTGTGTCTCTGCGGATTGCATCATTGCCTTGATGTCTCCCGATGCTGCTCCTTTCGATTTCATTCCTTGCTTGGCCATGTTGCCTATATGTGAGGCGAGCAGTGTTCCCACTTGTTATTTCGGTCCGTTGGTTCTTCACCAGTGTGACCTGCTCGGGGAGCTGCTTTTATTTTCCCCCCGCTTTAATGCAGTGCAGGGCTTATATGATGCAGGGGTTTCTTGTTTGCACCGCCGTAATAAGGATGGACAACGCCTTATCTATTTTTCACCCCTGAGGATGCCTCTGCCAAATATCCGCCAGGGAGGGAGGGAGTGATCTGTAGTCTCCCTGGGGTTTTCTTGCCACTTCCAAACCACCGCTGCCCCTCTGTGCGGGGGCTGGACCTGGCATCACTTATTTCTGCTTCCCCCAACAGGTCTTCTTTCTCCGGATGCTGTTCCTGTTTAAGCCATTGCCTGCGACCCCCAGTACCTCTGGGGGAGGACTCCTCGACGGCGCGCACAACGGTGACCCCTAATTCCTCTGACCTCTGCCAGGCCTGCCGCTACTGCCACTCACCTCGGGCTGCCCAGCCAGAGGCAAAGGTATGCCTTGTAGCCCTCCTTCAGATACACCGCTAAGGGCCCGAATCCATCCCCTGTACAGATCCTTCCTGCTGCTTCCTCTCCACCTCTGGGTCACCGCGGTCCTCTCCCGCCCGGGCCAACACTGCACCTGCCACTTCAGCTCCAGGCGAGTGCCCTGATGCTCCCAGCCTGGAACGGGGGTAAATGGGGGAGGGGCCGCCCACCAGGCCTCCTCTGCTGCTTCACACGCCACAATGGGGTCCCTCCTGCTGCCTCCTCGCCGCCTCTGGGTCGCCGCAATCTTCCCCTGCCCTGTCCAACACCTCACATTCCCAGCCGGATGACGCCCAAGGGGGCCGCGCTGGGGCACTCGTCGTGCCTGTCAAGGGCACGGGTGGCCGCAGCCTCCCGTCCTGTTCCGCCGCACCGCTGCCACGGGTCTGCTGCGTCCGCCAGCTGATACACGGCACGCGTGGAGCCAACGCCAGTATTCTGGATCGGGGGCCTGGCTCCTCACTGCTATCGCCTTGTCACCTGGCCACTCCAGCTCCAGGCTCCCGCTCGCCTCCGGCAAGTGCCCCGATGCTCCCAGCCCAGAACGGGTGTGAGTGGGGGAGGGGCTGCCTACCAGGCCTCCGCCACTGCTTCGCTCGCCACAACGGGATCCTCTACGCGCAGATACCCGTAGCTCAGGTCGGGATGGCACCCTCAGCAGGCGTGGACCCCCTCAGGGTCGTTCGCCGCACTTCCCTTGCAGGGGCTGGTCCAGCGTTCGCAGAGCGCCGAGCCGGGTCATGTCCACCATTTTATCCTGGACCCTCACACTCCATTCTTTCGTTCGTCGCTCCTGAAAATGACTCCGCTTGCCCCCAGGTATTAGGCCACCCGTCGGGTCCATCTCTTCGTGATTTTGCTCATTTAAGGGGGTTTTGGGGCCTCGAGGCGGGAAGGGGTCCCCAGAGCTCACTGAAGAGGCATCTGTCGGCGTCCTCAGCTAGCCACGCCCCCAGACCTATTTTTAATTTATTTTTAGGTTGCACCCCGTATTACAGACATGCGCAATATTTGAATTTGGACAGTTTTCGGATAATATTGTGATCCGACTAATGAACATTCCATTTGGATCTTACTACAGAATCAGATCACAGGCAGGAATCTATTATAACACATCCCTTGGGACATGTTATATTTTTCTAATTAGGTGGTTACCTCATTCGACTATTACTTTGTAGTGAACGAGTGTCAGTTCATTGGAACAGTTTACTTATGCAACTTTGTTAGACTTGAGACAGATTCACCGCTTTTAAGAATCCCTAACTAATTGGAGGTATGTCGGACTTCAGATATATTTTTGTTGGTTGAAGTAGAAGTTGTAGTCATGATTTTGAATCTTCAGGAACTTTGAAATTGTGGAAAAAAATGTCCCTTTTGATTTTGGACTTCATCTGCAGAGCTCTTGTCTTATCTAAGTTTGGTGAGGATTTTTCATTTGGGTGCCAACTAATAAATCTCTTCTGACAATACCAATGGTCTGCATTAAGTTAACTTTTCAAGTAAACACACGTGTTGACTTTCACATACAATGACTTATGCTATCTCTACACTAGGCGATTTCCAGTTTTATTATCAATGGGTGAGCAGGTTGGCTTCACACCAGACAGTTTTTTTCACTGATCCTCAAGACCGTGGGCGGTAAGGTAGCACACCTCAGCACAATGATTATGACACAATTCTGTAATCAAGTTTAATTAGAAGAACAAGTTACTTCTTACCTTGTAAAGTTCTTTCCATGGGATGTTCCTCCGACGTATTCCTTATCTTAGATCTCTCTTTCCAGCTTTGCTGGCCTCAGAATTTTTTTCTCTCTAGAGGGCGCTGCGCGTCGACGTCCGCCGAGTCGATGTCCCTCGACAGCCGCCGTATCGACGTCAACGTCATCCTGCCTATAAAGGACACGCGCAGCGTCCATTGCTCAGTTCCGTTTTGTAGCGCACAATCATTCTTTCTGGACTCAACTAATCACCCTGAAGGAGCGTAAGCTGCAACAACAAGGGAAGTAGCACTGCGGGGATGGATGGGAGGGTCGATAAGGAATACGACGGAGGAACATCCCATCGAAAGAACGTTACAAGGTAAGAAGTAACTTGTTCTTCGAAGGGATTGTGTCCTCCGACGTATTCCTTATCTTAGATAGGCTCCCATAGCAGTATTCTGTTACTGGAGGTGGGAGTACTGACTTCATGCTTCCTTTTATTGATGAATAGAGTGCAATACTGCCCTTCCAAACCTAGTTTCCTGACTGGAGGAGGAATCCAAGTTGTAAAACCGTGTAAAGGTATGGACGGACGACCATGTGGCAGCCGCACAAATGTCTCGAATCGGCACTCCTCTTTTGAGGGCCGATGAAGCTGTGATACCTCTGGTCGAATGAGCCCTAAGATTTTGAGGGGGCTCTTTTCCTGCCAGTTTATAACATTCCAAAATGGCTAAAATAATCCATCTGGAAATGGTCTGCTTAGTTATCGGTAGCCCCAGCTTGTGACCTGCGTAGCCTAAAAACAGCTGGTCTGCTTGTCTTATCCTAGCCAGTCTACTAATGTAAAAACTTAAAGCCCTTCTTGGGTCCAGCCTGTGTAACCTCTCTTCCTCTTTCCCCGGATGGGGAGGAGGATAGAAAGATGGAAGGGTAATCTTCTGTGTGATATGAAATTCAGAAACCACCTTTGGGAGGAAATTAGGCTTGACTTGCAGAACAACTTTGTCTTTGTGAAAGATTGTATGAGGGAGTTTACAAGAAAGAGCTTGTAACTCGGTCACCCTTCTAGCAGATGTAAGTGCTACTGATAAAAAGGTCTTCAGGGTAAGAAATCTTAAGGAACAAGAGTGGAGTGGTTCGAAAGGTGTGCCCATCAGGAAAGTTAGGACTAAATTTAAATCCCATAGGGGAACCTGGAATGGTCTTGGGGGATAAACATTAGTTAACCCCTTTAGAAACTGTATTACCAAGGGTAACTTGAAATAGGATGGTTCTTCCGTAGTGCGCTTAAAGATGGATAGAGTGAAGGTTGAGGGTTTTGATGTCTGGATGGAGAACCTGACCTCCCTTCTGTGAGAGCAGATTCTCTCTTAGTGGAAGTCGAATTGGAGGGCAGATGGACAAGTCTAGAAGGTCCGGGTACCACGTTCTCCTGGCCCGATCCGGGGCAATTAGGATCATGGTGTTCCGGAATCTTATCAACCTCCTGATCATTTGAGGAATGACAGGGACCGGTGGAAACGCGTACAGGAGTGGAAACTCCCAGTCCACTATGAACGCGTCTCCCAGAGCTCCTCTCAGGGAAATTCCCTTGAACAGAACAGATCGCACTTCCTGTTGACACTGGTCGCGAACAGATCCACCTGAGGGGTTCCCCAAAGGGCGAAGATCTCTTGAAGGACTTTCTGAGCTAGTTCCCACTCGTGGGAGACTGTGCTCTGCCTGCTCAGAGTGTCCGCTGTCAAGTTCTTCTCTCCGGCTAGGTGAACTGCCGATAGAGAGATTTCTTCTTGGATTGCCCAAAACCAGAGCTGCATCACCTCTCTGCACAGAGGTAGTGATCCTACGCCTCTTCTTTTGTTGAGGTAATGCATGGCCACTGTGTTGTCCGTCATTATCAGGACATTCTTTCCTTGTACAGATGGCAGAAAAGCCTTCAGCGTAAGTCTGATGGCCCTCAGCTCTAACAGGTTGATATGTAGCCTGGACTCCGATGAAGACCAACGACCGCTGATGGTCAAGTCGTTGGCGTGGGCTCCCCACCCCGTGAGTGAGGCATCCGTGACTACTGTTATCTCCGGCCAAGGTTGCCAAAAGTGCTCTCCTTTCAGAATGTTCTCCTGACAGGCCCACCACTGAAGGTCTCGAGCCACCCTGTCGGGAACCTGAAGAAGATGTGAGTTCTCAGTGCCCACTGGAGAGATCTTATTCTCAGGCGAGCCTCTGGCATTAGGAAAATGCAGGATGCCATGAGGCCTTGCAACCTCAAAAAGTCGAAGGCTGGGAGACGTTGGGCATTTTGAAACTTGGTGACCATCTGTAGAATATCTTGAGCCCTCACCTCTGGTGGCAAGGCTTTTCCCAGGGAAGTGTCCAGGATCGCTCCGATGAACTGGAGTCTCTGCGATGGTATCATTTGTGACTTCTTTAAATTGAGGGAGAATCCCAGTCTGTGAAGGGAGTGGCAAACATGATCTAGCTGGATCTGAGCTTGTTGCGAAGATACAGCTCTGATCAACCAATCGTCCAGGTAGGGGTAGACGTGAATACCTTCCCTCCTTAGACTTGCAGCCACCACCGACATTAACTTGGTGAAGACCCTTGGGGCGGAGGTCAGCCCAAATGGCAGCACTCGAAATTGATAGTGAGATTTGCCAATTGCGGACCTCAGGTATTTCCTGTGTTTGAGATGGATTGGCACATGGAAATAAGCGTCCTGAAGGTCCAGAGATACCAGCCAGTCCTGGAACTGAAGGGCCTGAAGGATCTGAGAAAGAGTTATCTTGAATTTGTCTTTCCTGAGGAATTTGTTCAATTCTCGCAAGTCCAAGATGGGTCTCAGTCCTCCGTCTTTCTTTGGTATGAGAAAGTAAGGGGAGTACCAGCCCTTGTTCCTCTCCGCTATAGGTACCGGTTCTATGGCACCTTTCTCTAGCAGGTCTAAAATTTCCTGCAAGAGGAGCGGATCTGGAGCTTTTTGAGAGCTGATCCCCGGTGGATGACTCTGAGGTATGCGTAGGAGAGGCAGGTAGTAACCTTCTGCAACTGTCTCCAATGCCCAAGCATCCGACGTGATAGCCTGCCATTCCGCCAGATGTTGAGTTACCTGCCTCCTACAGGTGTCTTGTGAGGGAAGTCCTCAGAGTGGTTTTGGGGCGGCTGATGCAGATGCCGATGGTAAAGAGGCACCTGCTGTTGCTGCTGCTTTTGAATATCTACCCCGTCCACCTCGGGTAGTTCTTCTTTGTCCCCTTTGAGCCGGTCGTCCTCTACCTCTTCCGAATGCAGAGTAGAAGCGAAAGGACTTGCCTCTCGCAGAGGTTCCTGTGGGACGAAAAGGTGTCTGACGGATTGCAGCGCCTAGGGATTTTGCTGCTGCCTTTGATGTTTGCAGTTTTTCTAAACTGTCATCCGCCTTTTTCCAAAACAAAGAAGAGCCATCAAATGGCATGTTCAAGAGCCTGGCTTGCACATCTGGGGTAAAACCAGACTTTCTCAACCAAGCAAATCTCCTGGTTGTTGTACTTGCCGCCATTGCTCTGCTGATACTGTCAGCCGAATCAATGCCCGTCTGGAGGGATTCGCACATAGTGTCTTTACCGTCCTTTATGATATTTAGGAACGCCTCCCTTTCTTCTCCCTCCGGGATGCAGTCAGCTGCTGTAGAAGCACACTCCCAAAGTGTATGGCTAAATCTAGCAAGGGTGCAAGTAGCATTAATAGATTTTAACGCCATGCTACATGCCGAAAAGACTTTCTTAGCCATAGCATCATATTTTTTATCGTCCCTGTCCTGTGGGACGGTAGGGTAAGCAGTCTTGATGTCAGTAGAAGATGCTGCCTGTACCACCAGACTTTCTGGGGATGGGTGTTTGGACAAAAACTCAGGGTCTGCAGAAGATACCCTGCATTTAGTAGACAGTTTTTTATTTACTGCCGGGACGACATCTGGGGTTTCCCAGTTCGTCATTATTTTTCTTTGAAGAGCTTTATGAAAAGGTACTACAGGTTCCTCCTGTGGACCTTTATCAAGAATATCGGTGAGGTCATCCTGTTGGAAAGCCTGTGAAGGTGTTGACCACCCCATAAATTCTGTAATCATGGCCATTAAGGCTCTATAAGGGGTTTCAGCATGCTCCCCCGGGTCTGGCCTAGCGAACTCCACCTCTGGGGAAGTGTCTAAACCACTTGCCTCATGTAAGGAATCATGGAGTTCCTTTAATCTGCGTTCCTCTGAGGATAACTCCTCTTGAACTGGGGTTGCAGATCCCTGCAACTCAAATGTCTGTTCTTGGTCAGACAGTTCTCCCTCTTCCATAATTGAGGACATTTTTCTTAATTGGTCTGTACTCACAAAGGGTGAGAAACCCATCTCCAAGGCAGAGGGTGCCAAACTTGTCGTAATCGGCCTCGAAAACGTCGATGTCGTCGACGCCAAAGGCTTCGAACATGGCGTTGAAAACAAAGGTGGAGGCCTCGAGGTCCTCGATAGAATCGGACTTCTGCTTGAGGATATCGTCAATCTCGACGACATCGTCATCGAAGACCTGGGAATAGCCACTGGGTGCGCCGCAACCGTGACTTTCCTTGGCGTCGACGCCGGTGTTGAGGATGGCGTTGAGTCGACAGACCCATGTGTCGAAGGTCCCTTCGACAACGGCATCGAAGACACCGACCTCGGCGTCGACGGAACCTTCGAAGAAGGATTCGAGGTCTTTGCTTTACTCAAGGGTTCGTGACGCGCTCGAGAAGCTTCCTTCGCCGGGTGCTGCGACTCGCAGCGTTTTGGACCTTCGGGTCTTTCGACCAGAGCATCGCTCTCGGCAGTCTTCGAGGGGGTCGAGGCCGCTTTCTCTAAGATGCTCATCATATTTTTTCGGAATTCCTCCCATTCAGCCCGGGAACTATGTTTCGTGGGGCAAGGGATTCTCTTAGGTGAAACAGAGGAAGAGGAGGACGAAGAAGGGGATCTTTGGCGTCTCCTTTTCGAGTGCTTCGATCTCGAGGAGTGATGGGACCCGCTTCGAGACCTGGAGCGCGAATGGCGACGAGGAGACAAAGCTTTAGAAGTCTTACCTTTTTCCAGCTTCCCCCTACGCTCCTTCAGGGCCTTAGCTGTCATGGACATACAGTCCTCGCACTCCGAACAATGGTGTTCAGCTCCCAAACACCACAGACAGACCCTGTGAGGGTCCGTCAGCGGCCTCTTTTTTCCAGTCTCTGCATTTTTTAAAGCCGGACCGAGGGGTCGTCGGTTCAGACGAGGAAGCCATCGAGTATGGATCGAATATCTCGAGGAAAATGGAATAATATCTCTACGAAACTGAGCAACGATATTCCGAGGCACTGAGTAAGCGCTGAAAAACGGAACTGAGCAACGGACGCTGCGCGCGGCCATTATAGGCAGGATGACGTTGACGTCGATACGGCGGCTGTCGAGGGACATCGACTCGGCAGACGTCGAAGCGCAGCACCCTCTAGAGAGAAAACATTTCCGAGGGCAGCAAAGCTGGAAAGAGATATCTAAGATAAGGAATACGTCGGAGGACACAATCCCTTCGAATTACTGATTGTGGTAGGCCTTGTGCTCTGATTAAAATAGCTGTTCTTTATATTTGTACCCCTTCTGAATCCAACACCCAAATGTGGCTTATCTGGTATGTTTCACATCTTACTCATTTTTTGTTATTGATCATGCTTTGGCATTGACCTTTTATTATTTCAGAATTACTACTGTTTCATGTGTTATATTTTTACTGGGATTGTATGTTAGGTTAACAATGTATGGTGCTTTGTTTGAAATAATCTTCAGCCTTGAAGACGACCAGGTGGTCGAAAACACGTGTCGGCTGCATAACTACCAAAATGAAAATCTGATTTCACATTGTTGATAAATGCCACTATGACAAAGAAAACAATCTAATTCAATCTGATACTTATCAAGTGGTTGGAGCGTGAATCATCTTCCCTGAAATACTATTTTATATATTACTAATGTATGCTTTTTCTCTTCCATTAGGTTTTTTATCCTTTTGTTTTCCACACTTTGTTTTTTGCATTTAATTATACTATTAACTTTTGATATTGTTAATCATCCAATGCGATTACTTGTAACATAGTAAAATCATTACAATGATGAACAACTATGGACAAATTAAACTTGGGTTTTGGTCGTGGCCGGACTACTGGTGATTTCTCCTTTTGTTGAAATTATTAAATTAATTTGATTACATTGGTTTTACGCAACTATTGATTTGGTTGTTATCGTACTGAATTAATCCATATGGTTTTGGTTAACAACACTGATGAATTAGACATTTTGCATATAAGTATTAAGCTAATTTGCAAGCCTTGAGGATGACCAGTGGTCGAAACATGTGTCGGCTGAACGCAATGAATAAATATTAAATTTGAGAATGTGTAATGGAATGGTCTTTCATGATTGTAATTGAAGATAAGCGCATAACTCAAGGAAGCAAATACTTTCACAGGGGGCTGAGTCTCTGCAACCAAGAGTTTGTAGCTATCTAGTTGCTATCAATAACATAGTGCATCAAACTGTACATACCTAAGTGTGTCAGTAATCCAGTTAGCCCTACACTTGTGTACCTTTGTACATGTGTATAGGGTCACACCAACCAGCTACCAGGATTTCTGACCTATGTGATGTACGTCTTTACTGACTCTATGTCTTTATAACCCATTGCTTATTCTGTTTTAGGCAGAGCGCTTCATGGCAGCAGAGTTCTTTGCTGGCATGTACTTGTGTTTTTGCGAGAATAAACCTTGGTCTCCTTGCAAAAGCTGTACTGGGCCTTTTTCCCTAGTGGGTTGGATTTTTTCTGCCGTGAGTGTTGAGGGGATACTCTACAAATTGGTGACCCCGACGTGATCCCAGATTTTCCACAGAGACAGAGGATTCTATGTCCGTACATCTGGAGAGGCTGTGCCCACCTGCAGCGACCAGTCCCAAGCACGCAACCCATAGTGGTGTGCAGGAGCCGTTTTGACAGAATTCCAGTCTGTGCTTTGGAGTAGGGCGCGGCTCCTAGGATGGTGCAGGCAGTTAATGGGACCCAATGACGCAGGAGCTCGGGTGAACACGCAGATGCAAGTACACCTCTTGCGAGTGAACACAAGGTGGGAGGACGCTTCGAGGGAAGTGAGAGAACAGGGGGAAAGGCATGTGTGGTTGTGTGTGTTGAAGAGGAGGGGTGAAAGTGCAAGGTGCAGTGATGTGTGACCGAGCTGAGTAGCGTGTAAAGACCACATGGCGAATATATATTTTTGTATTATTATAAGTAAAAGAGAAACAGAGAAGTGGTATCCTTTCTGAGGTAGGGAAGCAGATGGTGCCATATTTTGAAAAAAATAGATGATACAAAAATAGGATCACTGTATAATTAGAGGGCTCGAATTCCTGTGCCCAATATATTTCGGGTGGGGGAACAAGGTGAATTAGTGGTTATTTAAGTTTGTTGTTTTAGTGTTTTCAATATATAATGTATAGTAGGAGGGGGGGCCAAGGGAAGGCCTGTAGAAGTAGTGTAGGTACTGTGTGTGGGGAAACTATGTTCATGGAGTGATTGTGTGAAAAGGAAGTGTGGTTAGGGGGCGACAGGGGAGTGGGAGTGAAGAACTGGTAGGAACGCTTAAGACTAACTATATTTTTGCATATGGTGTGACATTTTTGTACATAAAGTGTGTTAGCATGGGGGTAGCTACACCGTTAGAGTACATGTGTAGTGCGTTTCCGTTGAACAAGGATAACATTGAGAAATATCACAAGCAGTGGGTAGCGGAGACATAAGGGGGTATGTTTCACCCATGGCCTGAGCAGGGTACGTACAATAGAGGGATACTGGAACACATGTACACATTCTTGACTGCTAAATATAAAGGTAAAAAGCTCCAAAGGAGGAACAAGCTTTTACAATGATTGAAAATGGTGGAGGACATAGAGGACAATGATGAGCGCAAATCCCAGTGTGACAACGGCCCAACCCTGTAGTTAAAGCAGAAGTATCTGAGGAAAAAGTTACCTCCGCCCCCAGTAGGATGTTACCCAACCCTTCCAGCCACCGGACATACCAATCCAACGTATGTGTCCCCGTCCGCCATAGCACCACCCCCTTCTGTGTTACCACCCCCATTACAAACCAATACTTATGCATCCGTACCGGCGGATAGGAAACTACAGAAGGAGTTAGAAGAGGCTTTAAAGGCAGCACACATGGAATTGGCACGGTTGAGGGCCCTTGGAGAAGAAGGGAACAAATTGGGGTGCAGACTACACGAATAGAGGGATAGAGACATTTTGTTTAGATTAGATACCACCGCAATCAAAGATGTTCATAATGAGAAGTAGAAGGGGCAGTGTGAGGAACAAGGGGCAGGGAGTGAAGACTACAGGACAGTGAGGTCAGATGGAGATACAAATAGGGCGATGCAGGAGAACAAGTGGGACACAGTGGATGAATTAGAGGATGAAGAGGAGCTGCCGGTAGTTACCCCACGGGTAGAGAGCTGGTGGAGCCCACAGTTGAGGAACAGATTTGGGTGGGCAGCAGTGGCAAGGAAAAAGGCAAGTGACCGCAAGAAGGGGAGAAGGGGAGTGGGTACAGAGTTGCCATGATTGCAAAAAAGCCCTGCTAGGACGCAGTATGTATCTTGGGCCCAGATGGACAAAACAAACTTATTAAAGCGCTCCCGCCCCTCACTGCAGGGGCTGGGAAATGGATATATGCTTTTGAAAAACTAACAGCTGGTATATGCCTTTAGTAGTGGGGGATATAAAAAGTTTGATTGTAGCAATTATGGGGGATCAGGCAGGAGATGTTTGGGTTAAGGCTGGATACCCAGGAGTTAAGATAGGTAATGATGTACATGATGGGGAACACTTTAACGACTCAGAGCGCAGGTGTGAGCTGCACTTCGATGGGCATATCCTGATACACCGGATTTGCAGTCCATAATGCTGTACACAATGGGGGATGCTGAAGACCCTGCGCAATACATTTTGAAAGTACAGGAAATGTGCTGGGCAGAGAAGGGGGAACAGTTGGGCCGGTCGGTTCCGCTTTTCAATTTTGTTATTAAAAGGGGATTGCTCAAGGAAGTAGAGAAAGCTCTTAATAAAATCAGGAGTATAGAGGCGAGATACAGACTATAATTATACATCACTGTAAGCGGATCAAAGAAAGAGAGAAGGAAACGGCACAAAGGTTGCAGGCTGAGGAAGCGAAACTAGCACATAAGAAATTAGAAAAATAGCAGTTGAAGGGGCGGTCGTGGCAGTAACACAAACAAATTCAGCAGAACAGGCAGCAGCACAAACGGATGCAAGGATAGCAGCGTTTTGGCCAGGCGGAGCGTGAGGGAAGGAGGTCAGTAGCGTCGAAGAGAAGGGTTTTAAAGAAGGAAAGGGGGCAGAGGTGGATTTACAGGAATGGGGCTGAGAGGGGGAACAGAGCCAGTTCAGTGTTGGGGAGGCAGAAAAATTGGTAATTTTGTAAGGGACTGCAGAAGCAGGATGGGAGCAGGATACAATCTGTATATGCCCACTGGCCCAATACCAAAGCAGCAACACTTTCCAGTACATCAAGTGTATACACAGCTGCCCCCACGACCCCCTCAGCCAAAGTTGCCTGCCCGGCCCGGCGTCCGAACACAAGCCGTGCCGCCAGACCAATCATACAGTGCCCAAACTCCCAGAAGCAATGCAGTTCCTAATGGGACAGTGACACATTATCGAAGGATTAAGTGTCCTGGGAGGCAACCCTTTCAAGTTCCCAGTTACAAACACACCCCGACTAGTACATAAAGCTCTTGCGTGACCAGTCCTGTCCATGACTACCCACCCAGACGAGGAACCCTTGGTGGGCGCTGAGATAGGAAATAAACAATTAATCTTTTTTTAACAATTTTTATTATTTTTCCACATAACCATAACAACTTGCAGACTTTTTAATCATTTACAAAACATTTCACATTAAATTCTTTAAACTGCTTCCCCACCCCCTACCTTCCCCCACCCAACCCCGGCCTACGTCGCAGCCAGTGTTCCATCCCTCTCCTTTATTGGTCCGCTCCCGTCCAAGAGTTTCCTCCAAGTATTTGGCACCCTGTTCAGAGGTGGCGAGATCGTCTATCAATTGTCTCCAAGCATGCATCCCCCCCACCCTCGTTCCGTGTTCCTTCCCATCGCTTCCTGCCATACCACGGTCTCCGCATTAGCCCATTATAAAAAGTCCCTCCACCACACCTTCACTGTTGGTCTCGTTGTGCTCTCCACCCCATCACTATTCTGCATTTTGCCAGTATATATGCCAAGTACCTGAGCTTGCTCACATGTCTAGCTCGTTTGGGCCTTGGGAAGCCCCCTAACAGACAAGGCATGGGGGATCCAACATTCAGGGTAATCTTGGCTTTTGCCAATGCTTGTGCTGCCTCTCTCCAAAATCTGCCGATCTCTACGCATGCCCAGAACATATGTACCAGGTCTGCATTTATCTCCCCGCACTTCAGGCGTGACTGTGGTGCTGCTTGGCTGAATTTAGCTATTTTGTTCGGGGTCAGGTTTGCTCTATGGGTCACGTAAAATTGGATCTGTTGTAGTCGTGCATTCCTCAACACCTATAGCTTGGATCCAGTCCTTCTGAGCAATAGGACCATGAGGGCCTTCTCACCAGCAGACCCTATCCCCATCACATGTGGGGTGCCACAGGGCTCCTGTGTCTCACCCACTATGTACAACATATTTACTAAGCCAATCTTGGTGTCACCTACACGAGCTATACATACAATACCCAGATTCTCATACCGCTTACCGGGGATTATGAGAAGGATTTGGCCTTGGTGAATAAAATCTATCTCATCATCCAGGCATGGGTGGCCGTCCATGGACTATGCCTGAATGGCGACAAAACTGAGCTAATTATTCTGGGGACTGCTTTCAACCTTAATAAACTTAGCTGTAAATACACCTCCTTTAATATCGATGGCAACATCATTAAAGTAGCTAAAGAGGTAAAAACCCTAGGCTTTTACCTCGACTCCACCCCCTCTCTAGCCAAACAGGTCAATGCTATGGCATCTGCTTCTGCATATACATTTAAGTTGAACAGAGCAGGCAAACAGTCATTTTCCAAGATTAGCTGCACCACTCAAGCCCGAGCGTTAATTCTGTCCAAATTGGACTATTGTAGCGCCCTATACCTGGCCGCTAGCAAGTATATTGTTAACAAGATCCAAATTCTAAAGAATAATGCCTTGAGAGCAGCACAGGGTATTGCTAGAAGAGAGCCCATTTCAGATATAAGGAGACAAAACAAATTGCTGTCCACTAGCGACAACATTTTGCTTAAATCCATCTTGTTAATCCAGAAATGTCTAAACAATGCTGCACCCAGTTACCATAATGGAGAGATTTAACAGAAGAATCTGCAGCTGTCCCACTAGGACAGCTAACACTGTCTAGTTGTACCTAGGTTCAAATTGACTAAAGTCGGAGGGAGCAGCTTCCCAGTCAAAGCAGCTCCATAATGGAACTCCCTCCCCCCTTTCATGAGGGCAGACCAAACCTTTCTGAACTTCAAATATAATACTACGAAATGGCTCAGAGAAAATGACCACTAATTTACCCAATAGACCGATTCATCCACCATGTACTACTTACTTAACTCTATTGTAAACAGATACCATATAGTTTATTCCTATGCTGTGCTTTAATCTGGTAATTTATGTAATTATGTGAAGATTATTCTTATCGCCTGTATATAGTTGATATACAGACCTCCTATTGTATGATATATGCAAATGCTGTAATCTCTTATGTAATCCCTCATGTAAATATGTAACTATTTCTGTTAAACATCGTATGCCATCTATGTAACGGTGTAACTTTAAGCCGAAAGCATTCATGCATCTTCTGTGCCCTGTTACCCCTGGGTCTGGCACGCATTACAAATAAACAAACAAAAAACCTTTTTGTGGTAAACTATAGCTCTACGCCACATCTCATCCGACACTGGCTCTTAGAAGTCTACTTCCTAATTCTGCCTTGTCTGTCCTAATTCCCTTCCAACCTTGGACATCAATAGCTCATATATCCGTGAGACTGTGTCCTCCCTACAACACATCATAAAATGTCTCAATAATCTCGTCCGATTGGAAGGACGTCAGTGTCTCTGGCCATCTGTGTCTTAGGCTCCTTAAGAGTCAGGAATACATGATGTGCTGCCCTCTGTGTACCCCAGTGTCTCCTATCAGTTCCTCAAACTCCTTGGGCACCACGTCCTTTAGCACATCTCCCACCGTCGCTACCCCCATGGGTTCCCACCACTTCCTCACATTGAGACTCACTTGTTCGTCCACCCCTTCCAGCGCAACTAGCGGGATCTGTGGAGAATATGGTGTGTACTCCATCAAAAGACAGACTCTGCGCCACATTGTTCACCCCAGGCGTCACAGGTGCGATCAGGTCATGCGCGTATCGGGTAGCCATATGATTTTGTTAAAAAAGAACTGAGTACTTTCTGCTCGCAATAACCTTGATTCAGGTGTTTGTCCATCAGACAGCCATTTGGCCACAAATTGCAGCTGCCTAGCTACAAAATATACCTCAAAATTGGGCAATTTTATTCCCCCTTGTTCGTATGGCTTCTGGAGCTTCCACAATGCCACTCTGCACCTTGAGTTATGTCATATGAAGCTTCTGCATATTCTATGTAGTTTCACAAAGAACCTTTTCGGTTTTGCAAACGGGATATTTGCAAAGTAGCGAAGGAGCCTCGGTAGCACCACCATCTTCAGTAATGCTGCACGCCCCATCATAGACAATGGTAACCTAGTCCAGAATGACATGAAGTTTTCAATTTTACCAACCGCCTTCTCTGTTTTGTATATGCGCCATCTTAGGTTCATGGTATATGTCCACCCCTAAAAACCGAAACGTAACTATTTCCCACTTACTTGGTAACACTGGCAGTTTGTGTATGGGCTTCCCAACGTACTCTCCCAACGGGTACAGACTCTATTTCTGCTGGTTAATGGTTATACCCGACGGTGCAGCATAACGTTCCAACACATCCAGGATATATTGTAAATTCTCCACAGGGTGCTGCGGGTATAGGAGCACGTCATCCGCATATAACAAGATCTGATGACTCCCCCATGATACTAATCCTCCCTACTCATATTCTTCCCTTAAGTAGACCGCTAGTGGCTCCAACGCTAAGATGAAGGGCATCGGGGACCATGTACATCCCTGCCTTGTGCCCTTACTCAACTGCCACTGCTCCGAGATACTGGTGCCCGTTTTGACCCATTGCTAACTGTTCATTGTACAGCAACTCCATACATGTAATGTATATGGGCCGAATAACAAACTCTTAGCACCTCTAGCAGCCAAGGCCATCTGACAGAGTGAAACACTTTTACTGCATCCAGTGACGCTACTGCTACTTCTTGTGTTTCTCCCTGGGTATAATCGATTATGTGATGCAATCTCCTCAAGTTGTTGGTAATATTTCTGTGTGGGACATATCCTGTCTGATCTGGATGTATGAGCTTGCCTATGACCGGTTTAAGTCTATTTGCCATGACTGCTGTGAGACTCTTCCCATCTTGGTTCAGCAACGACAGTGGGGTGTATGAGCCACAGTCAGTGTCCGGCTTATTTGGTGTGAGGAGGGGGATAATTATAGACTTTCTCAGGAACCCTGGCAATCTGCCCGTGTCCAACACCTCATTTAGCATTGCTAGTAGTGGGGCAAGTATTTTGGCCCTATATTCTTTATAAAATTCTCCAGGGAGCCCATCTGCCCCTGGGACTTTACTGGTTGGCAGTTCCTTTATCACATTCTCTAATTCTTCTATCGTGATGGGCATCTCTAAACTGCCCCTTTCCTCCTTGTTTAGTTTGGGGGGGCAGATCTCAGTCAATGCCTCCTGTATAACCAACACATAACCCTCTGTGGTTTCCTTATACAGGTGTGTATAATAGTCATAAAAACACTTGTTCACCTTCTCTTGGGTCAACTTTCCGTCCATCCCCTTCACTGGTCTGATTGTCTGCCGTGTGGTCTCACTTTTATACAACCAGGCAAGCAATCGTCCCGGCTTATCCCCCTGTGCATGTTGCCTCTCAATGCAATTCCTGTAGCTTAATTTGCCTAGCGTTTCCCAGTGTTCTCTACATTCCTGTTTTAGGCACGACACCTCCTGAGCCTCTTCTAGGGACCTTTTTTCCTGTTCGCATTATGGTTTCTAGCCTACTTTCTGTTTTTTGCAAATCTCATAAAATAATATCTTGCATCCCTTTCAACTTAGCTATAGTTGCTCCTAGCACCACTTCGTTAAATGCCTCCCACAGTGTACCACCCAGGTTTACACTGCCAGTGATGTACTTGAAGTATTCCTTCACCTCTTCTCTCAAATGTTCTCGGAACCCTGTATCTTTCACAGGGTTTCAACCCCGAGTCTCCATATCGGGATTCTGGCTCGGGGAGGGGGGAATCGAGAACCTGCCAAGTAACAACCAGAGATGCATGGCCCGAAAGGACCCGAGCTTTACACTCAGCCTGTGTGATCTCATTCAGGGTTTCCTCCCCCTTGAACATGCAGTCAAGTCACATGCATAGATTCTGCAGGGCTGCGTAGTGAGAACATACTATGCCCTCTGTCCCCTGTGTGTATCTGTAGGCCAACTTCCCTTTAACTACCCCAACCCTCCTCCCTCCACCCTCCCCAACCGTTCCCAATGTTTGCCCAGCTCCAGATCTGGATCTTCGGCATCCCCGAATGCGCTCCTATCCCGGCCCAATGCCGGTATTCGAAGTGCCGCAGGAGGATACAAATACTAGTATCCCAACTAATCTAAACTAGTGTGGGTGATAGTGAGATTCCTAGCGCTGCATAACACTAAGCAGCACCTGTGCTTCCTGCATTTAACTAACAGTGAAAAATGCCTTTGCCTTTCATTATATGTTGGCCCCCCTGCGGCTGAAGTATACGTTATTCAAACAATGCAGATTCACTTATCGCTTCCGCTCCTTTCCTGGTCTTCTTTCTCCTTCAGCATGCTCATCGCATCCATACATTTGCTCACATCTTCAGGGGTCTCGAAAAAAACAGCGCAGTCTTTATATAGGACCTTCATCTTCGCCGGATAGAGCAACATATATTTAAGATAAGCTGTGCGTAACCTCCTTTTGATTGCCACATAGTTAATCCTTTGTTTCTGTACTAGGAAGGTATACTCAGGGTATGCTGTTATGGTCGCTGATGCTCGGCAGATCGTTCCTCCTTTCCAAAAGTGTTCCAGTATTCTCTCCCTGTCTTTGTAATTCAGTATCTTGGCGATTATCGACCGGGGCTCTGCGCGGCAGTTTCCTCGTCAGGGCCCTATGTGCCCTTTCCACTGTAAGCCCTTGGTTAAGTGACCAAGCTCCTATTTCCTGCAATAACATGTCTTCAATTAAATTTGTCGGGTTCAGACCTTACTCACCTCCCGGGAGCCCGACAATTATTTTGTACATTATTTCTCTGTGCACAACATTCTGCCTCTTCTGCTCTGTTTTCAAGATTCGGCACCTGCTGCTTCAATATGGATATTTCCTGGGAGTTTGCGTTGCAACTGCTTGTATTAGCTTTCACCTCCTTCTCTAGCACCCCTGTGCGTTCTGTTAATGCTCTGACATCTTGTCTCAAGAGGTTCACATCGATACTAATTGCGTCAATCTTGGATTCCAGCATCGACTTCCGCTCTGCTATAGCCTTAAGTATCTGGTGATCATTTTGCCACTGAGCTTCCTCCTTTAGTGCCTCTAGCACGAATGTCTTCCCTCAGTCTGTCATTTGTACCGGTTTTGCAAATGCGTCAATTGACTACTGTTTCCCTTTGCTCTTCTTTGCCTTGGATGGCATTGTTGCGCCCACTGGCTCTGCAGCGCTTTCTTCCGCTTAGGTTCGGGAATGAATGCGAGGAGAAGGGCGCTGGGTTTTTCCACTTCTGACTTGTTTTTTCCACTCTCTGTCCCTTCAACATATGATCTGCTCTTTGGCCGCGGGCAGACAACTGAGAAGGGCGGGGATATGCCCCCATAAAGGAGAGGGCATTGCGTGGCAGAGTTAGTTAGAATCTGGACCCCCCGGGTGAAGATGTCTCGCTGAGAGGGAGGACGCTCCGCCTCAGATCCCGTTAGCCTGAGTGATCTGACCTTCCCCTCTCCCTCCCTCTCTCCACTCCTCTCTCCTGGAGCGATCACTTTCTCCTATCCTCCTACCTCTCCCTCCCTAACCCACAGGCAAAGCCACCCTCTTCACTGCCTCCCACCTTCTCGGTCATCAGACCCATGAAGCGCGTGTCAGTTGAGGCTTTCGCTGCTACCTTCTCGCCCCCTTCTCCCCCCTCGGCTGACTCCCACCCTGACACAGCCCTCTCCATGCTCTATTCCTCTATATCTGGTACTCTCGATATCCTTGCCCCCGTCATGAGAATCCGCCTGAAGCCCAAAGCCAAATGTAACTCCTGGTATGACTCGGATCTCGTCACCCTAAAACGCAAGTGCAGGGTGGCAGAGAGGAAATGGCGTGCTTCATGTTCATCCTCTGACAAACTGGCCTGCCGCCTGCTCCAAAGGCAATACCGGCTCTCCGTTCTCACCAAGAAGAGAGCCCTTATCCAAGCCCGCATCTCTGAGGCATCTAACAACTCGGCCGAACTCTTTAAAATCTGCAAGGAGCTGGCCAACCCTGCTGCAGTCTCTACCTCTCCTGTCCCCTCCCAGGCCCTTTGCACTGCACTGGCCTCGCACTTCATCTCAAAAACTCAGAACATCCTGTCCTCGCTCTCCTCCTCTCACCTCCCTCCCTCTCTTCCCGGCTCTTCCTCTTGCTCTCTTGCAGCCGCCCCTCCGCCCTCCTTCTCTGCTTTTCCACCTTTTTCTGCTGATGAGGTTTCCAGACAAGTCCGATCTATGAAATCCTCGTCTAAACAGGTTCACCCCTGTTCCTCCAAAACCATCAAGGACCACATCGACTCCCTGGCTCTTGCCCTGGCTGACTTTTGCAACCACTCATTCGCCTCTGGAGTCTTCCCATCCCCCCTCAAGCACTCCCTTGTGCACCCCCTCCTCAAGAAACCCTCTTCCGACCCCTCCTGCCCGGCCAACTATCGCCCAATCTCCATTACTCCCTTCCTGGGCAAGCTCCTGGAGAAACTGGCCATCTCCCAGCTTAACCTCCATGCTGAATATGTTGGTAATCTTCATGACCATCAATCCGGCTTCAGAGCGGCCAGAAGCACGGAAACTGCTCTCCTGAACATCTGTGAGGACCTGCTCCTGAACCTCGATTCCAACACTCCCTGTGTTCTCATTCTGCTCGATCTCTCCTCTGCCTTTGACACTGTCAACCATTCCATCCTGCTCAACCGTCTCCGTGATAACCTGGGTATCACTGGTCAGGCTCTGGCATGGCTGACCTCTTTCCTTTCCGGTCGACCCTCCCAGGTCCAAATGGGCTCCTTCCTCTCCGACATCTTTTTCTCCACCTGTGGTGTCCCCCAGGGATCCAACCTCTCTCCCTGGCTTTTCAACCAGTATCTGGCACTCCTTGCCCACCGCATCGCCGCTCTCTGCCCCCACTTCCAGTGCTATGCGGACGATACCCAGCTCATTTTCAGGCTACCCTCGGCCTCCTCCTCTTCTTCCCTCATCTCCGACTGTCTGTCTGCTATCCAGGAATGGTGTGCCGCCAATGACCTCTGCCTTAACGCCAGTAAGACTGAGATTCTACTCATCGGCACACCCACTCCCTCCTTCCCTGCAGCTCTCTGGCCGGCCTCCCTTGGCCCCCTTCCTGCCCCTACCTGCAAGGCTAAAAACCTTGGGGTCATCTTCGACTCCACACTCTCCTTCTCTCCTCATATATCTGACGTCTCTAAGAAGTCACACTACCAGCTGCACCTCCTCAGAGGTATTCTTCCCTTCCTCTCCTTCCCCCAGAAGCTCACTGTCTCCCGAGCCCTGGTTCTCTCAAGGCTGGATTACTGTAACAGCCTCTATCTTAATCTGCCTGCCTCCACTCTCCGCCCTCTACAACTTATCCAGAACAGAACTGCGAGACTTGTCCTTGGCCTCAAGCCCAGGGACCGTATCTCTCCAGGACTGAAATCTCTTCACTGGCTCCCAGTGGCTGCGAGGATTAAGTTCAAAACCCTCTGCATTGTCCACAAGGCCTTCTGGGGCCTGGGGCCTAAATACCTTCAACTCTCTCTTCCTAAATATCTTCCTTCACGAGCCCTTCGCTCATCCGTCTCCAACTCCCTCATGGTCAGCCGCTTCTCGAAGCAACGAGCTGGGGGTAGATCTCTCTCCGCAGCAGGGGCCTCCCTCTGGAACAGCCTTCCTGCCTCCCTGAAACTTGAGGAGAACCATCTCCGGTTCCGGAAGCACCTCAAAACCTTCCTCTTCGCTTCTGCCTTCTCTCTCCCTCTCCCCTGCTAAACCTGCTTAACTCCCCACTGAAATTCTGCACTAAACCTGCATCTTGGCCACTCTCAGCGACCTCGGTCCAGGGCCCAGCCACTCTCCACTTGCACTGCCTCCCTGGCTCCCCCTGCACTGTGGGACTGTCACTGTATCCCTACAGCCCCCTTCCTAGCACTTGCTCTGCACTTACCTCGCACTTGCCACCAGCTGGCCCTTTTATTTATTATTTATTATTTTATTACGCTACTTACCGTGTACTGCACTTTCCCCCCCACCTCCTCCCCCTGCACTTTCTCCTTTTCCCCTTACCTCTGCACTTGCCCGATCTGAATGACACCTGGCCTAGTAGGATCGTTTGTCTTCCCCTTGTTTCCCTCCCTCCCTGCCTCGTTGCGCCTTGAAACACTTGTGTATAGGCGCGTTACAAATACCATATCATATCATATCATATCATATCTCTTTGCCTACATGCGAGGGACTAAGCAGTGTCGTAGTGGCCAAGATCAAGGTGTCTTCTGCAGCATGGTTAACGGGAAAACCATTTTACCTATCTTTTCATATATCCAAGTGTGTGTTTGTTATGTATGCTAAGTATATAGTAAATAAAGGGCCTGTAACAAGCCATTTGTTTTATTATAACAATTAGCATATGTGTGATTTTTTTGCCTGTCTGAGTCCAATAACTTGTTTTGCCAGGGGGCCGGGGAAACATAGGTGTCAGTTTTCTCCTCACGTGACCAAGCAAAAGCAAAACATGTTGGCGCTGTGTGCAGGGTCTTTGTGCTGATATTGATGCCAAAGAATCCTGCTAAATATGTTTGGACTCGGAACGGCAAATAAAATTATTTTTTCCTTTCTCCCTTTGTGTTGAAGGGAAAAAAGGAGAAAAACTGGTATAGTGTTTATATGTATCGAGGTTTTCATAGTAGGGAGTTGAAACATCCATTTGATATAATGAGTTCCCTATTTAGGAAAAAAGGTATCTCCGCTGGCAGCGACTGTCCTGAAGTAACTATCCCGGGGTGGTCAAAGGGCCCATATGATAAAATTGCACAAACCTGAGGCATAGTACGACTATTTTAAGTTTTGTGTTAACACTATTCACAAATGGAGAAACATGACCCGTATCATGACAATTTGCTGCCGACGTTTGCTACCATATGACTGTTCACCCCGATATGGTATTACAGTTTTACTTGATGCAGTGCCTCAAATCGGAAATGTGTGTTGGCAGACACCATTCGATTTTATTTTCAGAGACGTTGTGACCCCAGAGCTTGTGGCAGGGACAACACTTTCACTGGACCTGCAAGGGTTGGTGGTGTCAGAGGAAAGGATTGTGGTAATTGGGACTGATTCAGATGGGTGTGAGTGGTGTACTGCATTGTGTATTGAGCCAACAGTACCCTTGAAGGAAGTAACAGATGCAGAATTATTTGAGGATCGGGTTGATGACGGAGCGATAGTACTGGCTATTTGCATACCCTGCAAGATAAGTGTGCAATACCGTAAAGTGCAGTGTTCCATGATGGCCCTTGTAGCAGCACCCCCTTTCAATGAAGACTACCTATCACAGGTTCCTGAGAGGTTATGGACAACCAAAACCCACAATGTAGGCCTCTTACAGGGAGCGGCACCTCTTTGAATCACACTTAAACAAGGTGCAGTGTTACCTTGGGTGAAACACTATACACTGTACAAAGAAGCTGAGGAGTGGATAAGAGATACCGTTTCTGCACTCCTAAATCAAGGGATTATCGTTCCCTCCAGCTCCCCATGCAAGACGGCCATATACCCGATAAAGGTGAAGGGGTCAAGTTGGAGAATGGTCCAAGATCTCCGCCACTTGAATGACATTGTACAGGTGCAATTTCCAGTCATTCTTAACCCTGCAACCATTCTGTGAGACATCCCAAAACAAGCAACACATTTCACTGTTGTAGATTTGAAAAATGCCTTCTTTCCCATACCCCTATACCCAGACTCAATATCACACTGCATTTGTGCATGGCAGTAAGTGGTACAAGCACACAAAAGGACCACAAGGGTATTACAAATACCCTAGTATCTCAAACAGAATACAACATGCAGATTTGGGAAATACCCAGCACTATCATTCAATAAGTGGATGACTTGTTAGTCTGCAGTGAAAATGAGCAACAGTGGAGAAGGGACTCTGTTACACTCTTACAGCTGTTCGCACACAAGGGCTGCAAAGTTTATAAGGCTAAGTTACAGTATTGTCTCCAGGAGGTTCTTTATTTGGGCCAATTGATATCTGTCCATGGGAAGAACTAATACCAGAACGCGCTGCATCAGTGCGCAGTGCTCCCCAGTCAAAAACTGTCAAAGAAATGCAGAAGTTCATCAGGCTGTGTAATTACTGCAGAGCGTGGATCTTAGATCACAGATTCGGCCAGAATGACCAAATCCAATTTATCTACCACACCAAAAGACCTAAAACACATACCACAAAAAGTTTGAACTACCAAAAGTTCGAACTTTTTGTGGTATGTGTTTTAGGTCTTTTGGTGGGGTAGGGCAAAAAAAAAAAAAAAAGATTTGAAAAAAGGCTGCGGGGGCGTCCCCCACAGTATCTAGACTTTTCATCGAAATCCAATGCATCCAAGTCATTTCCATCGAAATGCCTTTTCTTTTAATATAATTCGATGGTAATTCGATTCCTTTGTGTCTAATAAAGTAAATTAACGCATACAAGTAACTTAGTAATATTTAACTGTAATATAACCTTTTTTATAAATCTAACTATTCACTGCATTAATATTAACTATGTGTTTCAATATATAACTATAACTGTTCACTGTATTAAGCGTGTTTTGTAAATATATAAATACATTTGGCAGTTTGCTGAATGTAAAATCCTTCTTTAGTGTCATTTTTTCAATGTCCAGTAGATGGCGCTCAATGTTCTTTTTTCAATTGTATATAACTTCCCTTTTCATGTAGAACTTTTACTTAACACATCATACGCAAGATGTAGTCCCCATTTTTAAAACTACTGGTCGTTGGCGTGTGTCCTTTCTTGCAGATTTCCTGCTGCTTTTTGATGTTTTCCAATGGTTTAATTTTGTGCTGGATTTATTTTTGGATTCATGTTTTTTTTCCTCTATCTTTGTTTTTGTGAATTGCTTTCTTCTTTTTGATTTTTTTTGGGTTTAGCCAGTTGGTGACTTTGCTTGTGTCGGATTGGTTTTTCAATGGATTTCCACCTATCATTTGGATTTTATGGGTTCCTGTCTAGAGGATTGATGGATACCACTGGATTTCGGGGAGTTTCTTTACATTTCTTTTAGCATTTTAAGTTGAAGGCAACATTGTTTAAATGTTATTTTATCCACTTGCTTGAAATTTTCAATGCAAGTTTTTAGTGTTTCATCGTAGTCTCTATATTTTTTACTTTTGTTGGTTTGTTTTTTCTCGTGAAATAGTTTGCGCTATGTTTAATTCCTGGTTGGACTGTTCAAGTTTTAGTTGCTTTAAAAATGCCCACAGGGACGTATTAGTTGTTTTAAAAGTTTTATTAAGTTTGTTGTGCCAACCCTCCACGCGGTTATTGGTTCTTGCATTATTTTCCTGTACTGCATCGTAACAGCTCGACACCATTTTACGGAATCTGGGTCTCGTTCTCGTGCCGTTCCTTGTAAATTGGCCAATCCATGTACTTTCCATGTAATCTAGTAGTGGCTCTAAGTAATTGTCATTATTTTTAAAAAATTCTGTTTCAATCAAATGTTCAGAGTAAGTTTCCACATGATCAATTTTTACAAATGCAAGTGCGAATAATAATTTAATGTTATTTTGGTATTCCGAATCAGTGATGTATTTAGTTTGCATTCCAAATTTCTGCATTTTATGCCATATAGCTTGTGAAAAATGAAAAAACAACCTTGTATCTTACACGATGGGAATGTGTCACTTAATGCTTTCATCTGTGCAATTTCGAAATATAGTACCATGATTTGGGGAGTGTCCGGGCAAAAGTGTCTTTAATGAATTTAAAAATAGCTTTACACTGCTCTTCAGCTTCATTTGGCATCAGTACGTATACTAAAGGAACCAGCGTTTCTTGCAACATCCCGTGAACACTGTAAAATTGTGCAAATGGCTTCGGGCACACCTTGAATGTCGCGTCACCATGCCATATTTTGGACTGTTTCAGGTATTTCATGCTTTCACTGGTTCCAAATATCAGTATTTTTTTTTTTATTTCTTGCGATAACAGAAGGACATGTTCATATTTTTCTGTCACTTGCAACAGCGATGGTATGACAATCTCTTGAAATGTTGTCGGTATATTTGGAATGTTTTCTTTTTTTGTCTCATTCTGTTTATCTGCGTTGAATTGTCTTAACTTCTGGCATCTGTGCTGCTACATGAAATGTTATTTTTGTACAAATCTGGTTGATGACGGAACCACTTACCTCTGATGTGTTTTCCTGTGCATTATTTCTAATTTCTTGTCTTTTTTTTTTTTTTTACTTGGTGCACTTCCAATGGTATCGTTCATTATTCTCTCTTTCTTTGTTATAGTGTAGCCCAAGTATACAAGTTGTGTTTTTCCCCCATTTTCGAGTTTATAAATTACACTGTATATGTCATTCTCTCTGTAAAGGCAAATAAACCAATATTTATTTTAATGGCTAACATATTAAAATGCTATTGTTATAAGCTATATTTTGGTCGTTTTTATGATGAATCATTCTTACCAATATTTTGTAGTAACATTTTTTTCTTAATCCGCTTTGATAACATCTTCGTGTCTCTCTTCACTCTTCCCACAGTTGACAGTATGACGTTAAGAGCAACCATCATTTCTCCTCGTGTCACAACATAGGGTGCTTTACTCTCGTTTATTCATAGATGGGTTAACTATTTGTAGTGGGGTTTCGATGTCAGAGTTACTACCGTCTCCATTTATATATTTTATTCCTGGGATATTTTGTTTGTGTATGTCAATCTTTGATGGATTGGTTCCGATGGATTGGTATTTTCTATAGTAAAGATAGGATTTCGATGCATTGGTTTTCGATTGATATTTTTCGATGGATTGGTATTTAGATGCAAAGTTGTCGATGCAAAGACCATAAACCGTCCCACGCAACATCCTGCTCACCATACTATACAGTATTGTGAGCGGGGGTTTCAGGGGACAACCCCGCAGCTCACAAGAAAACGAAAACAAAAAAGGACCCTGCAGCGCCGGTTCCGGATCACGGAAGTGAAAGGGAACCAACGTTGCAGGGACACAGCACGTCAGAATGAAAGGAAAGTAGGGGAG